>NC_137807.1:11792795-11860295 GCF_963383645.1 Muscardinus avellanarius | reverse complement strand
TTTTTTAGGCTATTATAATAGATTATACTGTTTGCCTTTCCAGACTTGCATTCGTAGAATACAGTCTAACTTGCTCGTAGTATATTATTTTAATATATTGCTTGATTTGATTTGTTAGTATTTTGTTGAAGATTTCTGTGTTTGTGTTCATAAGGGATATTGGTTTGCAATTTTCCTTTTTTGGTACTGAATTTGTTTAGTTTGGATAGCAGGATAATACTAACCTCATATTGAGTCTAATCATGAGCTGAGGAATGTTCCTTTCACTTCTGGAAAAGATTGCAGAGACTTGCTGTTATTTCTTTTTTATATGTTGGTTGGAATTCACCAGTGAAACTATATGAGTCCAGAGATTTTGTGTGTGTGTGTGTGTGTGTGTAATGATTTTAATAAAACTTAAATTTCCTAATAGTTCTAGAAGTTTTTATTTAATGCACTTATTCTTGGCTGGATTTTGGTAGTTTGTGGCTTTCAGAGAATTGGTATGTTATATTAATTAATTAAGTACTTAATTAATTTTTGGTGGTACTGGGGGTGGAACCCAGAGGCTTTCTACCTCCGGGCTATACTCCCAGACCTATTTTACATTTTATTTGAAAACAGGGTCTCACTAAGTAACTGAGGCCGGCTTCGAACCTGTGCGATCCTCCTGTCTCAGCCTCCCAAGCGCAGGGATTACAAGAGTGCGCCACCACGCCCAGAGGTATATTTTATTTAAATGGCTGAACTTACAGAATAGAATGGTTGTAGTGTGCCTTTATTCTCCTCTGGTGTCTGGGATCCTTGGTGATGTCCCCTCTTTCATTTTTGATTTTGGGTACCGTGTGACTTTTCTCTTTGTCAGTTTGGGCGAAAGTTCATTTTAACTTATTTTTTCATAGAACCAAATTTTGGCTTTATTTATTTTCTCTTTTCCATTTCATTGGTTTTTGTTCTTGTTATTTCTTCTTTTTTTAAATCAGGGTTTCTTTTGCTTTTTATTTACTTATTTATTTATTTTGCAGTACTGGGGATTGAACCCAGGGGCATTCTACCTCAGAGCTATATCCCCAACCCTATTTTTTTTTTTTGGTGGTACTGGGGTTCCTGGAAGCCCTTCTACCTCCGGGCTACACTCCCAGACCTATTTTTACATTTTTATTTGGAAACAGGGTCTCCTAAGCCAGCGCGCGCTGCTGGCTTTGAACCTGCGCGATCCTCCTGTCTCTGCCTTCCAAGCGCGGGGATTACAAGCGTGCGCCACCACGCCAGGCTATCCCCAACCCTATTTTGAAACAGGGTCTTACTAAGTAGCTGAGGCTGGCTGCAAACCTGCGATCCTCCTGTCTCAGCCTCTCAAGTTCTGGGCTCACAAGCATGCACCACCATGCCCAGCTTTATTTTTCTGTTTTTTGAGGTGGACACTTAGATTGTTTATATGAGAAAGAACTTTCTCTGTTTCTCTTTCTCTCTCTCTCTCTCTCTTTCTCCCTCTTTCTCCCTCTCTCTCCCTCTCTCTCCCTCTCTCTCTCTTTCTCTCTCTGTCTCTCTCTCTCTCTCTCTCTCTCTCTCTCTCTCTCTCTCTCTCTCTTTGGGTAATGGTGATTGAACCCAGGGGCATTCTGGCATTCTACCTCCAAGATATACCCCAGCCTTATTTTATTTTTGCAGTACTGGAGGTGGAATTCAGGGGCATTTCTCCTCTGAGATATAACTCTAGCCCTATTTTTTATTCCTTATTTTTTGGAAATAGGGTCTCCTTGAGTTGCAAAGGAACTCACTAAGTAGCTGAGGCTGTCTGTGAAACACGATCCTTCTGTCTCAGCCTCCCAAATGCTGGGATTACAAGCATGCACCACCATGCCCAGCTTTTTATTTATTTATTTATTTATTTATTTATTTATTTATTTTTGTTAAATAAATTTTTATTGGTGCATTGTAGTCATACATCTTAATGGGATAAAAAAAAAAAAACTTGTGGAGATATACACACACATATCACCCAGTCAGCCCCTATCCAATCCCTAGCCCTTCCCTCCCCCTCCATCCTTCCCATGCTTGGTTTCCTGATTAACTTTGATATGATTGTTTTTTTTTCCCTTCCATATATGGTCAAGTTATTTTTGACAAGGTTTCCAAGAACATTTGGTGAAGAAAATAATAATATTTTCACTAAATATTGTTGAAAAATAATAACTACATGAAAAAGAATAAAATTGGGCCCTTACCTAACACCATATACAAATATTAACTCAAAATAGATAAAAGATCTAAATGTAAATCTTAAGGTTATAAACTTTTAGAAGAAAGCCAGGGTCATAAAACTTCACAACATTGAAATTGGCAGTGATTTCTTGGATATGATTCCAAAGGCACAGGCAACAAAAGAATAAACAAACTTCATAAAAAATAGAAAAATATTGTACATCCAAAGACAATGTAAACAGAATTAAAAGTTATTGATAGAATGGGATAAAATATTTCCAAATTCTATATCTGAAGGTATATTAATATTCCAAATAGAAATTCTAGAAATTAGAAACAATAAAAGCAAACAATATAATTTAGAAATAGGTAAAAGACTAAAATAGATAATGAATCTCCAAAGATTTTTATATGACCAATAAACACATGAATATCATACATCATTATCATAATATAACTAATCATTAAGGAAATACAAATAAAAACTATAGTGAAATACTACTTGTTAGGATGGCTACTTAACATGAATTACCTGGCTCCAGCCCTTTACCTTGAGTTTGTTCCTATCTTTACTTGTAAAGTGTGTTTCTTGTAAGCAGCAGATGGATGGATTCTGGTTTTTAATCCATTTTGCCACTTTATGTCTTTTTATTGGGGAATTGAGGCCATTTACATTCAGTGTGATTATTGAGAGATAACTTTTAATTCCTAACATGTTGAGATTGTATTTCTGTTTGAAATACTGTTTATTCTTTGTTTAGTTGTCTGCTGGATGGAAAATCTTGTTTCTCTGGTTCTGGTGTGTATTACCTAATTCTTCTTTGTAGTTAATCTCTTTGAGTATTTTCTCTACCGCTGGTTTTGAAGACATAAATTCCTCCAATTTCTGTTTGTCATGGAAGCTTCTTATTTCCCCCATCTAATTTGATAAGTAGTTTTTCTGGGTAGGAAATTTTTGGCTGGAAGTTGTTTTCTTTCAGAGTTTGGAATATGTTACTCCAAGCCCTTCTGGCTTTCATGACTTGGTTTGGGAAGTCTGGAGTGATTCTAATTTGTTTGCCTCTGAATGTCACTTGGCCCTTTGTTTTTGTTGCCTTTAAGATTCTCTGCTTGGCTTCCACAGTGGTCATTTTGACATTTATGTGGTGTGGGGATCCTTTTCTCCGATCCTGTCTAAAGGGAGTTCTATAAGTTTCCTGGACCTGTGTATCAACCTCTTGCTCTATGTTTGGAAAATTTTCTGCTATTACTTCCTTGAAGATATTATTGATCCCTTTGGTTTCACCTTCCTTTCCCTCCTCTACTCCAATTATTCTTAGGTTAGCTCTCTTAAAGTGGACCCATATTTCTTCAATGTCAGATTCCTGCTGTCAGATTTTTTTTTCAAAGTTATAAATTATGCGTTCGTTTTCAGAGTGATCATCTTCTAGGAGCGAGATTCTATTTTCCATGTGGTCTAATTGGTTGTTTATACTTTGAATTGAGGCCTTTATTTCAATGATTGCATCCTTTATTTCTTTTAGACTCTCTCTAAATTCTTTTCGAAGTTCCTGTATTATTTCTACAGTTATTTTCCTGATTTGATCTTCTGGAGATCTCTGAATTTCTATGTTATCAGGTTCTGATAATATGGGGTTGTGGGCATTCATTGCTCTATTGTTATTCCTCTTTCCCATAATTTCAGAAGTTTGTACCTTCTCTGGGTTCTTCTTCGGGTCACCATGACTTCACTTAGGGTGTTCTGGATCTCGAGTTTGTTGTAATCTCAGCCGCCACTACTCCTTTACTGGGTTGTATCATAAAGTCTTAGACCCTGGGAGTCAATCGAGGCTGCATGAGACTGTGGGGGTGCCGGGCTGGGTGTTTTCCCATGGGGAGCTGCGACAAAGGTGTGGTAACTTTGCCACCCCTACTCCATCTCTGGGTTGGACTGCAAAATCTCAGACCCAGGGAGATTATCAAAGCTGCACAAGTTCCTGGGGCTTTCTCTGCCTCAACTTCACTTATGGTTATTGTGCGCGCTGATCTGGAGCTGTTGCGAGCATGGTGAACTCGCCACCACTGCTGTCAATATGGCACCATTGCCACACCCTTGGTCGTGAGGCTGGCATATTTCTTTTCTGTTTTGAGCTCCGTTCTGAGTCCCTGGAAGGTGTGATGATCTTGGCCACTGGGAGTTTTAGACATTCTTTGCACTGAAAGAACTGCTGAATTATACCCGAATGGTCCGCAGCTGCTCACTTCAGCTTCTTTTTTACCTTTCCTCTCTGGAGCCTGGTGCTGTGAGACATGATGGCGTTGGTGCGGCTCCGCAATGCAGGCTGGTTTTTTTTTCTGGTCTCTGGTTGTTTCTTTTCCTCTGTCTTCTTTTCCTCTGTCTCTTGTGTTTACATTTTTAATTTCTCTGCTGATAGTGTTTTCTGGCTATGAAAAGCGCTGGTTTTGTGGCGATAGAGATCAAGTGTTAGCAGGGCTCGGAGACGCTGCTTTTCTTGGTCGCCATCTTCCCAGATGTCTCCTTATTTTTTATTTATTTTTTATTTTTTTGCCGGTCTAGGGATGGAACCCAGGGACATTTGACCTCTGAGCTACACCCCCTGCCCTATTTGTTTTTTATTCTTTATTTTGAAACAGGGTCTCACTAAGTTGCGGAGGGCCTCACTAAGTAGCTGAGGCTGGCCACGAACCTGGATCCTCTGGTCTCAGCCTCCGAATGCTGGGATTACAAGCATGTGCCACCACGCCTGCCTTTTTTTTTTTTTTTTAATTTTGAAACAAGATCTGACTTGCAGAGAGCCTCACAAGTTCCTGAGGATGACCACAAATTTGTCATCCTTCTGTCCCAGCCTCCCAAGTACTGGGATTACAAGTATGTACTACCATACCCAGTCTGTCCTTTTTAAAAAAAAAATAACATAAGTATTTATTGCCATTAATTTCCTCTGGAGACCACGTTAGTTGCATCCCACAAATTTTGAGGTGTGGCGTTTTTATTATTCTTCAATTTACATTTTCTAATTTGCTTTGAGACTCCCTCTTTGATGTATATATTCTTTGGTGTGTTATTTAATTTGAAGTGTTTGACCATTTTCTGCCATCTTTTTGTTATACATTTCTAATTTAATTTACTTATGGCCAGTAAACATGTTTTGTATGGTTTCCATTTTCTTAAAATGTGTTTGAGGTTAATTGATAGTCCAGATATGTTTTCTCTTGGTGAATGTCTTGTGCACTTGAACATGTATGAACCGGGCATGGTGGCTCACGCTTGTGAACCCAGTACTTGGAGGCTGAGATAGGAGGATTGCAGGTGTGCAGCCAGCCTCAGCTACTTAGTGAGGCCCTCCGCAACTATTTCAAAATAAAGAATGAATAATAGAGCCAGGCGTGGTGATGCACGCTTGTAATCCCAGCATTTGAGAGGCTGAGAAAGGAGGATCACAGTTCGCGGCCAGCCTCAGCTCCTTAGTGAGGCCCTTTGCAACTCAGCGAGACACTTTTTCAAAAATAAAAGAATAAAAAATAGGGCTGGGGGTGTAGCTCGGAGGTAGCATGCCCCTGGGTTCCATCCCCAGTACTGCCAAAAAAGGGAGGAACACGCATTCTGCTGTTGATGGGTGCAGAGTTCTTTAAATTCCAGTTACACCTAGTTGGTTGACGATGGTGTTCAGGTCCTCTACACCAGGATGGTTTTCTCTCTAGTTGTTTTATTTATTACAGCAGAAGAGGACTTGACCTCTTCATCTGTATTGTGGATTTGTCCCTGACTCTTTTTGGTCCCTTTACTTCTTGCTTTATGTATTTTGAGCTGTTTTATTCTGTGCGCACACATTTAGAACAGTTCTGTCTTCTTGATGAATTGACCACTTATCATCATTTCGTCTCTTTTTTTATTCCCCATGATTTTCCTCGTTCTGAAAACTCTTCTCTCTTATACTAATATAACCGATTCATATTTTCCTTTTCTTAGGTTTTTAAAAATTGAAGTAAAAAGTCACGTAACGTGAAATTCACCATTTTAAGCATTTTAAAGCGTACCGTTCAATGGCTTTTGGTATATGTGCAATGTTTTGCAACCATCACTACTCTCTGAATCCAAAACGTCTCCATCACCACACACACAAAATGATGCTTACACCTGTAGGCAGTCAACTTCAACCCTCCTTCATGGCCTCCCCGGGCAGCTATTCATCGGCCTTCCTTCGCAGTTATTGTATATGCTCTGACAATTTCATATAAATGAGTGAAATTATACAATACACAGCCTTCTGTGCATGGCTTCCTTCAATCAACATTGTGTTATAGTATACATCAATGGTGAATTTTTATGGTAAATAGTATTTCATTGCATGGACAGGACCGTTCCGCTCCTCCTTTGACCAGTTAAGGACGTTTGGGTTGTTTCTACTCTGGCTGTTGTTAACGACACTGAGGTGAGCATTCGTTTCCATCAGAGGATGGGGGCACTTTGGGAGAAAACTTTTCTTTTATCCTCTACTCAAAATGGAAGAAACATCTTTTGCTTCAGGCTGGTAAGCAATCAGCAAATCCAGGGTCCAAGTTCCTTCTATATGTCATGTGATTGTGTGTGACGGTTCTATGTGATGGGTCCCTGGAACTCTCAGGGGCCTGGGTGGTTGTTTTTTTTTAATTGTTATGTATATATGTATGTATGTATGTACGTATTTATTGGTGGTACTGGGGATGGAACCCTTCTACCTCTGGGCCACACTCCCAGACCTATTTTATACTTTATTTGGAAACAGGGTCTCTTAGGCCAGCGCGGCTGGCTTCAAACCTGGGCGATCCTCCTGTGTCCGCCTCCCAAGCGCAGGGATTACAAGCGTGCGCCACCACTTAGAGGCAAAGAAAGACATAAATTAGCTGGACGTGGTGGTGCACACTGTGATCCCTGTTCTTGGGAAGCTGAGGCAGGAGGATCACAGGTTAGAGACCAGCCTCAGAACTTAGTGAGACCCTGTTTCAATACAAGATATGAAAAAAAGGGCTGGGGGTGTAGCCTGGAGATAGAAAGCCTCTGTGTTCAATCCCAAGTACCCCTCCCCACAAAAAAGACATAAATTGCCATTAGGGCAAAGTACGTGAACTATAGAAACATAGGATATACATTTAATAAAAGATTTTTAAAAAATGAAACTGGGCATGGTGGTGCCTGCCTGTCAACCCAGCACTTTGGAGCCTGAGACGGGAGGATTGCCGTTTGAGGACAGCCAGCCTCAGCAAGTTAAGCAAGACCCTCAGGAACTTAGTGAGACTCTGTTTTCAAATAAAAATAAAACAGGGTTGGGATAGAATACCCCTAGGTTCAATTCCCAGTACCACAAAATAATAAATAAATATAAGACAGGAGAAGGAACGCTCTTGTAATCTCGCATTCACACACCAGCGCTGTAAACGGCTTGTTACAGACGCGCGCAGGATTTCCCGCAGGCGAACAAGTATTTTTCTTGTGACTTTTAATGATTCCTACTTTGTAGATGTTTTATAATCTCCTCTTCTCCTCTTAACAGTCGACTTAAGACATAAATGTCTTTCACTGCCTGGACTAATTGCATAGCATTTCTAATGTCTAGATAACCATCCAAGGCAAAGGTACGGCATGGTGGAGTTTCCCAGTGCCCTTAGCGAGGGAGATGCTTTCTGGCGCCCACTCTCGCACACGCAAGCTTAATGAGTACTCTGGAAGTGCTTTCTTCGTGAAGCATTCTTATTTGTTTTCTAAAGGAATATTCCCAGTAGTGGAAGGACTGCATGCTTGTCAGGCTCTTATTCATCTGTGGCTTAATGTTCATTTAGGAGGGGTACATCCATTTGGGACCCTCTCAATTCAAAAGAGCAAAGCTCACGGCGTTAGGTCTTCAGGCATGACCACTGTGAGACGCAAATTTTGCCAATAAATCTGTGACCTAATAAAAGCATGCAAAGTCACTTTACTATATCTGTGAATTAACTTAGCATGATGAGCTCCGGAGGCAGCCTTTGTGTTATTTCAGTTGAAATAAAGAGTTTGAATCATAGCAATGACTAGGAAACCTAATTTAAGATGCTTTCCCCCAAAATGACGTTGGAAAGAGGTGTGAGTTTTACAGATGAGGCTGTCTGATTTCTAGGGATCACACAGTCAGTCGTGGGACCTGGTGGGAAACCCACAGGAGGGGGCGGGGCAGGTCACAGCCACAAGCGCAGGTGACATGATGGTCACTTTCAACTGGACAGCAGGTCCCACCTAGACCTGTTGACTATGGGGAGTAGACCTAGACAGGATTAGGCCTAGACTGTAAAATAGTCTTTTTTTTTTCTTCCAACAGAGCTCCTAAAGCCCCAAATTTTGCTTTGAAGAATTTATAGTTCTTTTTATAATATCCAAAACAAAAAATGCTCCGAAAAATGAAAGAAAAAAATACCAGTAGGTTAGATTCAGCCTGTGAGCCATCTTTTTGTGTTCTCTGCCATATTTAAAAAACAAACAAACAAAAGAAAATCTATTTTAGTTTTGGTCTTGTATTGATGTACTCAAATGTTTTAAATCCACATGGAAACTAAGAATGGTGGCACACAACTATAATCCCAGTACTTGGGATGCTGAGACAGGAGGATCATAGGTTGGAGGTCAGCCTCTAATTTAGTGAGGCTTTCCACAACTTTGTGAGGCCCTGTTTCCAAATAAAAAATAAAATAGGGCTGGGGGTGGGGGTAGAATGCCCCTAGGTTCAATCCCCAGGATCATGGGGGTAAAAATCATATTGAATGTGTTAAGTAAAAACTGATGATATATAATATACTATCGTAAGGAAAGATATATAATATACTATCCTAGGGAAAGATATATAATATACTATCCTAGGGAAAAATGCTCATTCTTACTCTTCTAAACACAGATGGAAATATGTTTGATGGGGACCATGTTTATATGTCCAAATTGCAATAAAACCACTCAATCAAAATAGTCTAGGTTTCTCTATGTTCAACAGAGAGGCGGTGGGGAGTAGGCAAGAGCTTAACAAAGAAGTGGGGTATTGTTCTGAAGTAAAAACAAAGCGAGGAATTTGAGTTATCTCAAAACTCAACCTGTGTTGTTACTGAAGGAATGAGTTTGAAAACCCTTGGGCCTGGTAGGTCCTCCCCGTCATGATATTTGTGGTCTTCCTGGTGAGGCCACCCTTAGACCAAGCCGCAGTTTACACTGGCATTGGTGCTAGGGACTGAATCCAGGGGAATTCTACCTCCAAGCTACACCCTAGCCATTTTTATTATTTATTGAAAGATTGTGTGTGTGTGTGTGTGTGTGTGTGTGTGTGTGTAGTGAGTTCCATTCTACCTCTGAGCTACATCCTCAGCCCTATTTTGTGTGTGTGTGTGTGTGTGTGTGTGTGTGTGTGTGTGTGTGGTACTGGAGATGGAACCCAGGGGCTTTCTATCTCTGAGCTACGCCCCCAGCCTTAGTTTTTATTCTTTATTTTGAAACAGGGTCTCACTGAGTTGCAGAGGGCCTCACTAAGTAGCTGAGGCTGTCCGCAAATTGATCCTTCTGTCTCAGCCTCCCAAATGCTGGGATTACAAGTGTGCACTACCACGCCTGGCCCCTATTTTATTTTGGCTGGAAGTAGTTTTCTTTCAGAGTTTGGAATACATTACTAAATGCCCTTCTGGCTCTCATGACCTGGTTTGGGAAGTCTGGAGTGATTCTAATTGGTTTGACTCTGAATGTCACTTGGCCTTGTGTTTTTGTTGCCTTTAAGATTCTCTGCTTGGCTTCCACATTGGACATTTTCACAATTATGTGGCGTAGGGAACCTTTTCTCTGATCCAGTCTAAAGGGAGTTCTATGAGTTTCCTGGACCTGTGTATCGACCTCTTGCTCTATGTTTGGAAAATTTTCTGCTATTATTTCTTTGAAGAGATTATTGATCCCTTTGGTTTCACCTTTTTTCCCCCTCCTCTATTCCAATTATTCTTAGGTTAGCTCTTTTAAAATGGGCCCATATTTCTTCAATGTAAGATTCCTGCTGTCTGATTTTTTTTCTAAGTTATAAATTATGTGTTCATTTTTGGAGTGATCATCTTCTAGGAGCGAGATTCTATTCTCCATGTGGTCTAATCGATTGTTTATACTTTGAATTGAGGTCTTTACTTCAATGATTGCATCCTTTATTTCTTTTAAACTCTCTCTAAATTCTTCCTGTATTATTTCTTCCTGTATTATTTCGAAGTTCCTGTATTATTTCTACAGTTATATTCCTGATTTGATCTTGGAGGTCTGTGAATTTCTGTGTTACCAGGTTCTGATATTATGGGTTTGTGGGCATTCATTGCTCCATTGTTATTCCTCTTTCCCATGATTTCAGAAGTTTGTGTCTTCTCTGGGTTCTTCCCTGGGTCATGACGACTTCACTTAGGGTGCTCTGTATCTCGAGTCTGTGGTAATCTCAGCCGCCACTACTCCTTTCCTGGGTTGTATCACAATGTCTCAGACCCAGGGAGTTAATCGAGGCTGCGTGAGACCCTGGGGGTGCCGGGCTGGGCGTTTTCCCACAGGGAGCTGTGACTAGGGTGTGGTATCTCTGCCACCGCCACTCCTTCACTGGGTGGGATTGCAAAATCTCGGACCCAAGGAGATTATCAAAGCTGCACAAGTCTCTGGGAGTGCAGTACAGGGATTTCTCCTTTAGAGGCCGCAATTTCACTCACGGTTATTGTGTGCGCTGATAAGGAGCTGTCGCGGTGCGTGGTGAACTCGCTGTCGCAGCTGGCAATATGGTGCCACTGCCACGCCCTCAACCGTGAGGCTGTCGCTGCTGGCAATATGGCACCGCTATCACGCCCTCAGCCATGAGGCTGGTGTATTTCTTTTCTGGTTTTGAGCTATGTTATGAGTCCCTGGAAGGCATGAAGAGCTTGGTTACTGAGAGTTTTAGGCGTTCTTTGTGCTGAAAGAACTGCTGGATTACACCCGAATGATCCGCAGCTGCTCACTTCAGCTCCTTGTTTACCTTTCCTCTCTGGAGCCTGGTGCTTTGAGGGAAGATGGTGCCGCTGCATTGCGGGCTTGATTTCTTTTCTGGTCTGTGGTTGTTCTTCTAGTCTTTTTTAATCTGTCCCTTGTGTTTACATATTTTTATTTCTCTGTTGCTAGTGTTTTCTGGCTATGAAAAGTGCTGATTTTGTGGCAATACAGATTGAGTTTTAGCAGAACTCGTAAATGTTGCTTTTCTTGGTCACCATCTTCCCGGAAATCTCTATTCTTTATTTTTGAAACAGGGTCTCACTAAGTTACGGAGGGCCTCACTAAGTAGCTGAGGCTGTCTGCGAACCACGATCCTCCTGTCTCAGCCTCCTGAATGCTGGGATTACAAGCGAGCGCCACCACATCCGGCCTACGTTTTATTTTGAAACAGGGTCTCACCAAGTTGTTAAGGGTCTTCTAAGTTTCTGAGACTGGCCTTGAACTTGAGGTCCTCTTGTCTCAGACTCCCAAATACTGGGATTACAGGTGTGCGCCACCACGCCCTACTAAATCAAACTATTTATAGACAACAGAGAACTGTATTTCTGGGAGTGGCCACTGTGGGAGGCCTGTGCCTCGCCTGGGTTCTGCCGTCATTATTTAAATAATCCTTGAAGCCAGGTGCTGTGTGGCACATGCCCATAATTCCAGTACTTTGGAGGCCGAGACAAGAGGATTGCCGATTCGAAGCCATTTCCAGCTAATTTAGTAAGACTCTCAGTAACCTAGAGAGACTCTTTTTCTAAAGAAAAACATTTAATAAAAGGACTAGAGGTGTAGCTTGGAGGTAGAATGACCCTGGGTTCAATCCCTAGCAAACAAACAAGCAAATATCCTTGAAAACAGCCTTCGGAGTCACTTTACAAGAACACAAGTTTCTTTATGTTGATTTTTCTTTCATTTTCTTTAACCTCAAATGGGAGCCTTCTCTGTGGCCACCTTGACCAACTCCTGGTGACTTCTGTCCCTTTAAAATATATGAACAGTCAACCCATTCTCTCAGGGAACAATCCCTGGAAGATGCTGATGACCATATTCCGGCTTGAGTCTAACGGGTGGCTCAGGAGAGGCCCACTTTGGAGTTGGGAGATGTCTCCAGCCATTCCCGACGTCCGGTTGATGGGGACGTGGCTGACTACTCTACGCAGCCCTCCACGCCTTCACCTCTGTGTTGATTGCATTAGATGTACCAAAGCGCTTACGGCTCTTACAACGTAGCAACCCCACGTGTCGCACGTGGGGGACCGTGCTGGATCCTGGAACACAGCGTACATGTCCCCGTACGTCTAGAGATCTGGTGTGAGAGCTAAAATCTCTGAGAACGATGGAGGTCGCTGGAGCCGAGGAGAGGACGTTCCAGGTAGAGAGAACACGTGTGCAGAATCTAGAGATGGGCGATGCGGGGCCTTCAAAGGAGCAACAAAGTCCAACCTGGCTGGAGAAGCAAGTGTTTCAGAGCCGGGCGTGGGGGCGCACGCCTGTCATCCCAGTACTTTGGAGGCCGAGACAGGAGGATCGCAGGTTCGCGGCCAGCCTCAGCTACTTAGTGAGACCCTCTGCAATTTAGTAAGACCCTGTTTTAAAACAAAAATAAAAAGAGGCTAGGGGTGTGGCTTGGAGTTAGCTCTGAGTTTCAATCCCCAGTGCCACCCCCCCCACACACACAAAATTGTAGATTGTTTTGGGCCTGTTTGGATACCGAGCGTTTGGGGGAAACAGCATCTTCTTCCTCTCTTATCTCCTGCCTGTTAGAGGAAAACCTGTCCTGTCTCATTTGACGGATTGAATTAAATTCCAATCTGTTATATCCACTTCTCAAATAGGATTTGAAAGCCTCACATCAATGTATTGATCCCCTAAGGGAGAGGCAGGTACTTCCCCACCATTGCAAACCCAGGCCACCCCGTGGTAATGGAGATTGTCGGGCACAGGGTGGGCGGGGCAGGGGGGCGAGGAGCAAGTCAGGAGGAAAGGGGTGGGGGAGCGGAGAAATGGAAATATATTTCAAATCTCTTGCTTTGTGGTTTATTATTAACAGCGGTGCGGTAAATGTCTCTACTGGGTTATGAAAAATTCATCAGTAGCGCGCTCCCGGCCCGAGACGCTGGTCATTGTTTGATCAGATTAAGGGTAATGAGAAGAGTCTTAAATTAACTCAGATTAAGAGATGGACTCCCCCCCAACTCTTCAGTCATATGCATATAATTATATTTCCTTACAGCCAGTTGTCCTTTGTTGTCTGCAAAGATGGGTCCTTGAGTCTTTGCTAAGGTGGAGTCGAGATGAGGTGGGTGGGGCAAGCGCAGCCCCGATTTCACCCTGAAGTCCGGGTCAGATGGAGGAGGAGCCGCGGGCTCGCAGGGCTCTGGCACCCTGATGCTGCCTTTCTGGTTTGCAAACCTGCTTTCCTTTCCTGTGTCTTCTTCATCCAGCTCATGATTCTCCGGGACCTACCACATGCTGCTCAGGATCGTGGGTACCGGGGCCCCATCCGTGTGTCAGACAGGCAAAGAAAGATGCTCTCGTGCAGTGCATGCTGGGGCCTGTGGAGACAGGCCCTCAACAAATAAGCATGAAGAATAAGGGACCCGTCAAGTATGATAGAAGGTGGCAGGTTTTATGGGGAAGAAAGAATGCTGAGCACGCTGTGGAGAGAAGGTAATATTTGAGCAGAGACTTAAAGGAAATGAGGGAGTGGTCCCCGGGCTCTCTGGGGCCAGAACAACTTTGGCATGAAACGGCAGCTTGTGCAAAGGCCCTTCGGTTTGGGAAGAACATGCAGGTCCTGAAGTGAAGTGGGATTAGATCTTAGGGAACTTTGGACCCAGGTAAGGAAGGATTCTTACCGAGAGGAATGAGGCCCGCCGCAGGGCTTGGAGCCGCCATGAGTCTTGACGGCATCCCTGCAGCTGTTGGTTGTGAGCAGAGCGCGGGGGCCACGGGAGACGCAGGGAGCTCTCTTCGAAGGCGGTGGCTCGCGCCACGCTGGCGAGCTGGATTTGCGGATGTTCCTGTATTGAGGACCCGCAGTGAATGGGACAGCTGTTATGTTTTATTTTTTATTTTTTATTTATTTATTTATTTTTTTTTTTTTTGGTGGTACTGGGGTTCCTGGAAGCCCTTCTACCTCCGGTATACACTCCCACGGGCTACACTCCCAGACCTATTTTTTAACATTTTTATGTGGAAACAGAGTCTCTTAAGCCAGCGAGGCTGGCTCCGAACCTGCACGATCCTCCTGTCTCCGCCTCGCAAGCGCGGGGATTACAAGCGTGCGCCACCACGCCCGGCGGCTGTTATGTTTTAGATCTTGCCTCTTGCCTCTTGAAAAAATGATGTATTTATGGGTTGTATTCATCTGAACTCTCGGTTGAGAGTCACAGGAACCCACCTCAGTATGGTTGAGCAGAAAGGAGGAATTCCCTGGGTTACTACCAAGCTTTGGCTGCACCGCTGCCCTTCCCCGCCACCAGTCAGCGCGACCTCTCTCTCTGGTGCCTGTGTCAAGAAGGCTTTCCTTGAGGGGGCAAGATGGCTACTGGAGGCTCCGCACGTGGATTCCCTCCCTGCACCCAAGCACAGAGCCATGTCCTTTCCATTGGTCGGCTGTGTGTCATCTCTCTGTTCCCAGGGTCAGGAGGACATGGCATCCTCTTGGTCACTTCTGGATTCAGGGAGTGAGGTCAGCCCTTCCCAGGCCCTGTGGACCAAGAAAAGATGTTCTCCAAAGGAAAGCTGGCATGGTGTTTCTAAAATGCAGTAAGCTTGGCTGGAGATTAGCCAGGCAGAATGGCGCACACCTGCATTCCCAGTGTGTGGGAGACTGAGACAGGAGGACCACAGGTTTGAGGGCAGCCTCAGCAACCTAGCAAGATCTGGTTCCAATAAATAAACAAACAAACAAACATAAATAAAAAAGAGCTGAGGTGTAGCTCAGAGGTAGAATGTCCCTGGGTTCAAATCCCCCGTAACTAACACACACACACACACACACACACACACACACACACACACACACCTTGGCGGGAGGAAAAATATAGTGCTGCCTGTTGTCTTAATAGAGTTAGGATTCTTAATCCAGAATCCCAGTAAATGTAGAAAATTTTAAGCGTGGCAGGTAAGGATCATAAAGGGTAGAGGACATATTGCTAGAGACAGCGGGATGGTCCAGCGGTCTTTTAACGGAATGTTGATGAAGCCAGCTGGGTTTAGATGCGCGAGTAAACTCTGCAGCCAGCTGGGTCCTGGTGACTTCCTCTCTGAGACGGGCCACGTGTCTTTACTGGGGACACTGATGGAGAGAGAATTGGAGCCCGGTGCCCGGGTCTTACTTCTGCCGTCCGCTTGACTCCGTGTAACTTGGGCAGATTTTCATAATTCTGTTGAGCCACAGAAGAGACTGTATGATCAAAGGAAAGATGGTTTTTTTCTGAGTGTGGTGCACATGCCTATAATCACCATAATCCTAGGTGGTTTAGACAGAATGGTCGCAGGTTGGAAGCCAGCCTCAGCAAGTTAGGAAGCTCTCAGCAACCTCCTGAGACCCTACTTTAAAACAAAAAGTAAACAATAAAAAGGGCTGGGGTGAGCCAGGCGCGGTGGTACACGCTTGTAATACCAGCCTTTGGGAGGCTGAGACAGGAGGATCCAGGTTTGCGACCAGCCTCAGCTACTTAGTGAGGCCCTCTGCAACTCAGTAAGACCCTGTTTCAAAATAAAGAATAAAAATAGGGCTAAGGGTGTAGCTTGGAGGTAGAATGTCCCTTGGTTCTATTCCCAGTTTTAAAAAAATGGGCTGGGGCCGGGCATGGTGGCACACGCTTGTAATCCCTGCACTTGGGAGGCGGAGACAGGAGGATCGTGTTGGTTCGGAGCCAGCCTCGCTGGCTTAAGAGACTCTGTTTCCAAATAAAAAAAATATAAAATAGGTCTGGGAGTGTAGCCCGGAGGTAGAAGGGCTTCCAGTACCACCAAAAAAAAAGGGGGGGGACTGCGGTGTAGCTTGAAGGTAGAATGCTCCTGGGTTCAGTCCCTAACAATACACACACGCGTGCACGTAGGATTTTTCAGTTAATTTGGGAAACCGATTGTTAGGTTTTGGTGCAGTAAAAAGATGAGAGAGATCAGGTGCGCCAGAAAGAATTTTAATGCGGTCTTCTCTCGGGGATAGGGGCTGGACCACTCCTGGAGACCTCTGAGTTCCTCCACCACTGAAAATGAAATGCCCTTCCTTTTAAGGTTTACGTCTTGTGGATGGGGCTACGCATAGGAACGCCGCCTCTCTCGTGACATTGCCTGCCTCGCGATATCGCCCAGCAGAGTCTCCTCCTTTTCTAAGGTCCCACCCCTGCAGGGAGGGACCCAACCTGTCATCCCCACTTTTTGGTAGTGATGGGTGGAGATTCGAATCTTAAACTACTTCCTGCTGTCAAGGGGCGTCGTAAGGGGGTCCCTCGGCCAGGGGAGGTCGGGTCCTCCAGAAGTGGGCAGGTGGGAGTATGGCTGCGGCGTGAGTCGGAGGTTACCCTGGACAGCTTGGTGATGTGTGCTCGAGGAGACTTTAGCAGACGAGGAGTTATGACAGTATGGCATCCGAAGAGGGAGAGCACCATAGTATGTGAACAAGTGGATCTGCTAAAATAAAACATCAAAGAGAATTATGCCGAGAAAAACGAAGCTTAGTAGGCCCCAACACTGTGCAAGGAATTTGTCATGGGACTGTTGTAACGGACCCCATTTTAGCCGGGTAAGATGATGCCAGTTGGGGTCCCCCAACAGTTTGGCTGCGGTAGGTGTGGTGAGGACCACTGTGAGGGGCCCAGTTCACCGTGGTTGGAGATGTTTTGGTTAAAGTGACTTGAGGAGGACTCGATCCCCTGGCTTAAGGGCCATGACTGCAGGGTGTGGAGCTGTTTTTTCAGTCCTGGGTTGGGGCAGATACCAGTCAGCATGTTTCCTAAGAAGGTGCCTGAGTACGTGGGCAAGAGAGCATGCCGTCAATCCCCTGAACCTCGATTTGGGAAGGGAAACTAGGTCCTGAAAAGAAAGGGAGGACAGAGTAGGTAGCTTCTGTATCGATCAAGAAGGAGATTGGCTTATCCGCTACCAGGAGAGTTACCCTGGGCTCAGCTTGAAGGCATAGTATCATGTGAATTTTCTTTTTTTTTTTTCCCCCTCATCCCTGTCATTATAATCCCAGTGGGGAGGGGATCCTCAGAAGGAACTGCAGCTGTTCCGGTTGGGAGCTATGGATTGGTTAGGTGAGCCTGATCAGCCCATTCCCTGGCAGCCTTAAGAATATGATCTCGTTCATCTGCAGTTAAAGAGGAGGTTAAAATGACATGAAGATCCCGCCAAGTTAAATCATATGCTTGTACAATATGTTGGAATTCCTTAATAAAACCAGAGGGATTGGCAGAAAAAGAACCCAGTCTCTTTTGAAGTTGAGCAAGGTCAGGAAGGGAAAAAGGAACATTGGCCCAGACCACGCCTTCTGCACCAGCTACACCTTCTGCACCAGCTACACCTTCTGCACCAGCCACCTCATGAAGTGGGGCCAAGAGAGAAGGTGGGGGGGTCTCTGGAATGGGTAGGGTGACCTATGGGGAAGCGAGGGGGAGGTAAGGTCCCTTAAAGTAGAAAGGCAGGGAAGAAATTAGTGGGTTAGAATGGGAGGCTGCTCCAGAATAAGATGACAATTGCGGTGGTAAAGAGAGGTCTTGTGGGTCAGGGTCATCAGGAAATGGGGACTGTAACTCGGCCGGGTCAGACTCCAGCATCCATGTGTCATTACAGAATAGGGACATTGAGTTAGCAGAATAGCAGGCCTGTGACCCAGAAAGGCAACCACGTGGCGCCTGTGAGTTGCCATATGGTGATCAAGATGGCAGCTGCGGCTGGCCAGCCAGCATGACTCGAGCAGTAGAGTCAGGAGGGGTGGAAAGGGAAAGCCAGGAACACATACACAGAAAAGCTTCTATGTACAGAATCTCTGACCATTTACCTGCCTGTTTGCAAAAGTTACTGAGATCAGTCAACATTTTAAAATCTAAAGTACCAATCTGAGGCCACCGAGAACCATTACCCAACTCATAAGTGGGCCAGACTTTTGTGCAGAAAAATATGAGCCGCTCGGGGCACAGTTCCCTGGATAAACCTAGAGTCTGGAGATGAACCAGAACATGGCATAGTTAGGATTGGGAGTCTATTTTAGATGACTGGCTTCCCCCATGACTGGTCAGCAGGTGAGGACAAAAACAGGAATTTGGCGTCCCAAGATCCTGCCTAATGTCTGGAAAAAGCGTGGTTGTGTTAGAGAAGGATGTCTCCATTCCTTTTACAGAACTGTAGGGCAGCCTGGCTACCCTCAGAGAACTTGGACACCAAATATTTGGGTTTATTTAACAGCCATGAGCCCAAGTCTGGAAGAGGCTAAAAGCCAGAACCCTCTTGTCCAAGGAAGGGGAAGCTTACCAGTGCAGTGTTATCAGCCAGTGCTGACTGAAACTGAAGTGCTGAGAGGCTGCAGAGCCAGGAGGGCACGCTGTGGAGCTGTTGGGTGGAATCAGGGCTGGATGAGGTTTAAGATGGCCTTCGGGGCTTGGCAGGGCGGTGAGATGGCCACCGGCTCTGAGCGTGTGTTCGGTGTGTCGGGGGAAGCTGGCCACCAGCTCTCTGGAAGAGAACACAGGGGTGGGAGAAGATGGCCGCCGGCTCTCAGCAGAGCGTGGGACTGGGAAGATGGCCACCGGCTCTCAGCAGAGCGCAGGGCCGGGAAGATGGCCGCCTGCTCTCAGCAGAGCCGGTGGTCGGGAAGATGGCTTACGTCTGGGCAGGCAGGGGGCAGGACGCATGCACGTAAGATTTTTCAGTTCATTTGGGAAACCGATCCAACAAGCAAGGCCTGGCTGTTGTGCGTCCTGACCAGGAGTAGGTTACGTATCTGCTGACCATGGTTTTGCCCCCTAAAATACTGGGTGCTCAGTTATACTTGACTTTCAGATAAACAATGAATACTTCTGTTCACAACTATGCCTATATACATGGCATAGGACATACTTATCCTACAAAAGAATTCATTGTCCCTCTGAAGTTCGAGTTTAATGAAATACCATTTGTTTATTTACTTATTTGCAGCGCAAACCCAGGGCCTTGCACACGCCAGACAAGTGTTCTACCCCTGCACTACATCCCAAGTCACAGTGAACATCTATGCAATGAACGTCTTCTGTTCATTGACTGTCTGGTGACCCAAGGTGACCGCAACAAATGTTATGTTGTTACCAGTGACGATTCATGGTTAGCCCCCCACGGCCCCATGGTAGCTCTGGGAAGACCAGCACGTGGATCCTTCACGGGTGTTTTCATCTCAGATGTATGTGCATGTGTTGTTTTTATTTTTGACTGCAGTTGTTTTACTCAGCTTTCTGCTGCTGTGACGAATTACTTGAGAAAATCGAGTTATGAAGAGGAAAGGTTTATTTTGTTAATAGTTTCAGTCTATGGTCACTCGGTGCCCTTGCTTCTGGGCTGAGGTGGGGCAGAAAATTATGGTGAGAGAGTGTGGTGGAGCAGAACTGCTCATGGTGAGAGACAGAGAGAGAAAGAGAGAGGAAGATGATGTCCCAATACCCCTTCAAGGCCACGCCCCAATGACCTAACTTCCTCCTGCTGTCCCCGCCTCCTAAGCATCTACCACCTACCACTTCCCAAGAGTTATAATCATCGTGGTGGGGGGACCAAAACTTTAGCATGTGGGGCTTTGAGATCCAAGTAATAATGGTAGCTTCATGGCTAAGTTTGGATACTTTTTTTTGTGATACTGGGGATTGAACCCAGGGGCTTTCTACGTCTGAGCTATACCCCCCAGCCCTATTTTTTACTTTTACTTTGAAACAGGGTCTCACTAGGTTGATGAGCGTCTCACTACTTATTGAGGCTTTCCTCGAACCTGTGATCCTCCGGTCATAGCCTCCCAATTACTGGAGTTACAAGCATGTGCCATCATGCCTGTCTAAATTTAAATTCTTGAGCTGGACTCTCTTATGTTTCCTGTGTACACATGTCAACTGTATAATATCAGCTTGTGTTTGTGTGTGTGTGTGAGCTTGTGTGTGTGTGTTTGAATCCAGGAGCATTCTACCTCTGAGATACACCCCCATTCCTATTTTATTTTTATTTTTATTTTATTTTATTTTTTTTTTTTTTGGTGGTACTGGGGTTCCTGGAAGCCCTTCTACCTCCGGGCTACACTCCCAGACCTATTTTTACATTTTCATTTTTGGAAACAGGGTCTCCTAAGCCAGCGCGCGCGGCTGGCTTCGAACCTGTGCGATCCTCCTGTCTCCGCCTCCCAAGAGCGGGGATGACAAGCGTGCGCCACCACGCCCGGCGTCCTATTTTATTTTTAATTTGGAAGCAGGGTCTTGTTAGGTTGCTGAGGGTCCCGCTAAGTTGCTGAGGCTGGCTGGGAGCCTGCGAGCCTCCTGTCTCAGCCTCCCAAGTACTGGGATTACAGGTGCACACCATGATGTCTGCTACATCTCTGTTATTGTCATTTTGAGATGAGTGTAGGTTTTGGATAACAGGGTTGCCTGTTGCAGGTAAGAGCCATAACCTTGGGCTTAATCTCCTCTGCTTCCCCATCTGTAAAAACAGGAAAAACACAGTACTTTCCTACTAATGTCCTCACGAGGATTAGACAATGCACGCAAAGTGCTTAGCTCAGGATCTGGTACACGAGTCAGCCACTACCGTTATTGTGAATTGATAGAAATTAATGGGGCTGGTCTAGAAAAGTCCATGTTTGGTTTTCCAAATCAACTTCTTGGCTCTGTTTGGCAATGTTCAGGCTGACTTGTTCATCTGGTTTGGAATTGATTCCTTAGGCAGAATAACAGATTGCAGCCTCGAGCCCTGACACACATGGACGCTTTTGGTTCTAAATTATTTAGGTGGGAAGAGCCCTGGACGAGAAGGGGTGGCTGATTGTTCCTAGGATGGCGGGCATGATTTTGGCAGTCTTTTTTTTTTTTTTAATATACTTTCCTTGGTGCATTGTAATCATACAGCATAATGACGTTCAGAGAGGTTTTGGCAGTCCGGACGGTAGATCTGACCCCAATCAAAGCAGGCGTGCCTTCTTCGCAAGGGGGCTTGAACTAAGTTGGGGCCACAGGCTCCTGCTCTTCTCTGCACCCTAGACCCTAACTATTCTGATCAACTCCTTACCTGTGGGCGCTGCACACAGGCAGCGGTGCCTCCCCGAGAACTCCCAGGCCTGGGACGGGTAGACCAGCTGCCCGGGCTCAGGGGTGGGCGGGGTGCCGCAGCCCCTGGGTCTAAGCGAGCTTCTTGAGTCACCCAAAGTGGACATGCTTTCCAGCTTGGTGGTTTTATGCAGATGACGCTCAGAGAGAAATGTTTTTAGATGTCTGTGGGAGGGAGATACTCACAGCCGCTGGAGTTTCGGCCTGCACGACTCGCTCACAGCTTGTGTAAAGAGCGTGCTCGGGGGTTACTCGGCAGAGCAAAGTGCAGGCCGTGTGCTTCCTGACAGGAGCAATTGCCAGGAAAGGCCAGGGGCTCGGGCCTGGGCCCGAGTTAGGGTCCATCTTGTAATCTGAGCTAGCGATTCCCAGGCGCCTGGCCCTCAGCTGGGCTTCAGGCTGGTGGCTGCAGGGCCCTGCCCGGCCATCCGGGCCACCCCGGCCACCCTGGGCCCAGACACAGTTTTGCTCACAGCTGGTGATTTCAGGGCATATTAAAGTTCAGGTGCATATAAAGTACCTCTGTAGCCCTTGGCACAACTCCAGAATCATTAGCAGGTGCCTTTAAAAATGGTTTTCATGTGGGTCTGGTGGACCATGGCTGTAATCCCAATACCTGGGAGCATTGTAGTTTAGCAATTTAGCAATACTCTTTCAAAATAAACAAATAAAAGCCGGGCGTGGTGGCGCATGCTTGTAATCCCAGCATTCCGGAGGCTGAGACCAGAGGATCGCGGTTTGCAGACAAGCCTCAGGTACTTAGTGAGGCCCTTTGCAACTCAGTGAGACCCTGTTTCAAAATAAAGTATATAAAAATAGGGCAGGGGTGTAGCTCAGAGGTTGAATTGCCCCGGGTTCCATCCCTAGTACTGCAAAATAAATAAATATATAAATAAATAATAAATAAATAAATAAGTTTGGAATGTAGCTCAGAGCTTGAATGCCCCAGTACCAATAAATAAATAAAATAATTGAAAATGTGATAAAATATACATGGTATTTGTTACTTTATTATCACTTAAGTGTAAATGGGTAGCTTTGTGACATTAAATGCAAGCACAGTGTCATTAATGGTTATCAAATGGTTGCCAAAACTTTTTCATCAACCCTAAGAGAAACTCCAGACCCATTAAGCAGTGACTCTGTCCCCCCCCCCACCTGCCCCGTAAGCTCTTTCCTGCTGCCAATCTTCATGTTTTTGCTTGTTCTAGGAGCCTCGTATAAATGGGCTCATGCGACATTTGTTCTTCTGTGCTGCCTCATGATGTTCTGTAGGCCCATCTGTGTTGTAGCGGGTATGGACCTTCCATTACTTTTTATGGCAGAGTAATATCCCATTGTTTATCATGTATCTGTCAGTGCATACTTGGGGGGGGGTTCTGTCTCTGAACTCTTGTGAACATTAACGCACTAGTGATGAGCCCGTGCTGTGACTTGGACCAGCCTTGAAGACATTATGCATGGTTCCATAAGCCTGACATGCAAGAATAAATACTGTGTGACTCCACTTTATATGAGATACCCAGAGCTGCAAAGTTCATGGAGACCCAGAGCGCAGACGGTGGCCGTTGCCTGGGAGGAGCGCGCGCTGGCAGGTGGCCGTAACAGACCTGAGCTTTCAGTTTGGGATATGGAGAAGATCCTGTGGATGGGGGGTGGTGATGGCTGCCAGAGTGTGGATGCATTTAATGCCACTCAGCTGTATACTTAAACATGGTATATTTTAGCTGGGCGTGGTGGCGCACGCTTGTAATCCCCGTGCTTGGGAGGCTGAGACAGGAGGGTCGCACAGGTTCGAAGCCAGCCTCAGCTACTTAGTGAGGCTCTCAGCAACTTAGTGAGACCCTGTTTCCAAATAAAATACAAACTAGGTCTGGGAGTGTAGCCCGGAGGTAGAAAGCCCCTGGGTTCCATCCCCAGCACCACACACAAAAAAGGTATATTTTATGTTATTTATATTCTACCACAATAAAAAAAAAATAAGGAGGAAAAAGAGAGAAAGAATGCTTCTCCAGGGGCTAATTTTATGCTGGTATGTGTTGTTTACTTTGCTTCCGCACACCAGTGTTAAGTCGGTTTCTGGGAAAGGCTTGGTCCTATCGTCCCAGGACTTGGGAGGCTGAGACAGGAGGATCGCAGGTTCGAGGCCAGTCTTGGCAACTGAGCAAGACTGTCAGGAACCTAGTGAGATTCTGTTTCAAAACAAAAAATAAAATAGGGCTGGGGGTGTAGCTTAGAGGTAGAATGGCCCTGGGTTCCAAATAAATATACCTTTTTTGTGTGTGGTGCTGGGGATGGAACCCAGAGGTTTTTCTACCTCTGGGCTACACTCCCAGACCTATTTTGTATTTTATTTGGAACAAAAAATAAAAGAGGGCTGGGGGTGTAGCTTAGAGGTAGAATGGCCCTGGGTTCAACCCCTACTACCACAAAAACAAACCAAAACAATACAATAATGAAAGAAACTATAACTCATCAGTGATTAGAAAGCCGTCCCTGGCGCACCCAGCGGGCCAGGGGCTGAGCTAAGCACTTTCCATACCTTGTCATAGTTTTACCCACAAAACAACCCTGAGAGGCAGAATGTATTTGGCTCGGGCGATACCGAGATGCAGGGATGTCAATTAGTCCTAAGGACACGCAGCTAGGCATCCATGGAGGCAGGATTCGAGGGCCTTGGGTCTCCTGACTCATGGGCCCAGTTCTGCCTCCCAGGGTGCTTGGCAAAAGGTGGCCTAGCAGGGGTGCCCTTAGAGCCCTTAGAGCCTTCACATTGCAGGGTCAGGGGTCAGAGGTCAGAGGTGAGGGGATGCCCGTAGAGCCTGAATTGCACCTTCACGTCGCAGGGTCAGGGGTCAGAGGTGAAGGCTATCAGCCATCACTGCTAGGTGCAGGGCCATCTGTGGCTGCCTCCACTCGTGGCACTGGGTTATTTTTCTCCTTTGGGTGAGTGCAAACACATGACAAGGAGTATGGCATGAGCTGGGCGTGCTGGCACATGCCGGCCATCCCAGGACTTGGGAGGCTGAGACAGGTGGATCGCAAGTTCGAGGTCAGCCTCAATAATTTGGTGAGGCCTTTTGCTACTTAGTGAGCCCTTGTTTCCAAATAAAAAATAAAATAGGGTGGCAGGGTGTAGCTTGGAGGTAGAATGCCCCTGGATTCAAACCCCAGTAACACACACACACACACACACACACACACACACACACACACACACACACACTGGATATTCAGGGAAACTTCCATGGTGCCTGGGAGAGCTCTTAGAAGTGGCACTGAGATTCTCCAGAAGGAGGACTACCCATCTTCTTGTCTCACGCAGCCCTGATGTGTGCAAAGGAAGCTTCGTCTCCCAAAGGGCGGCTTCCACATCTCTGATTGAGAGGTGCAGGCTGGGAGCGCGGGCTGCTTTGCACACAATGTTCTGTGCTCAGCGTAGCCTGTCAACAAGGCATCGGGACTTTTTTTTTTTAGTTACTGGGGATGGAACCCAGGGGCATTCTACTGCCGAGCTACACCCCCAGCCCTATATATTTTTTATTATTCTTTATTTTATTTATTATATTTTGTGGGTCTGGGGATGGGAACCCAGGGGCATTTAACCCCCGAGCTACACCCTCTGCCCTATTGTTTATTCTTTATTTTGAAACAGGGTTTCACTGGGTTGCAAAGGGTCTCACTGAGTAGCTGAGGCTGTCTGTGAACACCTATCCTCCCATCTCAGCCTCCCAAAATGCTGGGATTACAAGCGTGCGCCACCATGCCCGGCTTTATATAATAACTTCTTAATAACCATGTTCAAGTGTCTCCAAATGTTTTTAAAAAATGGCTGTTGCATTGATTTGTTCAAATGGAGGTCCATACAAGGATTTCACGTGGAGTTTGGCTTATTATCAGATTTCTGTTGCTCTAAAAAATACTTGAGATAATCAACTTGCAAAGAGAAAAGATACATTTATTTATTTATTTATTTATTTATTTATTTATTTATTTATTTATTTATTTGTGGTACTGGGGTTCCTGGAAGCCCTTCTACCTCCGGGCTACACTCCCAGATGTATTTTATATTTTTATTTGGAAACAGGATCTCTTAAGCCAGCTAGGCTGGCTCCGAACCTGTGCGATCCTCCTGTCTCCGCCTCCCAAACTTGGGGATGACAAGCGTGCGCCACCACGCCCGGTGAAAAGATGCATTTTAGCTCCTGGTTTTAGAGGTTCCAGTCCATGGTCAGGTGGCCCGTTGCTCGTAGGCCGCTGTGGGGTACTGGATGGTGATGGCGGCGAGCGTGAAACAGAGCTTACTACATACCGCGTGGCTGGGAAATGAAAGAGAAGAGAAAGGGAGGGACCGAGGGTCCCACAGCCCCTCAGTGCACGCCCCCAATGACCTAAACACCTCCCACGAGGCCCCACCTCTTAAAGGCTCCGCCACCGTCAGTAGCACCACACCGGGGAACAAGCCTTTACCACTCGGGCCTTTGGAAGACAACTTAAGATCCAAACACCCACTATTTTTAAATTCTTAATCTTCATGGTCCTTCTTTCCTTTTTTTCCATGTTATTTATTTTTTGAAGAAACAGAATATTTGTCCTGTAGAGTTTCCATGCCTCCGTGGCGTGGTTTAACTCTTTCCTCTGTCCTCCATATTTCTTGTAAGAGGAGCAAAGGGTCTATAGATGTTTGAGTAGGTGCAGGTTTTTGCTTTGTCTTTGGTTAGAGAACTTCATAGGTGACCCTCTGGGTTTTGCAGTGGTCACGTCAGAAAGCATTCAACATCCAGATGTGATACCTTCGGTGTCCTGGGTCGTCACACTTCAGGTGACGCCCAGTGTGATCAGCCAGGCCCAGTGTGAACACCCTGATCTCTTCGTTGCGGGGCGTCCCAGGGCCCTCCTACCCCATGACCAGCACCCGCTGAGGACCATATCGAGACCCCTTATTCCCTGAGGGATTCCATTATGCTGCTTTTCAATCCTGTTGTTTTTATCTATTATGAACTAGAATTGTTTTTATCAATAATCCCTGCTTAGTCCCTTCCTGGTTGCTCCGAGATTGCGTTTCTTAGGAAAGGCAGGAGAAATGCTGATTTTATTTATCCCCCTTACGAGTTTCTCAAACTGTGGGTTGTTGCCATGGTAACTTAGGACATGGCCAGTGATTTGATTTAATTTTTTATTTTGTAAAATTTATTTATTTTTTGGTGGTACTGGGGGTGGAACCCAGAGGCTTTCTACCTCCAGGCTATACTCCCAGACCTATTTTATTTATTTATTTATTTATTTATTTATTTATTTATTTATTTTGGTGGTACTGGGGTTCCTGGAAGCCCTTCTACCTCTGGGCTATACCCCCAGACCTATTTTTACATTTTTATTTGGAAACAGGGTCTCCTAAGCCAGCGAGCGCAGCTGCCTTGAACCTGCGCGATCCTCCTGTCTCTGCCTTCCAAGCGCGGGGATTACAAGCGTGCGCCACCACGCCTGGCTCTCCCAGACCTATTTTATATTTTTATTTGGAAACAGAGTCTCACTAAGTTGCTGAGAGCCTCACACAGTAGCTGAGGCTGGCTTCGAACCTGCGCGATCCTCCTGTCTCAGCCTCCCAAGCGCGGGGATTACAAGCGTGCACCACCACGCCCAGCAAGACTAATGATTTTAAAGAATATTATTATGAATTCACAGATTAAACATTATTATTCAATGTGTTTCAACCATGACTGCCACTAATTCTTTTCTCTGCTTAAACTGTTGACCTTTGGTCACCGGAAGCCACATTAAATTTATTTCCAAGTTGTCACGAATGGTTTTCATGTTGTCTAGCACTAAGGATTGTCCAGGATTGTTGTTGTTGTTGTTGTTGTTGTTACTGTGTGTGGTTCTGGGGATTGAACCCAGGGGGACCCTACCTCTGAGCTACACTCCCAACCCTTTAAAAATTTTTTTTCTCTTGTTTTGAAACAGGGTCTTGTTAGCTCACGGAGAGGCTTGCTACATTGCTGAGTCTGATCTTGAACCTGGGAACCTCCTGTCCCAGCCTCCCAAGGATTGGGATTATAGGCATGCACCACCACACCTGGCTGTATTTCTTGAAGAAGCTTTAATTCTTTTTTTTTTTTTTAGAGACAAATGACATTTAGAAGCCACAGTTGGGTGCTAGGGGTGCTCATTGCCACTGGGCTATTATTTCAGTAGACAGAATTAGAAAAAATATTTTTAGAAGGAAAATAATGAATTCATCATGGTACTTCCCGTTTAAATATAAAATTACATGGTTTTACTTAACTTTTTATTTTACATTTATATCTTTTTTCCTGTTAAGGTAGGAATCTTGGTTTCCAACTCTTTTGGCCTACTTATTACATCTATTTCAAAACAATGTTTCTGATACTGCTGCTGTTAAATAAGAATACTGGATAGAAATAAGATTTTTTTTTGCAGTTCTTTATGGCTAGTAGGATTTATCCTGCTTGAATCCCATAATTTTTTTCTATAGAGTTATATCACCAACTTGATATACAGATGGTTTTATTTCAGTTCTTAAATTTTATTTATTTATTTATTTATTTATTTATTTATTTATTTATTTATTTAGTGGTACTGGGGTTCCTGGAAGCCCTTCTACCTCCGGGCTACACTCCCAGACCTATTTTATACTTTTTTATTTAGAAACAGGGTCTCTTAAGCCAGCGCGGCTGGCTTCGAACCTGCGCGATCCTCCTGTCTTTGCCTCCCAAGCAAGCGCAGGGATTACAAGCGTGCGCCACCACGCCCGGCCTCTTAAATTTTATTTTAACTTCTATTAAAAACAAATGAAAACCAGGTATGGTAGCACATGCTTGTAATCCCAGTACTTGGGAAGCTGAGACAGGAGGATTACAGGCTCAAGGACAGCTTCAGAAACTTAGTGAAACCATATTTCGAAATAAAAAAAGAATAAGGGCGTGGTGGTGCACACTTGTAATCCCCAGTGCTTGGGAGGCTGAGACAGGAGGATCACATAGGTTCGAGGCCAGCCTCAGCTACTTAGTGAGGCTCTCAGCAACTTAGTGAGACCCTGTTTCTAAATAAAGTATAAAATAGGTCTAGGAACATATCCTGGAGGTAGAAAGCCCCTGGGTTCCACCCCCAGTACCACAGAAGAAAAAAAAAAAAGCCCAAGATCTATAGCCGGGCGTGGTGGCGCACGCTTGTAATCCCTGCACTTGGGAGGCTGAGACAGGAGGATAGCACGGGTTCGAAGCCAGCCTCAGCTACTTAGTGAGGCTCTCAGTAACCTAGTGAGACCTTGTTTCCAAATAAAATATATATAAAAAAAAGGTCTGGGAGTATAGCCCGGAGGTAGAAAGCCTCTGGGTTCCACCCCCAGTACCACCAAAAAAAAAAAAAAAAAAAAAAAGGAATAATATAGGCCTGGGGGGTATAGCTCAGAGATAGAATGCCCCTGAGTTCCATCCCCAATAACACACACAGCAAATGGATGTGAGTATGTACATACACGTATGTATAGAACAACCATATGTAAACAAATATGAATAGTATCTGCTCTCTTCTATAAAAGGCAGCATGTAAACGGCATGCCCCACTCATCTAGAGCAGGGTATCCCGGTTCCCTTTCAGCTTCGTTGTTTATTTATTTCACTGGGCTTACCGATTTTGTTCCGAGTCTGTTTTCCTTATATCCTCAGTAGTAGTATTCTATAAAATTGCGTGGACGGTGCATTAAGGAATGCTGAGTCCAAGGGGGAGATACTAGGTTAGATTCCTCCAGGCTTCCCACCGTGTTTTCTTTGCTATATAGGAGTTTGTTTCAAGACACTTTGTTCACTCACCCATTAACATCTGTCAGTGCTTCTCCTTGCGGTGACCAAGATGCCTCCGTGAATAACGCGGAGGAGGTTATTAGCACACCTTAGTGAGCCAGACTTGGTTTTGGCTCACGGTATCAGAGGTTCAGTCCATGGTGGGCTGGCTCCGTTGCTCTGGGGCTGAGGCAAGGCAGAGGACCATGGCAGAGCCACTCAGCTTGGGGTCCCGGGAAGTGAGGGAGAGAAAGGGCCAAGGATAGACACGGTCCCCGAAGGCCTGCCCCTGAGCTGCTGCCTCCAGCCAGGCCCCACCTGCCCACAGTCTCCATTCTGACCACGAATCCACCGGATGAGGATGAGGAATGACCGCCGATGAGGTCCCAGCCTTCATGACGCGATCCTTCACCTCCGCGCCCTGCCTCATGGCTGACCACACGAGCTTTTGGGGGAGACGATCCAGGTTCACCTCACAACAGCTCTGAACTATTAGCCTCGGGGCCAACAGCTCTGAAGCACGTGCCTGAAAGAAGCCCCCCTAATCCATCTCTTCTCCAATAGACACGTCCTAGCCTTCTTGCACTCAGAAACATTAAACAGCATCGCAGCACTGGCTGGGAAGCTAATTAATTAATTAACTAATTAATTGATTCATTTAGTGGTACTGGGGATCGAACCCAGGCAGATTCTACCTCTGAGCTATAACCCCCATCCCTTTTTACTTTTTGTTTTAAAACATGGTCTCACGAGGTGGCTGAAAGTCTCAGTACATTGCTGAGGCTGTCCTGGAACCTGTGATCCTCCTGTCTCGGCCTCCTAAGTACTTGGGAGTACTGTTGTGTGTCACTGAGCCCTGCTTGGGAGGCCACTTTATTTATTTATTTATTTATTTATTTACTTACTTATTTATTTATTTATTTATTTATTTATTTATTTTTGGTGGTACTGGGGTTCCTGGAAGCCCTTCTACCTCCGGGCTACACTCCCAGACCTATTTTATATTTTTGAAACAGGGTCTCTTACGCCAGCGCGGCTGGCTTCGAACCTGCGCGATCCTCCTGTCTCCGCCTCCCAAGAGCGGGGATTACAAGCGTGCGCCACCACGCCCGGCGTGGGAGGCCACTTTAAACAATGAAGTTACCCAAGGACAAAGAAAAAGATACCAAGAAAAAAGAGGCAGAGAGAATGTCCCCTTATTTGACCTCAGTGCTGGTGTACCCATCAGGCAACTCTGAATTTGCTCTGTATGTTTACGTGACCTCAGATGGCTGTGACCGGGTCACAGGTATTGACTCTGAGGTTATTAATATATCTTAGTGAGTAGACAAGCCAGCAAGGAGGACAGTCTGCAAATAATAAGGCCTGGTTATGTTTTATTGGCCCCTATTTTCTTTGTCCTCCACCGCCGACTAAGTTGTGAGCACCATAGGGAAGAGACTGTGTGTTTGTGAGCGCCTGTGCAGGGTAGAGGGTTAAGAATGATGGACGAGCCGGGCGTGGTGGCGCAAGCTCGTAATCCCAGCCTTTGGGAGGCTGGGACAGGAAGATCACAGGTTTGAGGACAGCCTCAGCTACTTAGTGAGGCCCTTTGCAACTCAGTGAGACCCTGTTTCCAAATAAAGAATAAAGTATCAGGCTGGGGGTGTAGCTCGGAGGTAGAATGCCCCTGGCTCTCGCCCCCAGTACTGGGAAAAAAAAAAAAAAAGATGGGTGAATGAGTTCCCTAGTAAGAGTGGACTTTTTCTGCTTTGAGTTTTACAGCTCTAAATCTTTGTGTTTAGCCTGTAATCCCATCACTTGGGAGACTGAGACAGGAGGATCACAGGTTCACGGCCAGCTGCCCCAACTTAGTGAGACTTTGTTTCACTAAATTTTTATAAATTTGTTTGTCTATGAAAATAAATAAAACAGGGCTAGGGGTGGAGCTCAGAGGGAGAATGCCCCTGGATTCAGTCTCCAATACAACACAAAAAGTATTTAAGGTCATTTAGATACATTTCCATTCTTCTGAGATGCAGTTCCTTACCAATATACCTTTGCACTGGCTCCATGTCCTGAGATCTATCAAATCTCTAGGTTCTGGGTCTATAGTGATTTCTTGCGTGCTTTCCCACTGATCATGTTACCTTTCCCAAGGGCTTTACGACTGTCCTTCCCTACCATATAATCTACCTGGCTTTTTTTTTTTTTTTTTTAATTAGGAACTCTTAGTCAGGCTTGGTGGTGCATGTCTATAACCGCAGTACTTGGGAGGCTGAGACAGGAGGATCACAGGTTCAAGGCCAGCCTCAGCATAAAAAAATAAAATAGAGCTGGGGGTAGAGCTCAGAGGTAGAATGCCCCTGGACTCAACCCCCCAGTACCACCACCAATAAAATAAAATAAAATAAAATAAATAGGGAACTGCGCTAATACACGTAAGCTGTGCTTCCCCTACCAGCGCTGGATGACAGGCGCTGTTTTCGTCCTGTGCACTTTCCGGGAGGCTCCCTGTGTTGTCCTGATGGCAGCTCTTCAGCCCTAAACTTAAGCCCGCGAGGGAGAATTTCCCACCAAGTTTCTCTGCGTGGAAGTTAAAGCCTCTGCGTTAGATTGGCTAATGAGGTCTTGTGGGATGTTGCTAATTTGAGACGTGCTGGGTTTGCCCTGTCTTCGGATAGGTGGGAACGTTCCTGGGTGTGATTAACCGCCTAAATATACCACAGCCACACGCCTGCCTGCCCGCCTGCCGAGGAGCCAGCCTTCCAGGGAGCTTGGGAAGGAGCCCTGGCTCCTGTCTGGGGACCGCTTCCATTAGAGTCTCCATCATGCTTTGTTTACATTCGGCGCATCAGATTCTAGGCAAATAAAAGTATACAGGCTCCGTGAATAGCTGCCACGCAAACAGACGCCCGCTGAACTCTTCAGGGATTTGCATTTATTTTTGTAAGAAGCGCATCTAACTATTTACCGATTACCTTTCCTTACTTCTTCTTTTTTTTTTTTTTTTTTCCGGTACTGGGGATGGAACCCAGGGGACTTCTACCTCCGGGCTACACTCCCAGACCTATTTTATTTTATTTGGAAACAGGGTCTCTTAAGCCAGCTGATGCTGGCTTCGAACCTGTGCGATCCTCCTGTTTCAGCCTCCCAAGCGCGGGGATGACAAGCGTGCGCCACCACGCCCGGCCAGAAGACTCCAACTTCTTGCCCGGCTGTGCCTCTTCTCATGGATACAGTGGAACTTTATCTGGGAGGGAAAAGTGATAAGACTTGGTGAGACCAGTGCAAGGGGCTTTGTGTATTATGTGCGAGGCCCGTTGGTAAAGACTTCTGTTAACGGCTTTGTGTTTCCGCAGCAGTGCAGGGGGAGGAGAAACGTCTCCTTTCTATAAAAGAGGAAGCTGAGGTTCAGACACGGGAAGCACCTACTTAGATTCACGCAGTCTGTTAGTGGCAGAGTCAAGGTTCACCTGACCCTAAAGCCTGTGAGGTTGACTGCTGTCATTGCAAAGGTCTCAGAAACTTCTTTTTAGTTTTATATTTATTTATTTTGGGGTACTGGGGGTTGAACTAAGGGGCATCCTACCTCTGAGCCATACCCCCAGGCCTATTTTATTTTGTGGTTGAAACAGGGTTTTTCTAGGTTGCTGAAAGTTTCTCTGAATTGTTGAGGCTGGCTTCAAACCCGTGATCCTCCTGTCTCAGCCTCCCAAGTATTGGGCTTAGAGGCGCGCCGACACACCCGGCTTCAAAATCCTCTGAATAAGAAGGTCTCCCTGTGTGGCCTCAAGGACAACTTTGTTTAATTTTCTTTGTATTTCCTGGATATCTATCACATAAGTGTATATAACACCACCCTTGGCATTTATGGAAGTAAGAATAACATCTGACACTTATGTAACATTTAATGTTCCTGGCCGTGTTCTGAGGATTTTTATTTTACAAAGATTGTCTCCTGGAATCATTATACTGATCCTTTGTGGTCAGTCTTAATCTTATATTCATTTTACACATGTGGACACTTAGGCCCAGACAGGTTAGATTAGAGGGTAAAGTCACACAGCAAGCAAATAGCCAGGGCTTGGGTTCATGTAAATATGCGGATGCCGGGTCCCCTCGGCCCCGGGAGTTTGCCATCTGTTGGTCTCAGGCCCACCTTGGAGCTGGGTGTTTGCCAAAGTCAGGAAGCCTTGCTTTTTTACCCTCAAGTCCTCCTGTGTCCCTCTTGTTCTTCGGGGCAGGCAGCCACCTTGGCACACTTCCATGGTGACCCAGACACAGAGTCTACTGACAGAAGGTCAAGGATTAGCCGCGCAAAGGGGGTTCCCCTTCCTGCGCCGTCCTTTCGGCATCTTAACGGGGAAATGGTGTGTGTTCCCCCGTGGATCTCTTGGGGGGTTTCAGGGTCAGGTGTGTGAAACAGCTGGCTTATTACCTGGTGCATAATAAATACTCATTATAACCATTTATCTGTTTTATCTTAATTTAGGAGACATTATTATTATTGTTGTTGTCATTATTGTTATTATTATTTTGCACTTCTGGAAGGTGAACTCAGAGGCATTTCATCTCTGAGCTACTCCCACCGCCCTTTACAAAAACTTTTTCTTTTTTTTTAAATTTTGAGGCCGGGCGCGGTGGCGCACGCTTGTAATCCCCGCGCTTGGGAGGCGGAGACAGGAGGATCGCACAGGTTTGAAGTCAGCCGCGCTGGGTTAAGAGACCCTGTTTCCAAATAAAAATATAAAAATGGGTCTGGGAGTGTAGCCCGGAGGTAAAAAGGGTTTCCAGGAACCCCAGTAAGACCAAAAAATACAAAAAATAAATAAAATTAATAAAATTTTGAAACAGGGTTTTCTTCAATTGCTGAGGCTGGCCTCCAACCTGCAATCCTCCTGTCTTACGGAGTACTGTAACTGCACACGTGTGCCAGTGTGCCCAGCTTAATTATTTTATTAGAATATTAAATATCTATTAACACAAGATCAGTTCTTAACTGAGACAGTTTGCCTTCCCAACAGCTTAGGGGGGCTTTGACAGTGTTGGCCGTGACCTGGGGGAGGGCGGTGTGCTATTAGATCTGACCCCAATCCACGCCAACAGTGCCCCGGATGGCCCACCACAGAGGATGGTCCAGCCCTGGCATCAGTGACGCTCAGGTTAAAACCCCCGCCCAAGCCTAGATGTAAACATGATATAGTCATACATGTTAAACAATGATGAAGACAAAATCAATATGCAAAAATGAAATAAAAATAGCTCGCAAAACCAGTACGTCCTCACGGATAACATCAGTGATGCAAACTGAGCCTAAACTGCTCCCTGCAACTGACTTGGACTCCGCCTCCTCTCCTACAGGCTGCTTGGTCTTCGGTAAATCCCAGCTCTCTGCCGTTGCAGCTTGGTTTTTCTGTAGTTTGAGGAAGAACGGCAGTAGTAATGGTGCAGTAGTAATGGTGCAGTAGTAATGGTGCTCGGTCTTCACTTGGGGGCAGGGCTGTTATCTTGTGTATTAAATCCACTGCAATAGCACAGAGATCTTGAGTCTTCCCGTTAACCTGTGATTAGTAAAGTGGCGTCTCTTGGCGCCAAGTGGACCATCAATTGTTGCCGCTGAAATGACGGGGCAGGAATGGCTTACAGTGTGGGCATCCGGGTGTCCTAGCAGGTGCATCTTCTGTTGTGCTAATCAGCGCTGCATTGAGCAGAGGACCAATTGTTGATTTGGCTCATGGTCTCAGAGGCTCAGTCCATGGCTGGCCAGCTCCAGGGTAGAAACATCATGGCAGTGGGGGGTAGCAGAGGAAAGCTGCTCATGGCAGCCAAGAAGGAGGGAGGGAGGGAGGGAGGGAGGGAGGGAGAGAGAGAGAGCGAGAGCGAGAGAGAGAGAGAGAGAGATCAAGAGGGGGAGAGAGAGAGGGAGGGAGGGAGAGAGAGAGAGAGGGAGGGAGAGAGAGGGAGGGAGAGAGAAAGAAGAAAGAAGAAGAAGGAAGAAGGAGAAGGAGGAGGAAGAGAAGGGGGAGGAGGAGGAGGGAGAGGAGGAGGAAGAGGAGAAGAAGAGGAAGAAGAGGAAGAAGAAGAGAATAAGTGAAGGAGGAGGAGAAAGAAAAGAGGAGGGAATAGAAGAAGATAAGGGGTTCAGAGAAAGATAGAGTGCTCACAGACACACTCCCATGAGCCCCCTCCTCCAGCTGTGACCCCCTCTGAGTCTCGCAGTGTTAGGGAGCAGGCTTTCGACACAAGGCTGTTTGGGGGGAGTTGTATACTATCTAAATCATCCTACCCATGTTACAATTTTAAAATGACTTTAAAATGTAAAAAAAAAATCAGAAAATTGAAAGTTTTACACGGAGCTTATAGACCCCCCAAGAATTCACCTGAGGACCCTCAACCTTCCGTCTTTCTTAGTTTGAGGATACGGACGACATCAAATGGTAATCTTCCCACTGGCTGCATGAGAAACTGGCTGTTTCTTCAAAGCCGGCTTCCTGGGGGCCTGTGTGGCTCCGGGATGGGGCGGCGGTGGGGCTCACCCTGGGCGTAACAGCGAGAAACGGTGAGTCTTCCTTGAGCCTCTTCAGGGAAGAGGTGATGATTGAAGCCGGTCTGGAAAGAAGTGGTATTTTTAGGATACGTCTCAAGTCAAAGCTGCTAAATTTGTCAGGACCCATGCTAAATTTTGCCATGGAGGGATGACAGTTTTCCTGGGATTTCCTGGGATTTGGGTCTGCGATCAGCCTGATGGCTGAGGACGCATCTGTGTGGCTCAGCACTATTTCCCCAAAGCCTGTTGCCTACGGGTGCTCGGTTAAATACTGCTTAAAGGTTCACGCGCCTGGTCATCTAAGATGAAATGAAAGATCTCTGCTCCGATGTCTTCTGAGCACCGGAGATTGTGTGTGCATCCATCCCAAGCCTCCATGTTGGAGTCCTAACCAGGATCGTCCTAACCAGGGTACCAGGAGGTGACTGGGCCATGAGGGGGCCCAGGAATGGGATGTGCGCCCTTAAGAAGGGGACCCCTTCTTGCCCCCTTTCCTCCATGTGAGGATATAATACATTGGCTGTCTGCAGCCCAGGAGAGGGCTCTCTCTAGCCAGAACCTAGACATGTTGGTGCCCTCACCTTGGACCTCCGGACTCCGGTATGGTGAGAAATGACATTTCTGTTCACAGGTCACCCAGTTTGCGGTACTTTGTGTTTGCAGCTTGAAGTAAAACAATATAACTGTATCGGGGGCTTGTCAATGTCATTTTTGTTTTTGTTCTGGTACTGGAGATTGAATCTAGGGGCATTTTACCTCCAGCCCTATTTAAATTTTTTTTTTTTAATTTAAATGTTTTGCTGTATTGCTGAGGCGGGCCTTGGGTTCAAGGCCATCCTCCTGCCTCAGCCTCCCAAGTACTGGGATTACAGGCGTGCAGCACCACACGCAGCTTGGCTTGACAGTTCTTGAATCTTGATTATGCGTGGAGGAAAAGTCCCTGTGGGCACAGACAATGGCCAGTGTCGTGGCATAGTGATGGCGTTGGGTGTCTGTGTATCCCAGCCGTCACTGTTGCTGACCCTGGCTGCGTGCTGGAATTCTGGCTTCCAAAGGTACCTGTCATGGGCTTCATGGTCCTGAGATGCTTTGCTGACCTTTTGCCCTCCACGGTTTTTATACCTCTCGATTCATACTGCGCGTGCGCAGCCTACGCACACCAAAATCTGGCACTCGTTGCTTGTAGCAAATTACTGGTGTGTTATCACCAGACAGCGAGACACAGGCCAGTACAGAGCAGGAAAACAAATCAGAGATCTTGTAAAGGCTCCAGGCCCCGTAAACGTTAGCTGAGTTGGGATTCAGCACTCTCAGCCTTTTTTTTTTTTTTTTTTTTTTTTTTTTGCGGGTCTGGGCATGGAACCCAGAGGCATTTGACCTCCGAGCTACACCCCCTGCCAATTTTTTATTCTTTATTTTGAAACCGGGTCTCTGAGTTGCAGAGGGCCTCACTAAGTAGCTGAGGCTGTCCGCGAACCGCGATCCTCCAGGTCTCAGCCTCCCAAATGCTGGGATTACAAGCGTGAGCCACGCCCGGCTCTCAGCCTTTGTTTTTTTCTTAATCTGTCCAATGGAACAACCGCAAGTTACCGTGAGAATGAAACCAATCCCAAAGTAGAAGTTATTTGTAAACTGTAAAGTGGTCAGATTTTGGAATTTGTTATTGGCAGTTCGAAGGACCCCTAGAATCCTCCCCTGGCTTCGTAGTTTCACCTTCGTAGGCTGTGAAGACCCACATCGGAGGAAGTGCCAGTGAAATGGAGAATAAGAAGTCGTGTGAAAAAGAATTGCTGAGCCCAGAATTGCTGAGCCCGGCGTGGTGGCGCACGCTTGTAATCGCAGCATTCGGGAGGCTGAGACAGGAGGGTCGTGGTTCGAGGACAGCCTCAGCTACTTAGTGAGGCTCTCTGCAATTCAGTGAGACCCTGTTTCAGAATAAAGAATTAAAAATAATAGGGCTGGGGGTGTAGCTTGGAGGTAGAATGCCCCTGGGTTCCATCCCCAGTACTGCCAAAAAAAATTAAAAAGTGTTGCTGAGCCTCATGCGGTGGTCCACAGCTACAATCCCAGCTATTAAAGAGGCCAAGGGCCGGTGTGGTGACACACACCTGCATTCCCACTACTTGAGAGGATGAGACAGGAGGATCACAGGTTCGAGGCCAAGCTCAACAACTTTATGAGGACCTCGATAACTTAATGAGACCTTGTTTCCAAATAAAAAATTAAATGGGACTGGGAGTGTAGCTCAGAGATAGATGGCCCTGTATTCGATTTCCAGTCAGTTTCTTCCCCCTTCCCCACAACGCTAAGGCAGGGGAATTGCAAGTGTGAGGCCAGCCTGGGCAACTTAGCAAGATATTGTCTCAAAATAAAATAAAAAGCCCCGGAGGGATGACTTCGTAGTAGAGCACCCCTGAATTTTATCCCCAGTACCCTCCCCCACACACATGGATTACTGATTATGACAGGTAAAAATGGCCAAGCATTTCCCAGATGCTAGATACCAGGCTGAAGTGCTTTGTGTGGGTGACTTCTTGGGTCCTCTTGATAGAGTATAGTCCTACAGTGTTATTCTCCTCAGTTTTCAGGCAGAGCCTCTGATGCGCAGAGTGTTGGATACGCTGTGTCCAGCCTCATACGGTCAGTACGTGGCCAGGACCTTCTCCAGCCCCTTTGGAGCTCATTGTTCCATAGAGAGTAAAGGCAAAAGCAGAGAAGGAAAGTCTGGGGAAAGATGAGTGTGTGGGATGCTGGATTCCAGGAGGTGGGCAGCAAAACAGGCAGCAGGTAAAAGACGAGCTGGAGGACTTGGGGTGAGGCAGGTGTATTAGTCCCTTGGAGCGGTTATAACAAAACATCACAGGCTAGTGGCTCAGGGCATCAGAAATTTATTCTCTCATGGTTCTGGAGGTCAGAAGTCCTGAAACAAAGTTTCAGTGGGGCCCTGCTCCCTTCAGAGATGGAGAGGAGACCCCGCTTGCCCCTCTGGCTTCTGAGGGCTCTGCCATTTCTTGACTGTGGCTGCATCATTCCAGTCTCTGCCTCTGCTCACATTCCCTATTCATGTCTCTTTTTAATTTTTTTTTTTTTCAATACTGGGGATGGAATCCGGTGCATTGGACCTCTGAGCTACCTTCCCAGCCCTATTTTTTAGTCTTTATTTTTCTTGAAACAGGGTCTCGCTGAGTTGCAGAGGGCCTCACTAAGAGCTGAGGCTGTCCGTGAACCGCGATCCTCCCGTCTCGGCCTCCCCAGGGCTGGGATTACAAGCGTGCGCCACCACGCCCGGCCCGTTTATGTCTCTCATAAGGATGTTTTCGTGGGATTCAAGGCCCAGTCTAATCTGGTGTGCTCTCCTCTCAACGCTCACCTTGATTACACCAGCAAAAGCCCCTATTTCTTTTACATTCTGAGGCTCCAGGTGGACAGGAAGTTTGGGGGAGACACCCTTCTACCCACCGCTGTAGCATGATCAGGCGTCAAGGCGAAGAGGTGATGTGTGGAGGGGAGAGGCAGACAGGCCGGGTGTTTGCCCCTCTGTGTGCCTGGCAGCGGTGACTGCTGTCTTGGGGAGACCGGGGTGGCTTTTTTTTTTTTTTTTGGTGGTACTGGGGTTCCTGGAAGCCCTTCTATCTCCGGGCTACACTCCCAGACCTATTTTTACATTTTTATTTGGAAACAGGGTCTCCTAAGCCAGCGCGCGCAGCTAGCTTCGAACCTGCGCGATCCTCCTGTCTCTGCCTCCCAAGCGCGGGGATTACAAGCGTGCGCCACCACACCCGGCGGGGTGGCTTTTTAAGCATCCCTCTGTGCCCTGCTTGCAGTCAAAAGAAACCAGGTCCCCGAGTCCTGGTCTAGAAACACATTGCTCAAATCCCAGGACGATTCTGTTCCTGGGCCACCTGGGTACCCAGCACTCTGCTTCTGAAGCCAGCTCGGGGAGGGGGCGAGGCTGCCCTTGGGTTTCCAGATATCACAGTCTCTCTCTCTACCTCCCCAAGCCCGGGGTGGCCTCTCACCCCAGGGCCTGCTGGAGAGTCTCATCAAAAGGTTAATTCGGAACAAATTGTTTTCAGGCTGCTGGAAACAGTGTCTGCCCCGAGGGGACTGGATGCTAATGAAAAAGGAAAAAAAAATTTTTTTTTTTAAACTAGGTAAGCTTTCCTAGCTGGCCTTTCTCCATCTTTGCAGGTTCTCTCTCCCCGGCTCCTAAAATACAACATCCCAGAGCCGAGATCAGAGAACACTCTCTCCTCTGAAGCGTTAAGATCAAATCACTCTTCCTTTAAATTTGTGTTTCTCTTCCATTTTGTATTTTTAAATCCGACTCCTTGTTGAATGTTCGGACAGGATGTAAAAGCGTTCCGTCTCATCATCCCACCGCTCAAAAGCATTTGCAGAAATGTTTTTGATGTTTTTCTTACCCCTTAGGTATTGAGATCATCTTCATAGAAAGCTTCGTATCTTGCTTAGCCTTACATTTATTATTCATAGGTATAATTTCTCTGTCATTTTTGAAACTCTCAGACAACTTTAAAATCCTTATGAACACAAAGAATTGCGGTTTTCCGTGAGGGTCTCCATATAACATAGCTCTCTTTTCCTTCCTTCCTTCCTTCCTTCCTTCCTTCCTTCCATCCATCCATCCATCCATCCATCAATCTTCTTGCACTAAAGATTGAACCCAGGAACATTCTACCTCTGAGCTACATCTCCAGCCCTATTTAATTTTCTATTTGAAAACAGCGTCTTGCTAAGTTCCTGAGAGTTTCACTAAATTGCTGAGGCTGGCCTCAAACCTGTGATACTCTTTGTCTCAGCCTCCCTAGTCCTGGGATTGCAGGTGTGTGCCACTACGCCCAGCTTAAAACATAGTTTTTTTGTTTGTTTGTTTGTTTTTTTGTTTTTTTTGGTGGTACTGGGGTTCCTGGAAGCCCTTCTACCTCTGGGCTACACTCCCAGACCTATTTTTACATTTTCATTTTGGAAACAGGGTCTCCTAAGCCAGCGCGCGCGGCTGGCTTCGAACCTGCGCGATCCTCCCGTCTCTGCCTCCCAAGCGCGGGGATTACAAGCGTGCGCCACCACGCCCGGCATAACATAGTTTTTTTAAGTGGCAAAGTATTGTAAATTTTGCAGGGATCCAAATGCTCTTGGGATTGCAGGTATATTTTATGTGTTTTCCCAAAGAATATAACATCACATTATTTGAATGATATTAATCCCTACTCTAATTTCATTTATTTTAAATTGATACATAACAATTCTGCACGTTGATGGGCTGTCATGTGATATCTCGATACACATAAACATTGTACAATGTGCGAATCAGTGTAAGCATATCTATCTATCCATCCAAACATTGGTCATTTCTTTATGGCAAAAGCATTAAAAGAACCTTTCTTTTAGCTTTTAAAAAATATAATCTAGCCTGGCGTGGTGGCGCACACTTGTAATCCCTGCGCTTGCGAGGCTGAGACAGGAGGATCGCGCAGGTTCGAAGCCAGCCTCAGCTACTTAGTGAGGCTCTCAGCAACTTAGTGAGATCCTGTTTCCAAATAAAATGGGTCTGGGAGTATAGCCCAGAGGTAGAAAGCCTCTGGTTTCCACCTCCAGTACCACCAAAAAAAAAAAAAATCTATATATCTATATATCTATATATATATTTTTTTTAAAATAATGTATATTATATAAAAATATATATAATATAAAAATATATAATATAAAATATATAAATAATATATAAAAATATATAATATATATAATCTACAGTGATCATACTGTGCAATGGAACAGCAGAGCTTATTTCTCCTATGTAACCTACTTTTATTTTAGCAAGGAAGCCCAGATACAGCATTAGGCAAAGCTCAGAGATCTAAATAGCTAAATCCTAGTGAAGTAGCTTTTCAGTGACATCCCTTTTTGCTAATCACTACTAACCTTGGTCTTGGGAGAACTTGATTTTGATATTCAATTAATGGCATTGAAATGGTCCTTGTCTCTTGCTTAGCACAATGCCTCCTAGAGGCTGAGAGCCTCCATTGCTCGGCTCTTTTGAGTTTTCCGGTATAATAGAAATGACAGAAAATAAAGGAATGCCCAAGCCAAACAGAATTATCCAAGTTGGTGACATGCTTTGGAAGTCGTTACTTAAGCCGGGAGTGGTGGCGCACGCCTGTAATCCCCGCGCTTGGGAGGTGGAGACAGGAGGATCAGGCAGGTTCGAAGCCAGCCTCAGCTACTTAGTGAGGCTCTCAGCAACTCAGTGAGACCCTGTTTCCGAATAAAATAAAAAACAGGTCTGGGAGTGTAGCCTGGAGGTAGAAAGCCCCTGGGTTCCACCTCTAGTACCACCCAAAAATAGAATAAATTTAAAAAATAAAAAATATATAAAGGCCAGTACCACAAAAAAAAAAAAAAAAGAAAGAAAGAAAGAAAGAAAGAAAGAAAGAAAGAGAAAAAAAAGAAGTCGTTACTTAGGAAACCCACACATTCAACACACACGGCACAGAGGCCCATGGCTCTCGTCCTCTGGAGATGCAGAGATGTATCAGTTGCCTGAATTTCAGGTTCCTTCTGGATCTGAGGCTGAGGACAAATGCTCCTCTCGGTCCCAAGAAGCATAAGCCACGTTTAGCATCTGCTTTGGTGTTTGATACTTGCGTCCATAGCAACTGAGAATTTTCTAGACTCCAGCATGAAACTCCCAGGGTTTTATGGAATCTGCTTTAAAACAATTGATGGTAGGCCGCACATCTTGAGAGCTGGAACCACGCTGGAGTCTTGGTGCTGGGCTTCTTGCTTCTTAGTTACGTAGGTTCACACCGCCCTTCTGTGCTACAATTTTTTTGCCTGCAAAGTTGGCAAGACTGCCAGACGTGGTGGCGCACGCTTGTCATCCCTGTGCTCGGGAGGCTGAGACAGGAGGATCGCACGGGTTCGAAGCCAGCCTCAGCTACTTAGTGAGGCCCTCAGCAACTCAGTGAGACCCTGTTTTCAAATAAAGTATAAAATAGGTCCGGGGTAGAGCCCGGAGGTAGAAAGCCCCTGGGTTCCACCCCTAGTACCACACACACAAAAGTTGGCAAGACTGAAGATAAAAGGGACATTCCACTGCCCAGCTCCCCCAGTGTTTTAAATGTACCAGTATTGGGAATGGCCTAGGAAGATTTGAGAAAGCTGTGATTATTAATAGATGTATTTCAGGAATAATTGTGTCAAAATGGCAGACCTGGAGAGAGAAAGGCTTGGCCTTGGTCAGGAAGCAAACAGCTCCTGAAACTTAGATTGACTTAGCTAAAAGTAATTAGCAAGTCCATAGGACAGGGGAGCTAGGCCTTTCTCTGTCTAAAGACAGATCTACATGATTAGATAAGCTAGCTGGGATGGGAGGAGGGGTCGGCCTTCTTGAAAGGAGACACCTTGCCACACCTTCTGGGGGAGGTACCTTACAGTCCGGTTTACTATGTCAGAATTACGTAAACAAGATGGAGGTCATGGGTATAAAAAGTTGGATCCGCGTGTTGTATCTTTGGGGTAGCGAATTGGCTCGCCCCCCCCCCCCCGCCCCCATTGCCATTCTGGCATGGGGCTGTAATTATCTTCTGTATTTCTATCTTTTTCTCTTTTTCTGGTTTTTTTTTTGTTGTTGTTGTTGTTGTTGTTTCTTTGGGGAGTTTTCAGGAAATTATTCCCAGGGGTCTAACAAAGATCTCTGGGGACAGTTTCCCAAACCCTAACAAGATGGGCGTGGTGGGGCACACCTGTAATCCCCGTGCTTGGGAGGTGGAGACAGGAGGATCGCAGGTTTGAGGCCAGCCTCAGCAGCAAGTAGTGAGACTCTCATCAACCTGGTGAGTCCCCTGTTTCCAAGTAAGAAATACAATAGGGCTGGGGGTGTAGGTGCCCCTGCCTTCAATCTCCAGTAAAACACACACACACACACACACACACACACACACACACACACACACACTGATTTCAGAATGCCGTTGATTCTCTGCTCAGCTTTTAAAGGATCTGCTAACACAACAAATTGGTTAGGAAATATATGTCTTTGTGTATTTGTGCCATTGTGGTGTGTGAAGATAGAGGACGCAGACATTCTCCGGATCGCAGAAAGGGCAGATTTCGCGAGTTGTGCATCTGTTTACCGTTCTGTTCCTCAGGCTGGTTGCTGAGGAATGCTCTGTCTTGATGAACTTTAAAAGTGACGGTGGGTGGGGATCTCCACATTTGTTCGGCTATCAGAAGGCGTGCTTTTCTCGCAGAGCAGCCCTGCTGCAAACACTGCCAAGGAGGATTCTAAAGTGTAAGCCAGAAGAAAGCCCAACTCAGTGAATAATTAGTCCTGGGGGGGCGGCGGGGGGGGGGGCGGCGCACAGTTGAAGCCAAAGTTTACGAGTTCTTAAATTATTTTTTCCTATTGTTTATTTGGAATTGGCTGTAATTGGACATAGGCTAAGTCCATCTAAAGACGCCTTCTGTTTGGCTTTTTCATACGTGAATAATTTTCATTGCATTATGAAATAAAAATAGAAGATATTCAGGCAATATCTGTCAACCACCTTCTCTTGCAAGTACCCCCCCTAAGGGTTTCCTTTTCTCATTTACATTCTGCCTTCTTGGAAACTAATTATCACTTTAATTGCACCCAGCCAGAACCTTCCAGAATCTTCCAGCTCTTACTAGGCACTTCCAGTTGATTCTCTTCCTCTTGGAAGTTAAGCAAAGGGATCCTCTTGAATACCTTGGGTTGACGGCTCCCTAAAAGGGGCTGCGGAAGAATTATTATGATGCAAAGATTATATAGCTTTATAGGAAAGAGAAAAGAAAAAAAGAAAAAGAAAAAATTTAAAAAATTGATATGGCTACAGTTCCCCTCCCAGATATTTCTGGAAAGCTGTCCCATTAAGTCCTGCTCATTTGCATTTCTCAGTGTAAGGTGAGCTCCCTTCAGCAGTGCGCACTAACAGGTGGTTGGCTTCCCCGCAAATTTTTCCACTTGTCTTTTCTCCTAGTCTTTCGCCCTGTTCTGTGCTGTTAATCTCCAAACAGGTCAGGGCGGGAGAGCAGTTTCCACTGCGGCTGACGTCAATCCGGCCCTGTAGATTAGTTAGCCGAGGGTGTCAGGAGAGGGGTGCAGCTGTGGCGTCTTCACCTGGAGACCGCAGCTCACCTGAGACACCTGCCCTGTGCCATCTTGGCTCCCCACCCGGCACACCCGGCTTCCCGGGACAGAGGGCTCATGATGGCTTTGCTTTTGGTCAGTCTTGGCCTGTTGAAAGCACAGGCTACGCAGGGCCAGCGAGCCGGGGCTCCCCATCCCCGCAGAGCCAGTGTAGTGAGATCAGGGAGAGCCAGGTGTGAACATGTCACCCATTCACCGCGCTCATTTTATTTTATTTTATTTTATTTTTCTGGGTTTGGGGATGTAACCCAGGGGCATTCGACCTCCAAGCTCCACCCCCTGCCCTATTTTTTATTCTTTATTTTGAAACCAGGTCTTACGAGTTGCAGAGGACCTCACTAAGTAGCTGAGGCTGTCCTCTAACCTGTGATTCTTCTATCTCAGCCTCCCAAGTACAGGGATTATATGTCACCATGCCCAGGTACTGGGGTTCCTGGAAGCCCTTCTACCTCTGGGCTACACTCCCAGACCTATTTTATATTTTTATTTGGAAACAGGGTCTCTTAAGGCTGGCTTCGAGCCTGCTCGATCCTCCTGTCTCCACCTCTCAAGCGCGGGGATTACAAGCGTGTGTGCCACCACACCCGGCTGGGGGTGTATTTTGGAGGCAGAATACCCCTGGGCTTAATCCCTAGTACCACAAAACTAACTAACTAACTAAATAAATAAATAAATAAATAGGGCTGTGGGTGTAGCTTGGAGGTAGAATGTCTGTAGATTTAATGCCATAAAAAAAGATAAAGCTGGGTGTGGTGACACTGCCTGTAATTCTAGTACTTGGGAGGCTGAGACAGGAGGATTGCTTCGACAGCAGCCTCAGCTACTTAGTGAGGCCCTCTGCAACTCAGTGAGACCCTGTTTCCAAATAAAGAATAAAATAGGGCTGGGGGTGTTGCTAGGAGGTAGATTGCCCCAGAGTTCAATCCCCAGTAACACACACACACACACACACACACACACACACACACACACAAAACAGATAAAACACAGGATGCTCCATTAAGTTGAATTTTGAATAAACAACACTTCTTTAAAAATCTGTTTAATTTTGTATTGACAAATAAAAATTATATACATTTATAGGTTACCATGTAAAGTTTCACGAATCCTTGTATACACTGTGTAATGTCCAAATCAGAGTAAGTGTATCTGTCTCTTCAAACATTTATCATGTCTTTGTGGTGAAAACCTTTAATATCCTTTCTTCCGGCTCTTTTGAAATACACAGTACATTATTATTATCTATAGTTACCCTACTGTGCAATAGAATCACAGAACTTATCTTTCCTATTGAATCGTGAGTTGGTGCCCGCTGACCAACCTTTAACAATGAATACTTTAAAAATATATGTCCCATGAAATATTTGGGATATACTTATACTAAAAAAAAGCATCCATTGTTTACCTAAAACTCAGATTTAATTTGTCTTTTTTTTTTTTTTTCGGGTCTGGGGATGGAACTCGACCTCCGAGCTACAGCCCCTGCCCTATTTTTCATTCTTTATTTTGAAACAGTCTCACTGAGTTGCAGAGGGCCTCGCTACGTAGCTGAGGCTGCCTGCGAACCGCGATCCTCCGGTCTCAGCCTCCCGAATGCTGGGAGTACAAGGGTGTGTCAGCACGCCCAGCTAAATTTGCCTATTTTTATGTGCTCTATCTGGCCACCCTGTGTTTACTCTTAGCTACAGATACACTCACCTCCTTAGCCGGGTGACCCTCAGTCAACTGGACCAGCTCTGATTTAGGGCCAGAGATGGTCATAAAGTATGAGGGAAACTATTATTTTTAGATGTGTTTTGTGAAATGTAGACTGTGTGTGTGTGTGTGTGTGTGTGTGTGTGTGTGTGTGTGTGTATGGTGTGTGTTTTACCGGGGATTGAGCCCAGAGTCATTTTACCTCCAAGCTACACTCCCAGTTCTCTCTTTCTTTCTCTCTCTCTCTCTCTCTCTCTCTATATATATATATATATATATATATTTTTTTTTTTTTTTTTTTTTTTTTTTTTTTTGAAACAGGGTCTTACTAGGTTGCTGAGAATCTCACTAAATTGCTGAGCCTGGTCTTGAACCTGCGATCCTTCTGTCTCAGTCTCCCAAGTAACTGGGATTATAGGCCATGCCCGGTGTAGACTTTTTTAATTCTCTCAAAGCTGGTGACAAAATGTAACTGAAAAACAAAGAAACAAATATAAACGTTTTGCTAAGCATGCATTAAGTATTGAAATCACGCTCTTTCTTGTGTTTTCATGGAACCCATCGATCAGGGCCTTGCTGCACGCCAGGCACTGTCCTGAGGTCTTTAAGTATCGTTTCACTGAACTCTCATGACAGCCCTACGAAATAGTGACAACAATCATCCTTTGTTTCCCAGAGGCTCAGAGAAGTTAAGGGACTTGCCCAGGGTCACACAGCTCCTAGGTCACACAGCTCCAGGATTTGAATCCAAGTAATTTGACTCCAGAGACTGTACCATGGAGGCCTTGTGTTGATCACGGTGTGTTTCTGATGAAGCCATAGATCAGACATCTGCAACTCTAGGAGGGATTTTTCTACTGGGGCCAGCTTAACAAAGAGATCTTCAAATATTAATGTTTGTATCAAAGACTCCTGCTTTCTTTCCTGGTACTTCAACCATTAGCAACCATCATTAGCATCATATATTGCTATATCAAGAATTTTTAAATTGACTTCACAATTATGCTCATCTGCTTACAAATGGATTGTTCATTATTTATGGAGATGGAAGCTCTCCCCTTCCCCCACCTATTTCTGGTGCTGGGACTCGAACCCGGGGCCTCCCGCATGCTAGGCCAGCGCCCCGCCACGGAGCTGCATCACCAGCCCAAGATGGCAGCTCTTGACTGGTAAATGGTGGCTGGGGAGAAGGTAGTTTTGATAGTTTCTTCTATCACCAAGAGCCACATCTGAGCAGGAGGCCAAAGGAAAAACATATCCCTTACTCATATGTACTAAAATACTGTCTGCCGGGCGTGGTGGCGCACGCTTGTAATCCCCGCGCTTGGGAGGCAGAGACAGGAGGATCGCGCAGGTTCGAAGCCAGCCGTGCGCGCTGGCTTAGAAGACCCTGTTTCCAAATAAAAATGTAAAAATAGGTCTGGGAGTGTAGCCCGGAGGTAGAAGGGCTTCCAGGAACCCCAGTACCACCAATAAATAAATAAATAAATAAATAAATAAATAAATAAATAAAATACTGTCATATATTTTGAGCTGGGCAGAAAATTTAACAATAGAGCTAGCCCCGACTGTACAGCCCTGCATGGCCTGGTCTGTTCGCACGCCATGCCAGCCATCAAGCCACCCAGCCGGGGGTGTGATGGCTTCATGGGTCTAAAAATAGTGGGCTGATTGGAATTGACAGTTCCTAAGGCCCGGTACTGCAAGGTCACGGGAATGCAGTCGACCACAGCCTGTCTTTTTTAAAAAAATTGAATATTTTTCTCCATCGTGAATTTGGGGCTGTAGTTTAGATTTTTTTAAGTATTGGATTAAAATGTGCACCATTTAAATGTTTGTGTGTTTATTTTTATCTTATGGTGTATTTTACTCAGATTTTAGTAATTATTTATTTATTTATTTATTGGTGGTATTGAGGGTGGAACCCAGGGGCTTTCTACCTCCACGCTATCCTCCCAGACCTATTTTATATTTTTATTTGGAAACAGGGTCTCGCTAAGTTGCTGAGAGCCTCACTCAGTCGCTGAGGCCGGCTTGGAACCCGTGCGATCCTCCTGTCTCGGCCTCCCAAGCGCGGGGATTACAAGCGTGCGTCACCTGCCCGGCTTAGTAATTCTTTATTTTGTTTCTGAGTCTTTTGGCATTCCTGGCATTTTGTACCCAAGCCTCTCTGCTCAGCTCTGGTCTCCAGCCGAGTAAGCGATCCCTCATCTAACCTTACTTGTGAACGTTTATCACAGCGTCTCCTCTTCACCATGCAGATTTGTGCTTTTTCTTTTTTCTTTTTTTTTGTACTGGGGATTGAACCCAGGGCCTTGCACATGTTAGGTAAGCACTCTACCACTTTTAAGCACTCAGCTCTTTGAATTTTATTTTGAGACAGAGCCTCACTAAGTTGCTGAGGCTGGCTGTGAACTTGCGGACCTCTGGCTCCAGCTTCCTGAGTCACTGTGATTGGGCTGACTGTTTTGCAGGATCCCTTGATATTTCTGAATTTATTATTGCCAGCGGGTTTTCTGTTGGGAAAATGAAACCATGTTTTATTCATTTATTAATTATGTGGTGCTGGGAATTGAACCCAGGGCCTCATTGTGCTAGGCATCCACTCTCTCATTGAGCCACACCCCCAGATCATGATACTATCTTTTAACCTTAACCTATTATTCCTATTTTTCTGTATCTAGGACACCTATACAAACTTACGCTGAGCAAGGCACAGTGGTGTACGCCTATAATCCCAGCTACTCCAGAGGCCGAGGCAGGAGGATTGCAAGTTCAAGGCCAGACTGGGCAATATAGCCACACCCTGTCTAAAAAAATAAAACAAAAATAAAAACGAAGCAAAACAGAAGCTCTCAAGAACCCTGCTAGAGCTCGGTAGTTGAGTACACCATCGTTCAATCCCCAGGACCACCCCAAACTAAAAACCAAGCCCAAACAAAAAGGCAACTTGAATTGGCCAATCTTATAGGTGGCCTATAAAGTTGTGTAGGTTTTTATTAGGTCCTATGTATGTGACAGTGGGACGGGAGGGCTTCAGTGATTTGCTGTTGGGCCATGCTATTCCAAGCATTTTGGAGATGCTCTGGTGAAATCATGGCTTGGTTTGGCGGTGAGTGTGTTATGTTCAGTTGTGTATCTGTGCCGTCCAGAGCGTGACCCGGACATCCATCTGTCACATTTGCCTGCATGGTTAACGGCGTGGCCTCAGGCAGTGGGCTTCACACACTGTCACTTCAGGGGCATTGTTGTTATTGTTATTATTATCGTTGTTGTTATTATTATTACTTGGTACTAGGGATTGAACCCAGGGGGTCATTCCACCTTATTTTTTCTGTGTGGTACTGGGGATGGAACCCAGGGGCCTTCTACCTCTAGGCTATACCCCCAGACTGATTTTTAAAAATTTCTTATTTGGAAACAAGGTCTTGCTAAATTGCTGAAAGCCTCACTAAATTGCCAAGGCTGCCTTTGAACCTGTGATCCTCCTATTTCAGGCTCCCAAGTACTGGGATTACAGTCGTGTGCCACCACGCCCGGCTGGCAGTCCACCTGTGAGCTACACCCCCCAGCTCTTTTTACTTTTTTATTTTGAAACGGAGTCTTTGTAAGTTGCCGAAGCTGGCCTTGAGCCTCTTGTCTTGGCCTCCCAAGTACTGGGATTACAGCTATGTGTCACCACAGCTGGCTGAGCGCATTCTTAAATATGGGTTTGGGTTGTGAAGCCGACGTTCTTATGATAGGGAACCCAGGTTGGAAGCTGAGTTTGCCTGTCTGTAACATCTTGGAAATTTTATTAATAATAACCAACTTGATTGCCTATTCCAAAGAGGAAACATAAGTTTCCCAGCTAAATGGTGGTGGTGGTCTTTCTCTCCTCCTCTTCCTCCTCTTCCTCCTCTTCCTCTTCTTCCTCTTCTTCCTCCTCTTCTTCCTCCTCCTCTTCTTCCTCCTCCTCCTCTTCCTCCTCCTCCTCTTCATCCTCCTCCTCCTCTTCCTCCTCCTCTTCCTCCTCCTCTTCCTCCTCCTCTTCCTCCTCCTCTTCTTCCTCCTCTTCCTCTTCCTCCTTTTCTTCCTCCTCCTCCTCCTCTTCCTCCTCCTCCTCCTCTTCCTCCTCCTCCTCCTCTTCATCCTCCTCCTCTTCTTCCTCCTCCTCTTCTTCCTCCTCTTCCTCCTCCTCTTCCTCCTCCTCTTCCTCTTCCTCTTCCTCCTCCTCTTCCTCTTCCTCCTTTTCTTCCTCCTCCTCCTCCTCTTCCTCCTCCTCCTCCTCCTCCCTTTTTTCTTCTTCTCTGGGGGTGGAACCCAGGGCCGTATGCACACTAGGCAAACACTACACTGAGCCACATCTCCACCCCCTTGGTAGTTGTTAATATTGCAAGTTTGGTCTGTCTTCCTGTTTATATCTCCGTTCCCTCCATGTATTCATCAGATGTGCTTCGAGTATCCACTCTGTGCTCAGGAAATAACCCCAGCATCTCTGGCTGCAGTTAAGGAGCCTCCGTCTTACAGGTTCTATTTCTGACAAATATGTCTTGCTAGCAATATGTTTCATATTTGCTGAGTTCTAGATGAATACACACATACATTTTTGTATTGACTATGAGTCAGCAGCCTCTGTATTGGCTATTGGGTAACAGTCAACAAGCTTAAATAAGTAGTCAAAGGCCCTATATTAGTTTTATGTTGCTGCATACACATTTATCACAAACATGGCTGTTTCAATCAACACACATCCACCAAGTCGCAGGTCCTGCTGGTCAGGAGTCCAGGCGCAGCTGAGCTGATCTGCGCTCAGGATCTCCCAGGGTTGAATCAAGCACTGGCTGGGCTGCATCCTCATCTGAAGGCTTGCGGAGGGGAGATGTGCTTCTCATAGAAGCCTATTCAAGTTATTGGTCAGAATTCATGGCTTTGTACCTTTCCAGCTGAGGGCTTTTTACTCCGTGTCCTGGGAGTCAGCTCTGCTCCTGCCCCCTGTCCCTCCTCCTCCAATCATGGCTGCTTGCCTCTGCAAAGTCAACAAGGGAGTCTTTCTTTATTTTTTTTATTATTATTATTTTTTTTGGTGGTACTGGGGGTGGAACTCAGAGGCTTTCTACCTCCGGGCTATACTCCCAGACCTTTTTTTTAATATTTTATTTGGAAACAGGGTCTCACTAAGTTGCTGAGAGCCTCACTAAGTAGCCGAGGCTGGCTTCGAACCCGTGCGATCCTCCTGTCTCAGCCTCCCAAGCGCAGGGATCACAAGCGTGCGCCACCACACCTGGCTAGGGAGTCTTTCTTTTCAGTCTGCCGAGATGAGTGTCGGAGGATGTGTGACAACTGTGGGGATGGTACCCCAGCACCTTTCCCTGTTCTATCAGAAGCAGCTCTGTGAATACTCCATGGGGGTGGTTTGAAGGACGTGCTGTTAGTGGGTAGAGGACTTGGGAGCATCTCAGACATGTGCCAGAGTCTTACTTAAAACACTCTGATGTCAGCGCGTATACCTTGTGAAGACTGAATTTCTCTTAGGACTTCATCAACAGTTTATTTCATGGTTATATCCCAAAATGGGCTAGGGGAGGGGGAGTTGTTATAAGTTTGACTTTGGGATAAGTTGAGGTTTTTATGTTTTTATCACATTCTAAGTATCCATATGTATCAGACAAATTTAAATTTATAGCTATGGGGATAAGCTATGGAGATAATCTGTATTGAGGACTTGTGTGAGCGAGAGACTTTTTTTTTTTTAAACACACACATTTTATTTATTTATTTATTTATTTATTTTTATTTAGTGGTACTGAGGGTGGAACCCAGGGGCTTTTTCTACCTCCAGGTTAGATTCCTAGACCTATTTTATACTTTATTTGGAAACAAGGCTTCACTAAGTTGCTGAGAGCCTCACTCAGTAGTTGAGGCTGGCTTCCAACCTGCGCGATCCTCCTGTCTCAGCCTCCCAAGCGCGGGGATTACAAGCGTGCACCACCACACCTGGCCTGAGAGAGACACTTTAAACCACAGTTTAGACAGAAGGAAGACCTTCTGAGGTCCTCTGGACCTGCTTTCTGCCTCCAAGCAGAAATTCTCTTTAGTTAGAATTTACCCTACACAGATAGAAACAAGCAAGAAGACAAAACAGCCCCGTAAAACCCTCCTGTTAGCCGAACATGATGGCACATGCTTATAATCCTAGTACTTGGGAGACTGAGACAGGAGGGTCGCAGGTTCAAGGCCAGCCTCAGTAATTTAGCAAGACTCTCAGCCATCTACTGAAACTGTTTCAAAACAAACAAACAAACAAACAACAAAAAAAAAGGGGCTGGGGTTGTAGCTCAGAGCTAGAATGCCTCTGGGTTTAATCCCCAGCACCCCACCCTCCAAAACAAAACCTCTCCTACGATTTTCTTAAATAAAGGGGTCGAAGGAGTTATTCCCTGAAGGACTTTTGAAGTGTGATTGTGTTCGACTCTGTCCTGTGACAGTTAAGTTTTGGGGGGGAATTGCCCCATCTAGGGTGTGCAGGTCACACTCGGCGGGACCAGCTCGCAGGAGGTGGGTGCACAGGAGGAGCCGGGTGTCACCCGCAGGAAGACTTTCAGTATCAATTCTCAGCTCTTAAACTTGGCCAGGAAGTCACCTGGGAGTGGCATGAGGTTGCTGACGGAGTGTAATATGTAACTCCGCAAATGTGCGTGCACACACACACACACACACACACGGTGTGCATAATAGACTTCCAGCCTTTTTTGTGGGTGGCTATACTCTCAAGCCAACTGAAACTTCTGCGGGGGTGTATCCATAGGAGACTCCAAAATAAAACCACGTTCCCAGCAGCGTGGGGACGGAGCGGTGGCTTCTGCTGGGCATCTGCTTGGTGATTTCTGCAATATCGGGTTCCGGCATCTCTGGTTTTTCCTAGCTTTGCACAGACCTTGCCCCTTGTCGCTTGGCTCTCATTTGAACAAAACAGGAAAATTACCGGCCCGGTACTTATTTTTGTACCAAAGGGGATTCCCACAGGGGGAGAGCTTTCTTTCCCCGTGAAGGCCGTCAAAAGCCTGTGCATTCAGGCAGCTAATGTGGACAGCCTGAAGACGGAGCCAGGCTGCGGCCCCTTGCCTGGAACTCACGGAGCCGCCAGCCAAGCTCAGGTTGGATTGTGAGGCCACCCAGCCGGGGCGGGCTCCCAGCCTGCGTCTCAGGCCTCATTATAGGCTGCGGGGTAGCTGGGGCGCCCGCCTTTGCTCCTCAGAGAGGCCGAGCTCCCAGCCTGGCCGGGTCAGGGAGGCCAGCTTCTCACCTTTCAGCTGGCTGCGCGGAGGGCTATTCTTAGCTCACGTGTATTTCCCTGGCATCCGTGCCTTGGTCGCTGTTTTTTTTTCTTTTTTCTTTTTCTGCTGTGCCCAATGTGGCCTGAAGCTAGCATCTGCCACAGCCCGGGAGGTGGCTATTGATGAGCCAGTGATTTCTGCTAATGTAGGCGTGAGCGCTGCCTGTCCCCCAGGCTGAGCAGCGGGGCCGGGCCGGGGAGAGCTCTCCACCCCCCGACTCCAACCTCTCCCTGCACGGAACCTAGCACCTGTCTGTCAGGCTCTCCCCTGCATCCACCAGTGGGTCCTTCTTCTCAGAGGAGCCTGCACCCAAGAGGAAAGAGACTAGAAGCACACCCATTTTATAAAGGTGGACGCCCAGTGCCGTGTCTCTACATTATAATGACCTGGGGAGATTTTTTAAAAAATCAAGAGAAAATTCATGTACAATGAAATTCACCCTTTGGAACTGTACAATGCAATCCTTTTTAGTATATTCATAAGGCTGTACAACATCAGCATGAACTCCAGTATATTTTAAACACCCCAAAGTAACCCTGTGCCCAATAGCAGCCTCACCCAACCCCCCGCATGCCAACCGCTGGCATCCATTATGCTATTTTCTGTTTCTATGATTTGACTATTCTGGACTTTTTAAAAAAAAAAATATATATATATACTAGGGATTGAACCCAGTGGCATTCTACCTCTGAGCTAGGTCAGTAGCTGAGGCTGACCTTGAACCTGCAAACCTCCTTTCTCAGCCTCCCAAGTACTGGATTATAGGTGTATGTCACCACACCCGGCCGGACAGTTCTCGTAAATGGGCTCGTACATGTGTGACCCCTCGTCTGATGTTTTTACTCAGCATAATGGTTTCAAGGTTCGTCCAGGTCGTGGCCTGTATCAGCACATGTTCATGACTGAATAATGTTCCACGCTATGGCTAGAACATATGTGGCTTATACGTGTCTCCCACTGATAGACATTTGAGTTGCTTCTTCTTGTCTCTTTTGCGTAACGCTGCTGTAACCATCCATGTACAGGCTTTTGTAGGAGTATATGTTTTCACTTGTCTTGAAGATATACCTGGAGAAGAATTTCTGTGTCATATGGTAACTCTCTGTTTAAAATTTCGAGGAGATACCAAACTCTTTCCCACTGTGGCCACAACATTTTTTTTTTTTTTTGGTGGTACTGGGGGTGGAACCCAGAGGCTTTCTACCTCCGGGCTATACTCCCAGACCTATTTTATACTTTATTTGGAAACAGGGTCTCACTAAGTTGCTGAGAGCCTCACTAAGTAGCTGAGGCTGGCTTCGAACCCGGATCCCCCTGTCCCAGCCTCCCAAGCGCGGGGATTACGAGCCTGCGCCACCACGCCCGGCTTGGCCACAACATTTCACATCCCCATCAGCAACGTCTGAGGGCTCCGCTTTTCCTTCGCACCCACCGGCTCCCCTCCCTCCCTCCCTGTCCACACACGTTAGTGAGACGGGTCCACTTCATGGGTGGACATACCCGTATGTGAGGGTCCCTCATTCCACCTGTCCCCCTTCCCACCTCCCTCCCCTAAGCCCCGCCCACCAGCCTACTGCTCCTCCTCGGCATTGATGAGATCTCACTTAACAGGCCTCTACTTAACAGACGAGGCCTTGCAAAGTGCCCTCTCCTCGGCCCAGAGATTAAAGGGTGAGGTACTATTGAAAAAAAGTCAGTAACATGCACTATTTTGTAATAATGTATAATATCTGTAATATATAGAGTACATGAATATTCTTATGCAACGTGTATTTATTTATTTTTGCGGTACTGGGGATTGGACTCAGGGGTGTCTACCTCTGAGCTACTCCCCCAGGCCTAGGTTTTTTTTTTTAAATTTTTTATTTTGGAACAGGGTCTCCTGAATTTGCAGAGGGCCTCACTAAGTTGCTGAGGCTGGCCTTGAACCTCTGATCCTCCTGTCTCAGCCTCCCAAGACCTCGGGTTACAGGCATGCGCCACCAAGCTTGGCTTAATGCAATAATTAAATAGCAGAATCAGTGCAGAAAGTTCATAGTAAACAAACAAAAATCATACCATTGCATGTGACCCGGAGCTTGCCTGTCACCTGACTCTGCTTGCACCATGAGATCCTGATTTTATTTAAAATTCTGAAATTTTATTTTTTGTGTGAAATTTTTGGTATTAGTTTTGACTTTGAAAAATACTGTCAGGCCGGGCGTGGTGGCGCACGCTGGTCATCCCCGCACTTGGGAGGCGGAGACAGGAGGATCGCGCAGGTTCGAAGCCAGCCGCGCTGGCGTAAGAGACCCTGTATCAAAAATATAAAATAGGTCTGGGAGTGTAGCCCGGAGGGAGAAGGGCTTCCAGGAACCCCAGTACCACCAAAAAATAATAAAAAAAAAAATACCGTCAGAGCCGGGTGTGGCGGAAAGGCCTTATAATTCCAGAGCCTTGGGGAGGCTGAGAGGATCCCAGGTTCAAGGACAACGTCAGCAAGTAGTGAGACTCTTAGCAATTTAGTGAGACTCTGTTTCAAAATAAAAAATATAAAGGGCTGGAGGTGGAGTGCAGGGGTAGACTGCCACTGGGTTCGATCCCTAGTACCGCAACAAACAAAACAATAAGCCCCAAAGCAAACCAATAACAACCCCCGAAACAAGCAAGCAAACAGACAAATCTTGTTAAATATGATTTGTCTCAATCGCCGAGGTTTTTCTGCCTAACTCTCCTGACTGTTCTCCTGGCCCTGTCCAGCTGCCTCTAAGGTATCGTGGGAAGCAAGCACCTACGATGTGCAAGGCACCCATGGGTGCTCTCTGGGCCCTCATTTTTTGGGCACCTAATCTCGTAACAAACCATTTGAAGTAGGTGGCAGAATCCTCCGCTTACAGCTGGGGACACAAGGTTCAGAGAGGTGATGTAATTTGACCCAAATCACACAGCCGGTGGGCGGAGAGTCTGGATCGGAGTCAGGTCTTTGAGCAGAGATGTGCTTTGCAGCTACCCGGGCGTGTGGCGTTTTCAGGTTTTTGGGCCTCCAGCAGCCCTGCAAAATGCAAAGAGTGGAAAATAGTGGTTCTCATCTACAGAGGAGAAATCTGAGCCTCACGCACGAAATCTTTAGAGACTTGGTTATATATATATATAATTTCTTTTTTTAATTAATTAAATTTTTTTTGGTGGTACTGGGGTTCCTGGAAGCCCTTCTACCTCCGGGTTACACTCCCAGACCTATTTTTGCATTTTTATTTGGAAACAGGGTCTCCTACGCCAGCGCGCGCGGCTGGCTTCGAACCTGCGCGATCCTCCTGTCTCTGCCTCCCAAGCGCGGGGATTACAAGCGTGTGCCACCACGCCCGGCCTAAATTTTTTTCTTTAAAGAAGGCTTTTATATTTTATTTTAGGAACTGGCAATTGGAACCAGAGGCATTCTGTCTCTGAGCTACATTCCTAGCCCTTTTTTTTTTTGGAACAGGGTCTTGCCAGGTTCCGGAGGGTCTTGCTATGTTTGTTGCTGAAGCCGACCTTGAACCCGGGATGCACCAGTCTCAACCTCCCAAGTACTAGGATTACAGGCCTGCACCACTCCACCCAGCGAGAGAGGCTTTCAGTGTTTAGCTAGTGTCTCCTTCCATTTCCTCTTCAGTTTCATTAGTGATTCATTGACTTGACTTAGCAAATAATTCCTGAGTCCAGCTCTGTGCCCTCTTTGGTGCTGATTATGGGGCAGGGATAAGACAGCCTCAGTTCTGTATTTGGAGTCGCTGGAGTCGCGATGTAGAACTATTTGAACTATTTATAAAAATTCACTCTACAAGCAACTTGTCATGAAATTGATTTTTTCCCCCTTACATAGAGCAAGGGTCAGCAAACTTTTCTATAAAGAGCCAGATAATAAGTATTTTAAGCTTTCTAGGTCATTCAGTCTCTGGCAGCTACTCAGCTGGGCAGTCGTAGCAGAAAAGCAGCTAGAGACAATATGCAAATGAATGATTATGGCTGGGTTCCAATAAAACTTTATTTACAAAAACAGGCTGAGGGCCAGCTTTGGCCTTTGGGCAGTAAGTTTGCTGGGCTCTGATGCAGTAGAAGGTATTTCCTCAGAAGCCAGTAGGGAGGCAAAAACAAAATAAAACACACATTTGGAAAATTCTGAAATTGGTCTGTGGAGACAGAGTCTTCAAGGGCTGGAGACAAAAACGAAACAACTTTTAAAAGGAAGAAATGGAAATATTGAGCTGCGAGAGCCAGTCATTTGGGAAATGAGAAAGACAAAATATTCCAATTTTTTTTCTTATCATTTTAGGTATATTAAGACATTTCGAATAAGGGCAAAGTGTCTCTGGTGATTAGGAATTTAGGAATATCACTTGCTTTTTCTTTTTTTTTTTTTTTTTTGCCTTTTCCCTGCCTTAATTCTGCCTTGGGCTTCCCGTGTGACCTTTGAATGGTTTGGTTGCAAGGTGACATCACCAAGGGAATCCGGCGGCCCTTCAGGGTAGGAGGTGGGATGTCTCGATATTCCACTTGGAGGCCTTCTTTTCCCACCTGCTGAGCCCAGGTCTCCTGCCTCCTGGTCCGACGCGATTTCCATTGCACCATTCAAGAGTGATGCAAGATACGGCGATAATCTGTATCCCATGGTGGCTCCAAGTGGAGAGAAAGAATGTACCGTTTATGAGTGCATAAACAACTCCAGACACAAGGACAGGGATCCGGATGAGGGACGGGAGGGAGATGTCCCCACATTAAGTTGCGCATGGAAGTCTGGGCAAAACATCTCTTTAGACGTAAACTTTCTAGAACCTGCAAAATCTTTTTGCACAGAGAGAAACTTTATTTATTTATTTATTTATTCATTTTGGTGGTACTGGGGGTGGAACCCAGGGACTCTCTACCTCCGGGCTCTACTCCCAGGCCTATTTTATATTTTAATTTGGAAACAGGGTCTCACTAAGTTGCCGAGAGCCTCGCTAAGTAGCCGAGGCTGGCTTCGAACCTGCGCCATCCTCCTGTCTCGGCCTCCCAAGCGCGGGGATTACAAGCGTGCGCCACCACGCCCGGCAAGAGAGGACCTTTTAAGTAGTTCAAGTGTGAGTTAAAAGCCAAGTCTGCAGAAGAACGCTGTTGTGGAATTCTGAGGTTGGGTCCCTTTGCTCGGAACTCGCAGCTCTGCTGATAGAGCGTGGCCATCGTCGGAAAAACCTCACACCAAAGATGCGGTCCTTGGATGCGTCGCCGAGAGGCCAGAGACTGTGGATCTTGTCCGAAGACAAGCCCACTTACTAGCTTGTGGGACTTGCATGTCACCCAGCTTTGAGCCTCCATGCGTGTCCTTCTAAGGAGGAGCCTGGGTGCTCGTTTTCATAAGTTAGGACGAACAGTGCCTAAGCCTGTGACTGTTGTGAGGATGACCAAGTCAGGGCTCCTCCAAGTGAGGTCCCTGGACCAGCAAAGTCAGCATCGCTTGGGAACACAGAAATGCAAAGTTTCTCTCATCAGATCTGCTAAGTCAGTGACTCGGGGGAGGCAAGCCTACATTTTCACAAGCCTCCTTGGAGATCCTGATACATGATCAAGTTGGAGGTTCTTTGGCCAAGGAGAGGGCTTGTCAACTTTGGTACTACTGATGTTTGGGCCTGGAGAATTCTTTGGTAAAGAGGCTGTCCTGTGGATTGGATCGGAGGACGTTTAACAGTATCCCTGGCTTCTACCCAGCGGGCGCAATAGCTCTTTTTAACAAACCCCACGTTGTGAGAACCCACAACATCTCCAGACCAAATGTCCCCTGAAAGATAAAATCGCCCCTAGTTGAGAAGCACCGGTCTAGGGTAGAGCTGAGCTCTGAGAAGTGTGAACCACCTTCACTTTCATCTGTGGCGTAACCACTTGAGTTGGAATGGGGGGCACAGGGGGCAACAGGCAAGCCTGCTGCGCTTTCCCGGCTGTGCTGACGGTGGCCCCAAGTCTCAGTACTTAAAAATAGTCACATCGTTTCAACTTTCTAACAAAATTTTCCTCTGGGTTGAAGCTAAACATGGAAAATCTCAGCCCTGGGGACCCGTGTTAATTTTCCCCAAAGTGCTAAGCAGCTGCAAGTGGGGATTTCGGTGGAAAGTTTCACGTGTGACTGCGGAGCCTGCTGCCCTCCGTGACTGCTGGGCCCCGAGGCCTCCACTTTACTGCTCCCCAGCTAGTCACAGGCGGGGGAGCTGCCACCCATGGCCACCCAGCTGTCTCTAGTGCCTGCACTCGCCTTCTGCACAGAACCCGAGCTGTGCAGGCTGGGAAGAGAGGTTACCCGGGTGAGAGCTGGATGACCCACCTTCTAACTCTGCCTCTCCTGCAGGACGTTCCAGGTGCCGGATTGTGTCTCAGTTTCTATACCTGTGAAACGAATGCTATAATCTCTCCCTTTATTATTATTATTATTATTATTATTATTATTATTATTATTTTTTGTGGTACTGGGGATGGAACCCAGGGGCCTTCTACCTCTGCGGTATACTCCTAGACCTATTTGATGTTTTTATTTGGAAACAGGGTCTCACTGAGTTGCTGAGAGCCTCACTAAGTAGCTGAGGCTGGCTTCAAACTTGAGTGATCCTCCTGTCTCAGCCTCCCAAATACTGGGATTACAGATACGCGCCACCACGCGTGGCCACTGGAACCATTTTTAAGTGTCCGGTTTGGTGGCGCTGAGCACGCTCAGATGGCTGCGTGACCATCACCACTGTCTGTCTCTAGAACTTTTTATTCCCTCCTACTGAAACTCTGTTAGACGCGAACTCCTTGACTTACTCAATGGGGACTGCCGTACAAAATACTATACCCTGGGTGGCTTAAACAACATTTAGCCCTCACAGTTCTTCAGGGTGTGGGTCTCAGGTGAGAGGGCCAGCATGCCCATTGGCATCTGGCTCGCCAATGGCCGCCTCCTCGTTCTATCTTCACGTGGTGGAGAGCGAGGGAGCGAGCTCTGGTCTCTTCCCTTTTTATAAGGATACCACTCCCATCATGGGGGCTCAGCCTCAGGACTTCAGCTACACATAATTAAATCCCAAAGGCTTCCTCTCCAAATATATCACATTAGGTATTAGAGTTTTAATTTGTGAATTTTTTTTTGTGGGGGTGGGGGAGGGAGACAAACATTCAGGTCATAACACTCCCCATTTCCCCAACCTCTGGTCTACTTTTTGTCTCTGTGGATTTGATGGTTCTAAGTGCCTAATATCATATACTGTTTGTCCTTTTAGAGAATATACTTTTGGGGGTGGTGGGCACTTTTTTGTGTGTGGTACTGGGGTTGGAACCCAGGGGCATTCTACCTCCAAACTATACTCCCAGCCCTACTTTTTATTCTTCTATTATTCGTAGTATTAGTATTAGTATTTCGCTACTGAGGATGGAACCCAGGGAGTTCTACCTCCGAACTACACCCCCAGCCCTATTTTTTTATTCTTTATTTTGAAACAGGGTCTCGCTGAGTTGCAGAGGGCCTCACTAAGTAGCTGAGGCTGTCCGCGAACTGCGATCCTCCAGTCTCAGCCTCCCGAATGCTGGGATTACAAGCGTGCGCCACCACGCCCGGCTTTCGTGGGCACTTTTATTCGTAGCACTGACCCTCTTTGAACATTCCCAGAAACTTCAGCTTGGGCCGCATTTGGCTTCTAACAAAAAGTTGAGAGAGTCCTGGGGGAAAAAAACCAAACAAACATCTAAGTGAAAAGTGAAAATAAAGGCCTGTAGTTTTACCATGATCCTTCATGGGCTTCTGGACAGGAGTTATTTGGAGCTGGAGAAGCAGCTACAACTTGGAAATACCGTCCCAGGCTCTAAGCCCTTCTTGAGGCACACACGTGCTTTGGGCCTGTTCTTGGTCATGTGAACAGCGTGTCCTGCAGAGGGCCATGCAAGACGGCTCTATGGCAGAGGCCTTCTCTTTGCAGATCATGGTTTGCAGATCTGGTTGATTGTGGCCACGTGACCACCGCTCCTGGCTGCTGGATCAGCAGGGTCAGCTCCTGGGGCTCTGGGTATGCTCTTTTTTTTTTTTTTTTTTTGGTGGTACTGGGGTTCCTGGAAGCCCTTCTTCCTCCGGGCTAACTCCCAGACCTATTTTATATTTTTGAAACAGGGTCTCTTACGCCAGGACGGCTGGCTTCGAACCTGCGCGATCCTCCTGTCTCCGCCTCCCAAGCGCGGGGATTACAAGCGTGCGCCACCACGCCCGGCTTGGGTATGCTCTTTAACAAAGATGGCTTTTCCAAGGTACCTTTCGGGAGAGATTTTTAGTTCCCTAACACTGGGCTTCCTACCGATATGTGGGAGTCTCAGGAACTGTTTCCTCTCGCCCACGTGACTCCTCCGTACCCTGGATTTGAGAAGTTGGATCTGCACGCACACTTCACCAGAACCTCTCCCTCCCTGCCCAGATCTTAGACCCTTGATTTAAAAAAAAGAAAATATTCAACCGGGCATGGTGGTCCATGCTAGTACTTGGGAGGCTGAGAAAGGAGGATCGCAGGTCGAAGCCAACCTCAGCAACTTACTGAGGTGCTAGCAACTTTGTGAGACCGTTTCCAAATAAAATATAAAATGGGTCTGGGAGTTCCCTTCCCAGTGACACACACACACACACACACACACATACACACACACACACACACACACAGAGCTGTTCTAGCTGCCTCTGATGACACACACCTGTAATCCTTGTACTTGGGAGCCTGAGATAGGGGGATCACAGGTTCAAGGTCAACCTCAGCAACTTAGTGAGACCCTGTTTAAAAATAGAAAAAAAAATAGGTATTCAGGTATTAGGGGTATAATTCAGAGGTAGAATGCCCCTGAGTTCAATCTCCAATACCAAAGGAAAAAGAAAAGGATATTCTTTTCTTAGGGGATAGCTCTATTTTTTAATAGGTCAGGTATTACATGTTAATGGGATAAAATGTACATAGAATATCAAACCAGAGGAAGGATATGTGTAACAATTATATATCAACATCTATATGTCTGTATAGGTGTTATACGTATAATTCTGTTTATATATGTAAATATACATATCTGCTGATAAATTTTGCATAGTTATACATCTAGATGTACATACATATGTTAAATATAAATCCATAAATCACATATTTATATATACATATAAAACCTTACATGTATATATGGCCACATGACCCTCCCATCCTAGCTAGTACAAAATCATACAAAAGGTTTAGCATTTGAATTTGTAATAGTTCTTGCTAGATTGCCTTTTATAAAGGTGTAACACGTTGCATGTCCACTGATCTTAAGTATAAGAGGCTTCCTGGTCTGACGGCAGCGTTTTTTGATGTCTCTTCTGTGTATTGACTTTTGGTAGGCAGGCCATCAGGCTTTGGAGATGGCTCCTTAAGACAAATTTCTTTTTGCCGCTGCAAGGCACAGGGCTTAAGCAAGTCCCGTCTGAGGACTCTCTCAAGTGCTCTAATAGCCGGCAGGGCTGAGGGTAGCTGCTCCGGTGTGCAGCTGAGAGGCCCTGCCCACCGGAGTCCATGCTTGCCAGAGAGCCCCGTGCCGGGCCCTCGCCCAGAGCCTGGCTGCTCCTGCCCTCTGTCTCCCCCTCTGCCTGGCGCTGTGTCCTTCGGCACTGGGCTGGGGGCTGTGCGGGGTGACTCGTGTGAGAGGGCCCTCACCATCTTGAGCAGGAGGAGGGCCCGGTGGTCAGCCTGGGCGAGCCACAGATACAGGTGCAGAAGAGGAGAAGGCTCTTAATAACTGGTACTCCATTTTCCCATTTGTAAAACTGGTAATGATATTGCCCAGGCCCATCGCTCACAAGATTGCTCCACTGGACAAATAATATTGTTTAGCAATTTTATCAGAAAATGCGACTCTCTGCTTAAAAAATATCTTTGGACGCTCCCCCCGCATAGGAATGAGAGCTAAGTCTCCCTATGACTGTAGCTCTTGGTTACATATGGCCACCATATTGTACATCACAGACATGGAGATTTTTGGAACATTCCAGAAAGTTCTACGAGACAGGACCAACTCCCAGCTGGAGCTCATTTTGCCCCAAGACCTCTCTCTGCCTGTGATGGCCACATGGGCTGCGGTGTTTGTTTGCATTTAGGATAGGCAGCCAGCATGCGCACCCATAACCCCACCCCACCTGCCTGCCTGGTGTTTGCTTCTAAGCTCTGCCCTGTGGTGAGGTCCCAGGTGCAGCACAAGGAGACACCCGGATGGCTTTCCTCGTCTAGCAAAGCTGAGACTATCGCCCAAAACAATGCACAGACACCAGTGCACAAGTAACAATAATACTGGAAGTCGTGTGGTACTGGTAATGGGGATCGAACTTGTGAGAGATACTCCCAGCCTTTGTTGTTTTGAAACAGGGTCTTGCTAGGTTGATGAGAATCTCACTATGTTACTGAGGCTGTTCTCACACCTGTGATCTTCCAAAATCACTCTTGAGAGTATCAGGATTATTATTATTATTATTATTATTATTATTACTATTATTATTATTTTGTGGAACTGGATGTTGAGCCCAGCAGCATTCTACCTCTAAGCGACACCCCCAGCCCAATTATTTATTCTTTATTTTGAAACAGGGTCTCACTGAGTTGCAAAGGGCCTCACTAAGTAGCTGAGGCTGTCCTTGAACTGAGATCCTCCTGTCTCAGCCTCCCGAATGCTGGGATGACAACAGGACTTGCCCAAGGCCCCATCACTCCTTAAGGCCAGAGCAGAGAGTTGCACGCAGGGCTCCTAACGCTGATTTTAGCCTCTCTTTGCCTGGACATTCAAGGCCATGGTGGTGTGGAATGGTTTATCTTAACTGCACTGTTTTCCACTTGAACATTTGCGACTGTATTTTGAGGGGTCAGCTATATTTAATTTGTATGTGAAATTTACTAAGTGGGGAAACAAGTCAAAACACATGGCACTGCTCCCTGATTTCTGATTGATAGCTCCTTAGTACTGACATGAAGGCCAGGGTGGCAGGAATATTAAGAATTTGGCAAAAACCCGCCCTAAGGCGGATGTGGTGGTGTACGCCTGTGATCCTAGTACTTGGGAGGCCGAGACAGGAGGATCGCAGGTTTGTGGCCAGCCTCAGCTACTTAGTGAGGACTTCTGCAACTTAGTGGGATCCTTTAAAATAAAAAGTAAAATAGGGCTGGAGATATAGCTCAAAGGTAAAAGGCCCTTGGGTTCAATCCCCAGCATGTCTGTCTGCCTGCCTGCCTGTCTGTCTGTCTGTCTGTCTGTCTGTCTCTCTCTCTCTCTCTCTCTCTCTCTCTCTCTCTCTAACACACACACACACACACACACACACACACACACACACACATCTTCTGCGTGAATTTCGCGGTCAACATTTCTGGACTGCCCTCCACGCACCCATCCCAGGTGTCTGTTCTGCACTTCCTGTCTTTTCTATTTAGGACAGTCCTGAAAATTTTGGAGTTATATTGTCTGTCAGGGGAGAAGGACTGGGAGGACGTTTGTTCCCTGACAAATCTGCTAAAAATTTGACCCCAGCTTTAGAGGGATCCCCACCCCGGGGATGACGGCCGTGTTCTGTGTCTACATTGACTGACGGATGGCCGGTGGCCATGGCAGCCACTGGCCGGCCTGACCGAGCGATTGCATCCTTACTTTTGTGCAGTTAATTTTTAGTTTTAGAAATTAATGCTTAATCTATTAAAGCAAAATAAGATCATTATTCTTAGTTTTTTTCTCTTATGCTTTTAAGTTCAAGTTACACACAGCATTATTTTACTTACAAAGGCCTTGCAAATTTTAGCAGGCAGGGGATCTTGTGATGTTTGCTTCTAGTTACAACCTTAATTAAGTCAAGGTCTTAAAAAAATTTATGCTTTGTTTATAAAGTTGATATATAGAAGTGTGTGTCTGGGGAGGGTACTGAGTTCTTTTCATTTTTTATTTTTATTAATTTTTTAATTTTTTTGGTGGTACTGGGGGTGGAACCCAGAGGCTTTCTACCTCCGGGCTATACTCCCAGACCTATTTTATACTTTATTTGGAAACAGGGTCTCACTAAGTTCCCGAGAGCCTCACTAAGTAGCTGAGGCTGGCCTCGAACCTGCGCGATCCTCCTGTCTCAGCCTCCCAAGCGCGGGGATTACAAGCGTGCGCCACCACGCCCGGCTCATTTTTTATTTTTAGACAGAGTCTCACTAAGTTGCCCAAGCTGGCCTCAAACTTGAGCTCCTCCTGCCTCAGTCTCCCAAGTAGCTAGGATTACAGGCATGTGCCACTATGCCTGGCAATATACAGGAGTGTGTGTGTGTGTGTGTGTGTGTGTGTGTGTGTGTGTGTGTGTTGCTAGGGATTAAACTCAGAGGCATTCTATTTCTGAGTTATACCCCAGACTGATTTGTTTTGAAACAGAGTCTTGCTAAGTTGCCGAGGCTGGCTTTGAACCTGCAATCTTCCTGTCTTCAGCCTCCCAAGTATTGGGATGACGGCCGTGCACCACCACGCCCGGTTTACATAGGAACTTTAAAAGTACTCTAATTGTTGGTAGACAAGCCTTCTCAATTATTTATATAACCCATAGAAACTTTAAAAAGTAAGCTTATAAACATGCTGAGCCGGAAGTCACTTTCTAACGGGATACAGTTTCCATTTAAAATGCACGGCTAGATCAATTATTCAATTACATATTTGAAATTAGAGTTGGAAAGATGAAATCTTACAGTCCATTATGTAACATTAAAGGAATATAAAATACCCCAAACACACAGACTATTTTATTTCAGATATTAATATGATGGGTTTAATCATCTTAAATATATCTGTAATTTAGTCTAGATTTTCCCTGAATTTCAGCTCCTAATCCATTAAGGGTATTGAGTTTACCTCACCCAAGCCTAGGGTTAATTCTGTGTGTTGGGGGGGGTATTGGGGATTGAGCTCAGAGTCATTTTACCTCCAAAGTATATGTCCAGCCCTATTATATTTTGAAACAGAGTCTCCCTGGAATTACGGGTGGACCCTACCTCTACAGTCAGCTAGGGTTAAGTTCTAATGAAGTATTTTTGGGAGTTGAATTCGGTGGCTTCCTAAAGTAATCTAATGAGAAGGAATATCAGGGGGATTGATGTCTAGATTTTTAAATCAGTAGTGCTAAGAAACACACTTATTCACTAGACACCTATCACCCTTATTCGTCCATTGTGTTGTTTATGTGACCGTTTGGCGCGTGTTACGTGGTATCAGGGATGAAAACCAGGGGTGCTGCACCACTGAGCGACACCCCCAGCCCTTTAATGTTTTATGTTGGCACGGGGTCTCTCAAAGTTGCCCAGGCCGGCCTTAAACTTGCGATCCTTCTGCCTGCGCCTCCTAAGTCTCTGGGATTACAGATGTGCGCCGCCATGTCTAGCTCATTATGTGACTTCAGTTCACTGAGATGGAACGGTCAGCAGCCACGTGTGTCCAAGTGGCCCCTCTGCTGAGCAGCACAGCTCTAATGCA
>NC_137807.1:11545052-11792595 GCF_963383645.1 Muscardinus avellanarius | reverse complement strand
GTACTGGGAATGGAACCCAGGGGCATTATACCTCTGAGCTACATCCCCAGCCCTAGTTTTTAGTCTTTTATTATTTCTGAAATAGGGTCTCACCGAGTTGCAGAGGGCCTCACTAAGTAACTGAGGCTGTCTGCAAATCAGGAGCCTCTAGTCTCCACCTCCCGAAAGCTGGGATTACAATCATCCATCACCATCCCCGGCCATAGGATCCTTCTCGATCCTTCTCCCTGTCCTTTGTCTGGGATCTTAGCTCTCTCCTCCCTGTAGTTTAGGCAATGTGCAGACCCCCCTGAGACGTTTGGCCTGCTCCTTGAGTTTAGCTCCCATCCTCACAGCTGCCCGGGGACAGGGGCGCAGGGTCTGGAACTTTATCCTGATGCCCTGTCTCCTCCCATGCAGCACCTGCCTATGAGCTTTTTTTTTTTTTTCTTTCTTTCTTTCTTTTCTTTTTTTTTAAAATAACAACACCATCAATCTTTCCTACTCGCCGCCGAGAGGTCTCACAGTTCAAAATGTCAGTGCGGAGGTTACGCCCCCGCCCCTTCAGCATCTATTTTCCTGTGTGAAGTGGCCCCTGGTGAATGATTAAGAGTGAAGCTGGTGGTGTGTGCCTCAGGGAGGTGCGGGCCACGACGTGGAAGTTTAGGGCCGGCGTGCTTCTGAGTTTAATTTATTAGCCAGTTTACCCCCCTTAAATACAGCCAAAGTGTCTTCTCTTCCCTTCTCATGGAGATTCCTCCCGGGTGGTCATTACCGAGACGCCAGTTTTCCTATAGGACCCCTGATTTCTGCTCTTGCCTGCTTCTGCTCCTCCTCGTCACAGTCCCAGGTTCTGTGTACAGTCCTGCCCTTTCTGGAATTTTAACCCCCGGAGGCACATCCGTTAATCAAACCACCTAATGGATACCCCCAGTTAATGGCGTTGGAGGAAGAGCCCTCTCTGCCTGGTCAGGCCCGCCGCAGTGGTTCTGAACTATTGGCCTCCCTCTGAACTGTCTGGGGATCTTGTTTATAGAAAAAAGAGAATCCCCCACCCCCAGGAGTATCTGGGGCTGGAGCTGGGGCTGAACAGGGGCTCAGCATGAGTATTTTTAACAAGCTCCCCAGGTGATTCTGTAGAAAGTTCAAGTCCCACAGCTTTGAAGTGCGGTGTAGAAATAAGGATCAGGACAGGCTCGGGGCAGCTCAGTCCCTGCTTGTTATCCACCCGGCCTTAGGCAAGTTAAATGATCACCCTCTGCCTCTATTTTCTCACCTCCCAAATGGGCATAACTGATTTTTAGCTCTTAAGGTGCCTATGGATGTTAGCTTTCCGTTGCTATGATAAAATACCCAATCTCGTTAACTTATAAGGAAAAAGGGTTTATTTTGGCTCTGATTTTAGAAGTTTTTTTTCCTTTGGTGTGTGTGTGTGTGTGTGTGTGTGTGTGTGTGTGTGTGTGTGTGTGTTACTAGGGATTAAATCCAGGGGCATCCTACCTCTGAGCTCTACCTCCAGCCCTATTTTGCTTTCTTTTGAAACAAGGACTAAGTATAAGTTGCGGAGGCTGGCTGCAAACCTGCAGTCCTCCTTGTCTCAGCCTCCTATGCACTGGAATTAAGTTTCAGAGGTCTTAATCATGGTCTCTTGGGCCTGTTGTTTCTTCCTGGTGGCCAGGAAGGAGAGAGAGAGAGAAAGAGGGGGGAGAGGGGAGGGGAGAGAGCACACCTTTCAGTATTATACCCTCAAAGATCTACTTCTTCCAACCAAGCCCCGCCTCTTAAAATTTCCATCATCTTCCAATCGCCCCATCAACTGGGGACCAAGCCTTCAACACAGGAGCTTTTGGGGCCATATAAGACCCAAACCATAATACTATGATAATAAAAACATTAATAAAGCACTTAGCACAGTGCCTGGCCTGTAGTTAATGTTCCCTAAGACTTAGTTATGATTACAGTTACGAATGTTATTGTATAACAGTTTATTAAAAATAGCATTGGCCAGGCAAAGGTGGCACGTGCCTGTAATCCCAGGACTTGGGAGGCTAAGACAAGAGGATTCAGGTTTGAGGCCAGCCTCAGCAATTTAGCAAGACTCTTTTTCAAAATAAAAAAAAAAATAAAATAGGGCTAGAGGTGTTGCTTGGAGGTAGACTGCCCCTGGGTTCAATCCCCAGTACGACAACAAACAATAACAAAATAATAGCATTATTAATAACAGATTAGTAGGCACAGGGCTGACAGATAAAAATACCCACGGATGTCAGTTTTATTTCTATAAATGTATATGTACTACATAATAGAAATATTTTATATTATATGCTATATATGAATTACCACGTATATGTTACATGTGAAATATCTAATTCTGTGACTACATCTATGACTGGCCTTTATGCAATACGTTGTAGGACTACATTATGGCAGGATGTATTAGCCCATAAATGCTCCAGTCCTCGTGATGATTGTGTAAGGAAGTTACTCCTGGGTGGCGGCTAGTAAGTGCTCATTAATTATGCGAATTCTTTTTTACTATTGTTTGCAATACTCAGGAGCACTCAGATCCTGTAAAAGAAAAGGAGGTTCCCCAGGAACACGGGGGGCTGTAACCCAAGGGTGCTACAGGGACGAGTCCTCCGCTTCACTGGGTCTGAGCAGGGAGAAGTGTGTCTCCCAGGCCGCCAGCCCTCTCCCAGCAGGGAATTTGCCTCTGGATGCAAATAGGTTGGTTACTTGAGACCTTCTCAGTCAAATAATTCCCCCTGTTAGCCGGCCCCGCCGAGCTGGGGGTGTTATGACAATGGTCGTCCTGGCAACCGTGGAAGGCGTTGGTCTCAGGCTGGCTGCAGCCGGCAGCACCGATTTCATTACCCTCCTGGGGCCTGAGAACCTGTTGGCCTGCACATGCACACCAGAGACCCGGCCCTGCGCCCGCTGCAAGGGGGATCGGGCTTTATCTCTAGAGGCCTGATGCCCACTTAATTGAAAGACCCAGAAAAATACATTGAGCACCAACTGTATGCCAGGCATGATTCTGAACTCCAGGAAAAAGACAGTCTGAGGGGTGTGCGGTGGGGGGGGGGGAGGTGTAACCATGGAAACCAATAAACACGCTGATTTGTGAGCTGGCAAAGTGCTGCCGAGGGGGAAAACAGGTTGGTATGATGATGCCATTGGGGGTGGTCGGGAAGAGGAAACACCCGCGGGGTGGGGACACGCAGGCTGTGCCCGTGGCTGGCAGGACGGTGGTCTGGGCGGTGGGAGGCCAGACCCTGGGCATGAGGACTGCTCAGGAGAAGGCTGCAATCCAGGGTTTTGCGTGCAGTCCCAAGGGTGCAGCACCTCCGGGACCTGCCTCTGCCCGTGTGGCCTTTAGGCCCGCTGGGTCATTCCCAAGCCTCAGTTTCCCTTATGTGAAAGGGGGCGGGAGATGAGGTTTGTGCACCAGACGGTGGAGGGGTGGTGCCGGGTTCCTCCCAACTTTCATGATCTCTGCTTTGCTTTTGAAAAGAGCACCCAAGGGTGACAGTTCGGGGTTCTCACCAGCCAACCCCCCCTGGACTTGCTCATAGGTCTCTGGGTTTGTGTTGGTTTAGATGCTGAGAGAAAAGTTTCCCGTCTCACATTAGGGATTTCAGACACAATTATTTTTAGCTCTGTCACATGTCTTGACTTTTTAATTTTTTTTTTGTTTATGCTGCTAAATTTACCGTCGTGCTAATACGTACAGAGTACAGTAATAAGGCAGGAAGGAGGATGCTCAGATGGAGACGGCCTGCAAAAATTTTCCATCTGCTGTGGAAGGTGTCAGGCTGCCCCCTGGTGGGGACACGGGGGATTGCAATGCAGGGTCCCACCTCGGCTAGAGTGGACGTGCTGTGATCAATCCTTCTAACCCTAGCCGGGCTCAGGGGACCCCACTCTGCCCCACGGTGCAGGCTCATGGTGGGCGCAGCGCCCGTGTGCATGTGCCAGGAGACCCTTTTCTTTAAAAAAAGAAGATGGAACCTTGGGACTTTGTGCCTTGGGACTCGAGGGTGACCAAGCGTACATTGTCATGATCCTCAGATAACGGCTCATCGCTGGGGCCATTTTGGAAACCGATTCAGTGATTTAAGGGGACTGAAAATCAATACCCCAAATCCAACCCTTGGGGAGACCAGCACCTCGCTTACTTCGAGGCACTTTATAGCCAATACTTTTGTAAAATACAGTAAGAATGATTTGCCAGAGACATGACGTGGAAAAAAACCCAAGCAAAATCCACTTTGAAAAAAATGATAGATTCAAGAGACATAAAAATTACCCTGTCAAATAGCTATAAAAGTGTCTGCCTGCGGTCTCTCGATTTCTGCCCGTCTCTGAGAGGCCCAGGCACCTGTCTTCGGGACTCACCTGAGATGAAGCGTTACCACCCTAGAGGCAGGACTGCTCTGGAGCCCTAGTTCTTTATATCTAGAAACCACCTAAAAACACTGCTTTCTTTGGTACTGAAGACTGAACCCAGGGCGGTTCTACCTAAGAGCTACACTCCTAGCCCTTTTTTATTTTATTTTATTTTGAAGCAAGGTCTCACTAAATTGCTGAGGCTGGCTTCGAACCTGTAATCCTTCTGTCTCAGCCTGCCAACTACTGGGATTACAGGCATGTGGCCCCATGCCTGGCCCAAGCACACTTTCAATGAACGGGAAGCCTTCTTTCCCTTAGTATAAACGTGGAATGGCAGCCAGAGCGTTGCTTTGGGAGAAACCCTTTGTCCAGCTTTGGACTGGACGCTGAGCCTCGGCCAATCGGGCTCTGACTCCTGCCCCGTGACCTTGTGCGGTGCCCGCAGGGGACGGCCCTGCCTCACTGGGGCCCCTGAAGGCTGCTCTGGGGATCGCTCAGTAAGTGTCTGCTGCCTGGCTGAGCCCCTGGCCCTTGGGGGGCACGGCTTCCTGAGGGCGCTGAGCTCTGGCTTCCGGAACCCAGTTCCTACCCTGGTTTTTTTTTTTTAATTATTGCTTACAGAACCAGAAATTTAAGCTTCTCTGAGAAACACATTTCTTTATTACAGAATAATTGGGACAGTGGCTGCGTTTTTCTCACACTTGCCTGGTCCTTGAGAGTCATTGGGTGCTGCTGGTTTTACAGATTCACTGAATTAGGATTGCTAGGGTCTGAAAGTGCCATTGTGTGTGTGTGTGTGTGTGTGTGTGTGTGTGTGTGTGTGTGTGTGTGTGGTGTAACCCAGGGGCATTCTACCACTAAGATGCACCCCAGCTCTATTTTTTTTTTTTTTTTTTTTTGGTGTATTAGAGATGGAACCAGGGCCTTCTACCTCTGGGCGACACTCTCAGACCTATTTTGTATTTTTGTATTTTTATTTGGAAACAGGGTCTCTTAAGCCAGCTGAGGCTGGCTTCGAACCTGCGCGATCTCCTGTCTCAGCCTCTCAAGCGCGGGGATTACAGGTGTGCGCCACCACGCCCGGCTTCTATTTTATTTTTATTTTATTTTATTTTTTGTGGTACCAGGGGTGGAACCAGGGGCCCTCTACCTCCGGGCTATACTCCCAGACCTATTTTATACTTTATTTAGAAACAGGGTCTCACTAAGTTGTTGAGAGCCTCACTCAGTAGCTGAGGCTGGCTTCGAACCCGCGCGATCCTCCTGCCTCAGCCTCCCAAGCCCTGGAATTACAAGCATGCGCCACCATTCCTGGCCTGTTTTATTTTCATTTTGAAACAGGGTCTTACTAGGTTGATGAGACTCTCACTGCTTGTTGAGGCTGTCCTTAAACCTGTGATCCTCTTGTCTCAGCCTCCCAAATACTGGGATTACAGGCGTGCACCACCACACTTGGCTGGAGGCTCAATTTTTAACAAATATCCCCAGATAATCCTTATAGTTAGGAAGTTGGAGAAAAATAACATTAAGATTGTCTAGTGCCTTGGGATAGCGCCTAAACGCCATGACCTGCATCTGTACAATGGGGCTGCCAGGGCTATTTTGATAAGGCAATAAAATAATGTATATTATGTATATTAAGTGCCCACTTATGTTTAAAACTTACTTAATGAGATGTATGACATTAAGAATCGCCTATGTATCGTGTGTGTGTGTGTGTGTGTGTGTGTGTGTGTGTGTGTGTTACTGGGGATAGAACTCAGGGGCCTTCTATATCAGAGCGACACCCCCAGCCTCATTTTATTTTATTGTTTTTATTTGAAACAGAGGGCCTTACTAAATTGCTGAGGCTGGCTATGAACCTGTGATCCTTCTGTCTCAGCCTCCCAAGCACTGGGATTGCAAGCGTGTGCCACTCTGCCCGGCTCCTGTGCATTTTATTTTATTTTATTTTTTGCAACACTGGAGATGAAACCCGGGGACATTCTACTTCCGAGCTACACCCCCAGGCTATTTCTATTCTTCATTTTGAAACAGGGTCTCACTGAGTTGCAGAGGGCCTCACTAAGTAGCTGAGGCTGTCTGCGAACCACGATCCTCCTGTCTCAGCCTCCCGAATGCTGGGATGACAAGTGTGCCACCACGCCTGGCTCCCAGTGTTGATTTTTAAAAATTAATTAATTTTTTTGTGGTACTGGGGTTCCTGGAAACCCTTCTACCTCCAGGTTATACTCCCAGACCCATTTTTATAATTTTTTATTTGGAAACAGGGTCTCCTAAGCCAGCGCGGCTGGCTTCGAACCTACGCCATCCTCCTGTCTCCGCCTCCCAAGCGCGGGGATGACAAGCGTGCGCCACCACGCCCGGCTCCAGTGTTTATTTTTTATTTTGAAACAGGGTCTCAGTAAATTGCACAGAGCCTAAGTAGCTGGGGCTGGCTGTGAACCTGCGATTCCCTGTTCTCAGCCTCCCGAGTCCTGGGGTTGGGAGTGTGTGCCAATGGGTCTTAATAGCATGAAGCCCTTGAGCGTCTCAGGATCCGCGGGGACGCTGCACCGAGTCCTCCGGCATGGCCTCCCACAGGTGTGCTCGGTGGCGGTCCTATTTTTCCGCTTTTGATTGTTAAACTTACTTCCCTTGCACTTCTAATTTGAAAGGGCTACCGAACCCCTTGAGTTCTCCAGGGTCTTTACTGTTCATCGGCGCAGGCCTGTAATCCCGGCACTTAGGAGACGGACACAGGAAGATGGCAGGTTCGCGGCCAGCCTCGGCAACTTAGCAAGGCCCTGTTTCAGAATATAAAGGGGTGGGGGCGTAGCTCAGAGGCAGAATGCCCCCCCCCCTTCAATCCCCAGTACTAAAAAATAAAAGGAAAATAAACGGTCACAACCTTGTTACCTTTTCTAAAGACACCAGATCTTCATTTACTTTACGATATTTAAAATGCAACACAGGCATCCTAGGTATAGAATCATAAACAATAAAACCGTATGAGCTGGGCGTGGTGGCGCACATTTGCAATCCCAGTACTTGGGAGGCTGAAACAGGAGGATCTCGGGCCAGCCTCAGCTACTTAGGCCCCTCTGCAAATCAGTGAGACCCTGTGTCAAAATAAAGAATAATAGCCGGGCGTGGTGGGCACGCTTGTCATCCCCGCGCTTGGGAGGCGGAGACAGGAGGATCGCGCAGGTTCGAAGCCAGCCGCGCTGGCTTAAGAGACCCTGTTTCAAAAATATAAAATAGGTCTGGGAGTGTAGCCCGGGGGTAGAAGGGCTTCCAGGAACCCCAGTACCACACACAAATAAATAAATAAATAAATAATAAACAAATAAATAAAAATAAAAAATGTATCGGTGCGTTGTAATTACACACCCGAGTGAAACAGAGGGCCTTACTAAATTGCTGAGGCTGGCTATGAACCTGTGATCCTTCTGTCTCAGCCTCCCAAGCACTGGGATTGCAAGCGTGTGCCACTCTGCCCGGCTCCTGTGCACTTTATTTAATTTTATTTTTTGCAACACTGGAGATGAAACCCAGGGGCTCAGGACAAAGTTTGACCAGACTCATTTCCGACCGAGCGCCTCCCTGTCCCCTCTTCCCTCTCCCTGGTCCTGTTCCTCCGCTCTCCTGGTCTCCCTTTAATGCTCATGAGACCCACCGCCGCTTTATTCTTTTCTTCTAACTTCCATAAATAAGAGAAAACACGGGATCCTTGCTGGTCTGCATCTGGCTTACTTTTCTTAATGTACTGCACTCAAATTCCCTCCCTTTTCTTGAAAGTGACACAATTTTGTTTTTCTTTGTTTTTCATTTATTTATTTATTTACTTATTTTTTCTGGTGGTACTGGGGTTCCTGGAAGCCCTTCTACCTCCAGGCTATACTCCCAGACCTATTTTTATATTTTTATTTGGAGACAGGGTCTCTTAAGCCAGCGCGGCTGGCTTCGAACCTGTGCAATCCTCCTGTCTCCGCCTCCCAAGCATGGGGATGACAAGCCTGCGCCACCAGGCCCGGCATCACACCTAGTCTTTTAAAGTGTTATAACAGCTTCCTATTTACAGCAAGTTAACACACATGCCTTTTTTTTTTTTTTTTTTGGTCTGTGTGTATAGTCCTGGGAATTGAACCTCAGGGGTATTCTACCTCTGAGCTCAACCCCCAGACCTATTTTGTTATTTATTTATTTATTTATTTATTTATTTATTTTGGTGGTGGTACTGGGGTTCCTGGAAGCCCTTCTATCTCCGGGCTACACTCCCAGACCTATTTTTACATTTTTATTTGGAAACAGGGTCTCCTAAGCCAGCGCGAGCGGCTGGCTTCGAACCTGCGCGATCCTCCTGTCTCTGCCTCCCAAGCGCGGGGATGACAAGCGTGCGCCACCACGCCCGGCTTGTTATTTTTTTAAATGTTGAAACAGGTCTCGCTAAGTTGCTGAGGTCGGCATGGACCTGCCATCTCCCGTCTCCACCTCCCGAGTCCTACGATTCCAGGTGGGCAGCGCCACGCTCAGGCTCAGCCGCGCTGTGGTGCCTGACGTTGCTGTACAGAAGGAAACAGAAAAGAATAGATCCCCGTAGCATCACCTCAAGAGGCGACTACTGCTGGCATCCGGTAACAAACCACTGTAGCTCTTTCTACACGCTCTGTGCATGTAATTTCTTAAAACAGTGTACCCGTCATCCTCGTGAACATACATGACCCAGAGCTCAACTCTTCTGAGTAAATCTACGCCCTCCGCTGGGAAAGGTGTTCCTTTACTTGATTCTAAATTCTGATAAAGGTTGCAACGTCCATTGTGATCTCTTTATAAAATGTGCAGTGGAATTGTGCAAATGAATTGCCTTTAACACCCAGGGATGGAATCGGTCACCTCTTTCCACCGCGCACACTTGTGATCCCAGGACCTGGGAGGCTGAGACAGGAGGAGCGCAGGTTCACCATCGGCTTCAGCGTCTCAGGCCCTCTGCAACTTATTTCAAAATAAAAAATCAAACAGGGCTGGGGGCAAAAAGAGCTCAGAGGTAGAATGCCCCTGGGTTCATTCCCAGTACAAAAATAAAAACAATACAATAAAATCGGAAGGGGAGTTCCCCACAGGAAAGCTGAGGGGGAACGGAGGCGGACCATGAAGAAGCCACAGACGTCTGTGTTGCATGTCTTGTGACCGTAGGGTTCTAGAACCATCTTCCTGATAAACCTCGCTTGACTGCTTTGAGATGCTGTAGACATCCGCAGGCCTAAGGGTGTTGACTTTGCTCCATTTAATTACCTTCATTAGATACATCTTAAGTGACCCAGATTATGTGCTCTGGGGAATTACGAAAACAGCACAGAAACTCCGTGCATGCCTTAATCTCAGTATTTGGGAGGCTGAGACAGGAGGATGGCAGGTTCGAGGCTGGCCTCAGCAATTTAGGAGGGCCCTCTACAACTTAGTGAGACCCTAATTTATGAATAAAAATTAAAATAAAATGGCTTTTTTGAAATTAAGTAACACACGCGCGCGCACACACACACACGCACACACACACACACAACCATTTCTTCTGTCCCCCTTTATAAAGTCTCTCCATCCCAAATGGGAAGCCTGGACTGGCTCCTTTGACATCCTTTCCCTGCGCGGGCAGTCACGTAGTAACTGTCTTTTGTTGGTGTTGTTTGTTGTTACAAAATTAGCCATTAAAGCCTTTCCTCTGGAGTGTCTTAGCATCCTTTGAGAAACATGGATTCCAGTCCCTCTCGTTTTGTTTTATTTTATTTTATTTTATTTTATTTTATTTTGTGGTATTGAAGATGGAACCCAGCGGCATTCGACCTCCAAGCTACAGCCCCTGCCCTATTTTTTATTCTTTATTTTGAAACAGGGTCCCACTGAGTTGCAGAGGTCCGCGCTAAGTAGCTGAGGCTGTCCGCGAACCGCGATCCTCCGGCCTCAGCCTCCCGAATGCCGGGATGACAAGCGTGCGCCACCGCGCCCGGCTTGATTTTTTATTTTGAAACGGGGTCTCTCTAGTTTGCTGAGGGCCTCGTTAACTGCGGAGGCTGGCCTCTCATTTTAAACACATCATGAATACTTGTGCGTGACTTAGAAGTCGGAGGGCACACGAGGGTTCGGATAAAATCTTTCTCCCACCTCCGCTCCCCACCCTCCTTCTCCCCTTTCCTAGAAGATGAGGAATCCTTCCAGGGCCGCTCTGCACTTGCAGAGACGCACACATGGAAACCCTCTCCGTGGGAATGGAAGGGCATTCGTTTTTATTTCTCTACAGGTCTTGGGAACCGTGTTGTAGCCGCGCACAGCGCACTCCCCTGTCTTGCGTTATAGCTGCGAGGAGTTCTTTGTGGGTTTGTAGAATCATCTATCCAACGAGATAGATTCCTCCTTGTAAGACCCCCAGGGCATTTGCCAGCTTTTGCTCTAATAAAATATCCGTGGACACAGCTGTTTTATGTAGAATGACTGTGTGGAGGATGTGTTTCTCCAAGAAGAGCCATTGGGCCGAAGGGTTTGTGCAGTCGAGACGTGAACGGATCCAGCCACAGGGCCGTCCCCGGCGGCACCGATGTGTGTCCCTGAGTCGGAGATTGCCTGTGTGGCAGCCTTCACCAACATGGTGGGGGGTAGAGGGATGGAGTGTGTCTTAGGTCTTAGTACATTTTTGTGTTACTGTAACAAAATACCAGAGGCCAGGTACTTTATAAAAAAAAGGTTTTTTTTTTTTACTTGGTCCGGTGAGGACATTAACCCCTCCTGAGGGGCCCGCATGACCTCTTTGCACACGGCCTGGCCTCTCAGTGCTCTGACGTCGGGAACCAAGCTTCCAGCGTGTGACATTTTGGGGCCACACTCGCACCCTGCCCGTGGGAGGGGAAGCGGGTCTCACGGGCGGTCGGGGCCGGGGGTGGGGCCGGGGTGGGGGCCGCGGCCGCCTCTGAGCGGGTCCCTGTGCTTCGTGTCCCCCCAGAGCAAGCTGGTGAAATATTTCAGCCGGCAGCTGTCCTGCAAGAAGAAGGTGGCGCTGCAGGAGCGCAACGCGGAGCTGGACGGCTTCCCCCAGCTCGGGCACTGGTTCCGGATCGTGGACGTGCGCAAGGAAGTCCTGGAGGTGACCGCCCGGCCCTGCCCCGCCCCAGCACACAGTAGGCTCTCAACAGATAGGTGCCGGACGAGGCCAGGCAGGGTCCTCGGGGCGGTGGTTCCCAGGGGGTGACAGCAGCCTTCAGCTTCGTCCCCTACTCCTGGGGTCACTTTTTATTTTTTATTTTTTTTGGTGGTACTGGGGTTCCTGGAAGCCCTTCTACCTCCGGGCTACACTCCCAGACCTATTTTTAACATTTTTATTTGGAAACAGGGTCTCCTAAGCCAGCGCGCGTGGCTTGCTTCAAACCTGCGCGATCCTCCTGTCTCTGCCTCCCAAGTGTGGGGATTACAAGCGTGCACCACCAGGCCCGGCTTTATTTTTTATTTTTTTGGTGGAACTGGGGTTCCTGGAAGCCCTTATACCTCCGGGCTACATGCCCAGACCTATTTTATATATTTTTTTATATTTGGAAACAGGGTCTCCTAAGCCAGCGTGCGCGGCTGGCTTCGAACCTGCGCGATCCTCCTGTCTCCGCCTCCCAAGTGCGGAGATGACAAGCGTGCGCCACCATGCCCAGCATGGGGTCACTTTATTTTAGTGTTTTTTTATTTTGTGTGTGTGTGGTACTGGGGATTGAACCGAGGGGCATTCTACCTCTGAGCTACCTCTCCCGCGCGATATTTCATTTTTTATTTAGAAACAGGGTCTCGCTAAAGTTGCTGAGGCTGGCCGCGAACCTGCGAACCTCTGCTTCGGCCTCCCAAGTGCTGGGATTACAGGCGTGGCCACCGGGCCGGGCTGGGCCAGGGAGTGGCTGTAGCCGCTGTGCTTTACCTCCCAGGGCAGGGCTGTCCAATGGATCTCAGTCTTCTATGATGGAAATATTTTATATCTGTGCTACATGATACGGCTCCACCGGCCACGTGTCATTACTAAGCACCTGAGCGCTGCTAGTGCAGCGGCCAAGGAGCTGGGCTCTCACTGCATTTAATGTGTGTTAATGTGACCCGGGGCCCCCATGTTGGAGAGAAAGCACCTTCTCGGAGCCGTGGTCTCCCCGTCTGCTCCACGGGGATGGCTGTCATCCTCTCCTCTTTGGTGGCTGGCGTGATAAAGCGAGAGGACCCTTAGTGCTCAGCTCACCATCTGGCTCCTTGTGGCTCTCAGTAAATTGCGGTTTACCGCTGTTGTTGTTGAAAACTTTGGAAGTAACCGGGTTTCCCAAGGCAGAAATAAGCCGGGCGTGTGGCGCACGCTCGTCATCCCAGCACTGGGGAGGCTGAGACGGGAGGATCGTGGTTCGCAGCCAGCCTCAGCTACTACTTAGCGAGGCCCTTTGCAACTCTGTGAGACCCTGTTTCAAAATAAAGAATCAAAAATAGGGCTGGGGGGCCGGGCGTGGTGGCGCACGCTTGTAATCCCCACGCTTGGGAGGCAGAGACAGGAGGATCGCGCAGGTTCGAAGCCAGCCGTGCGCGCTGGCTTAGGAGACCCTGTTTCCAAATAAAAATGTAAAAATAGATCTGGGAGTGTAGCCCGGAAGTAGAAGGGCTTCCAGGAACCCCAGTACCACACAAAAAAAAATAGGGCTGGGGGTACAGTTCAGAGGTAGAATGCCCCTGGGTTCCATCCCCAGTAACTAAAAATAAAAATAAAAAAAAGGACCAAGCAAAGCACTTGCTGGTCTGTATCCACCTCGCGGCCTAACATCTAAATTCACAAGAATAGTTTGATTTCAGCTGGGCACGCTGGCTCCTGCCCGTCATCCCAGCACCTGGGAGGCCGAGACAGGAAAACCACAGGTTCGCAGCCAGCCTCCGCTACTTAGGCCCTTTGCAATTCAGTGAGACCCTGTTTCAAAATGAACAAAGTAGGATGAGGGGTGTAGCTTGGAGATAGGGTGCCCCTGGGTTAATTTCTAGTAACACACACACACACACACACACACACACACACACACAGAAGAGGGGGTTCAGTCCTGCCTGTGCACCGAGACCCCCATTTCCAGGGAATCCTTGCTTCCTGTGGGAGCAGCCTCTGCCTGTTTCATACCCTGTCCTCCAGAGCGAGGCTCTCCTCTGCCCCGCCAGCTCTGACGTGCTGAGCTGCATGCTACGCCCACACCTCGCTCCTCCTCTGCTCACCCCATCCTCACTGCCCCCCGCCAGTGCACGTGAGGCCCGCCATTCTTCTCTTGTTCCCAGATGGTCAGAAAGCCAGGATTGCAGACATCCTTAGGATGAAAGGTTCCATAGAAACACAAATGGGGCATTCGAGCAGCGGGGCCTGGCGCGCTCTTCAGGGGCTGCTGGGCAGCACCGCAAGCAAGGCAGAAACAAATTAGACCAGGGGTTGAAAGCTGGTGGCCCTTCGGCTGTATCTGATGGGCAGGCACTTTTTACCAGACATGAGGCTCAAAATCTTATTTTGAGCCAATATTAAAACTCTGAAGGAAATTTCCTAAAAGGGGGAGAAGAAAAATTAGGGTTTGGGGTGTGGCTCGAGTGGCAGAGTACCTAAGCATGCACAAGGCCCTGGGTTCAGTTCCCAGCACCAAACAACAGCACCAACTCCAAAGGCCCAGACCTCTGGCTTCAAAGTCAGAATTCCTAATTATGCTAATTGAATCCCCAGCCAGTGGCCATGGACACTGGATCTGAAGCCCCCTTGGGTCCCCGAGGCTCTCTGCATCTTACTGGTTTGCTCACTTGCCTTTCCCTGGCCCGCTAGGCCCTGGGTCTGGACTCTTACCCTACCTAGTCTTTGGACATCTGAGTTCAAAGCCAAGACCAGCAGGGGCTCGAGCTGAAGGTCTGATTTTGTACCTGCAGTTCATGTGTATGTCCACCAGAGGGCACATTTCTGTAAAGGAGCTGAAATTCTGGCCCTGCCTGCAGTTCATGGGTGTGTCCACCAGAGGGCACCTTCCCCACATTTCCATGAAGGAGCTGAAATTCTGGCTCTCTGACTGCAGTTCATGCATATGTCCACCAGAGGGCCCCTTTCTGCGAAGGACCCTGCCCTATGGAGAAAGCATTAAAGTGAGACTTCCTTTTTGGATTCAAACTCCGGCTCCTCTCTTGTCTCACTGTGTGCCTTTGAGCAAGTGGTCGAACCTCTGCCTTTTAGCACCCTGTCTGTAAATGGTGCTAATCAAAGTCTCACCTTTTTTTTGGGGGGGGGTACTGGGAATTGAACCCAGGGGCATTCTACCTCTGAGCTACCCTCTGGCCCTATTTTATTTTTAATTTGGCTGACCCCAAAGATGCGATCCTCCTGTCTCAGCCTCCCAAGTACCGGGATTACAGGCATGTGCCAGCGCTCCTGGCCTAAAAATATCACCTTTCTGCAATCTTTGTGACATTAAAAGAAAATCCATGTAAAGTACTTACGAGAGTGCTGTATGCGTCTCATTTATTATTATTATTATTATTATTATTATTATTATTATTACTATTATTCTTATAATCACCATCATCACCATCAAACATGTGCATCTGCTGTCCTGGCCCAGGCTGGATGGAGACGCTTTCTTCAATGGATTTTCAGGATCTGACATTTCAGTGGCAATTGGTTATACAGATATATTTTTAAATTTCAGGATGAAGGCACATGTATTACTCTTGCAGCAAAGAGGAGAATCCCTTTCTGTTGCCGACCGTCCTTCTGAATGTGGTTCATCCCGCCTCCGTGCCCTGGGCGGCCTTTGACAAGGCAGGGTTTACTTGCCATGCCTCTGGGCGGCTCAGTCACTGATCTCCGCCCCCTGACCTGGCACACCGATTGGAAAGGAATTGCTTGGCTTCACCTTTTGACCTGGAACCCTTTTTTTTGGTGGTACTGGGGTTCCTGGAAGCCCTTCTACCTCCGGGCTACACTCCCAGACCTATTTTTACATTTTTATTTGGAAACAGGGTCTCTTAAACCAGCGCGCGCGGCTGGCTTCGAACCTGCGCGATCCTCCTGTCTCGGCCTCCCAAGCGCGGGGATGACAAGCGTGCGCCACCACGCCCGGCCGACCTGGAACCTTTTTTGATAGGATTTATATCATGGTGGCCTTTTCCTCTTTCAGTTTAATCAAGATCCGTATGTTGTTGTAATACACACATATGGCCACAAGAGGGAAGCAAGAGTCCACAATATTGCCTAGTCTCACATCCATATTCTATATATGTAAGGGGGCGCACGCTTGTCATCCCAGCATTTGAGAGGCTGAGACCAGAGGATCGCGGTTCGCGGACAGCCTCAGCTACTTAGTGCGGACCTCTGCAACTCAGTGAGACCCGGTTTCAAAATAAAGAATAAAAAATAGGGCAGGGGGTGTAGCTCGGAGGTCAAATGCCCCTGGGTTCCATCCCCAGGCCCGCAAAAAAAATAAAAAATAAAGAATAATAATAAAAAAAAATATATACACACACATACATATAATATATATAAATATATATTTATTTTTGGTACTGGGGATTGAACCCAGGGGCATTCTACCTCCGAGCTACACCCCCAGCCCCTTTTGTTTTAAAACAGGGTGTCACTAAATTTCCGAAAGCCTTGCTATGTCACTGAGGTTGGCAGCGAACCCATGATTCTTCTGTCCCAGCCTCTCAAGTCCCGGGGTTCCGGGTGTGCGCCGCTTGGCCACTCCCCACATTTTAAAATCTCATCTAAATAACAATATGCATGTAAGAACATTGACTACTGTTAAGTGCTCCATGTTAAGGAGCATGTAAAGGTGTACAGATAGAGATAGACAGACAGATAGATAGATAGACAGACTTATAGACGGGTAAGTACAGAAGAGTGACGCATTTTAAGGTTCAGCCATACAGGGTTTTGGGGAGAGTCGAGACACCTGTCAATTTATATTTCTAACCAGATTTCTTTCTTTCTTTCTTTCTTTCTTTCTTTCTTTCTTTCTTTTTTTTTTTTTTTTTTTTTTTGCGGGTCTGGGGATGGAACCCAGGGGCATTCAACCTCCGAACTACACCCCCCTGCCCTATTTTTTATTCTTTATTTTGAAACTGGGACTCACTGAGTTGCGGAGGGCCTCACTAAGTAGCTGAGGCTGTCCACGAACCGCGATCCTCGGTCTCAGCCTCCCAGATGCTGGGATGACAAGCGTGCGCCGCCACGCCCGGCTTTCTAACCAGATTTCTGCCTTTTCTGTGGAAGCAGAGTCTGTCCAGAGGTGTCTCCCTCCCCTCCCCCAGCCTCCCTGCCTTACCACTGGGCCTGAGGGTGCGAAGCCCCCGGTGCCCAAGCGCTTCCAGCTTCCTGCCAGGCCCAAGCCACCCCGGGCTTTCAGCCCCTTCCCCCGAGGACCTTGCAGGCCCGGTGCGAGCCGGGGCAGTGGCCGCGGGTCTGAGGGGGTCCGGGGGCCGGGGCCGGGGCATCCAGCTGTGTGCCTCTGCCTCCAGGCCGGGCTTGGGTGGAGTCTGGGCAGTTGGAGGTGGGGTGGGGGCTGCCCGCCTGGCGAGGAGTTCAGCGGAGGGGGAGGCAGACAGTTAACTACTGCGCCTGCCAAGGTACCAGGTGTGTGTGCTTAGGCCCCCATCTTGTAGATAAGAAAGCAAAGCCCAGAGAGGTTAGGAAAGTTGTCTGAGCCCGACGGGTGGGGCATGCCTGCAATCCCAGTGCACTGGAGACTGAGAAAGGAGGCCACAGACTTGAAGTCAGCCTCAGCAGCTTAGCGAGGGTCTTAGCACTGCGGGAAGAAACTGTTCCAAACAAATTTTAAAATAAGGCTGGGAGCTGGGCGGGTGGCACACGCTTGTAATCCCCGCGCTTGGGAGGCAGAGACAGGAGGATCGGGCTGGTTCGGAGCCAGCCGCGCTGGCTTAAGAGACCCTGTTTCCACATAAAAAGGTAAAAAAAAAAATAGGTCTGGGAGTGTAGCCCATGGGAGTGTAGCCCGGAGGTAGAAGGGCTTCCAGAAACCCCAGTACCACCACCAATAATAATAATAATAATAATAATAATAATAATAATAATAATAATAAAGGCTGGGAGTGTAGCTAAGATAAAATGCACCTGGATTCAGTCCCCAATACCAAAAAGAAGAGAAGGAAGAAGAGAAAAAGAAGGAAAAGAAACTTGAGGAGGAAGAGGAGGAGGAGGAGGAGGAGGAAGAGGAGGAGGAGGAGGAGGAGGAGGAGGAGGAGGAGGAGGAGGAGGGGGGGAGGAGGAGGAGGAGGAGGAGGAGGAGGAGGAGGAGGAGGAGGAGGAGAAACTTGTCCGAGGTTATTATCTAAACCCAGGCTCATCTGAGCCCAGATTCCAGACCCACCCTTACCCTTCCCAGCTGCACGGGCGAGCCCTCCACTAGGCACCACCAGGGGGCGGCGTGGAGACTCACGGTCCGCCCTCGGGATGCTTGTGGTCCCGCTGACTTCTCTGTCGCCCCCCCAGGAAATCTCCCCTGGCCAGCTGAGCCTGGAGGACCTCCTGGAGATGACGGACGAGCAGGTGTGTGAGACGGTGGAGAAGTACGGAGCCAACCGGGAGGAGTGTGCGCGCCTCAACGCCTCCCTCTCCTGCCTCAGGACGGTGCACATGTCAGGTGAGTGGGGACAGGGGGGGCCGCCGGCCACTTCCCCTCCGGGTCCCCCTGCGGGCCAGGGGTGGGACAGAGTCATCTTCGGTGGCAAATCGAGCTTCTGAGGGAAGATGGGCCTGGGATTTGGTGGCTGGAGGAAGTGGGTGGACCGGGAAGCTCTTGGGTTTGACTCCCGTCCACAGACAAACCGCTGAGTTCTGGGTAATTAGGACCCAGGTACGGAAATGCTGGGAGTGTGGAGAGACCAGGGCCTCCAGCTCAGGTGTTCTGAATTGCCTGCGAATTTTGGGTCACCGTCTAGCTTCTTATTTTCTTACATAAATATGCGCGTTCATTGTGGCATAAATCAGAATAGAACTATCCCAGGCCCAGGCCGCCGGGGACCTGCTGTGGTCACTTTAGTATATCTTTGAGTATAATTTTTCCAGTCCAATGGGTATGTGTCTACTTGTGGAATTAAGGTTACCGTTACGTATTATTTTGAAGGTTTTTGTTTTTACCTAATAAGCTATCTTAATTAATCATCACTGCTATGATCCAGAGTGCTGACCATTCAATTTGAGGAAGGAAGACGTACTCACTCAGAGTTTTCTTGGGGATTGTGGGTTCAGTCCCTGTGAGTCTGGGGACCGCGGATCTCGGCACGTTGGCGAGGAGAGGGAGGGCACCGGGCTTCCCTCCTCACCTCATGGAGGCCGGAACAGAGCAAGCCAGGGGGCAGCCATGTATAAACCCCAGGGCCGCACCCCCAGGGGCCACCTCCTCCAGCTGCGTCCTACCTGCGTAGGGTTTCACCCAGATAAATATATTGCGGTGGATTTACCCACTCCTGGGATTACCACCAAGCCTGCTTCCGACATTGCTGCCGTGTCTCCATGAGGGCTACGGGGGCAGTCTGAATCTAAACCGTGACATAAGGTAATCCATGTAACGCGTCTGGTTTGACTGTGTCCAGATACATCATCATCTTTCCAGCTAATTGTTCAAACAGCTGCGGCCTTAATCAGCACAACATCAAATATCATGTTCTTCAGGCTTCCTGCATCCATTCACTCATTTGTTTATTGAGTGGTCCTGGGCATTGAACCCCGGGGGTGTCCACCTCTGAGTTGCACCCCCAGCCCTTTCTGTTTATTGTTTTGAAACAGGGTTTCTCTAGGTTGCTGGGTCCTGCAGTGTGGCGGAGGCTACCCTTGGGCCTGTGTTCCTCCTGCTTCAGCCTCCCAAACACTGCGATCCCAGATCACGTGTCCTCACGCCTGGCTCCTGCTTCTCTTTAGACCCACGACTTTCTCCCACATGTAGGCCTTTTTGGCTCTTGGGGTCAGCTCTGCAAAGAGCAAGCCTGGGAAGTGTCCAGGCCACCGGCACGGTCAGCTCAGCTTCCACTACAAGGTGGCACCATTGAGTGGCAGCCCGGCAGGTGCAGGGCCTCATGGGGGCCTGGCCCCTTCAATCCACAGCACCCAGCTTAAGTTTAACCCTGCGGGGCGAGGGTCCAGCTGTGGGCCAAATGGGAGGTATCTGAGACAGGTGCTTGGCCCACAGCCCGCACCAAGCCCTTTTGTCCTCTCTCCAGCCGGCAGATCCTGGTCTGGGCTGCAGGGAACCAGCGAAGGACGCTTGGTGCAGGGCCGCCTTGCACCTCGGAGGATGTTTATCTGGTAGCATCTGGCCTTTTCCCAATAGATGCCCGCGATGTCCCCGCTGCCAGCGTGGCAGATAGCAGAGGCTAGATATTTCCACGTGTTCCCTGGGAGATGGAATACCCGGTCCACCCAGCCTCGAGGTCCTCTCCTCCCTCACCTCCAATCCCGCGGGGGGTGGGGAGGGCGTCACCGGGTGCAAAACCTGGTCCCAGGTGGCTCGCCTGCGTGGAGAGGAAGCTGGTGAGCCCCTCTCGGCTGAGAAATCACGTCACGTGACAGCTGTGTCCTAAGCACCCTCCTTTGCCAGTAAAAGTATTTCCTTCTCGTTTCAATGCCCGAACACGAGCGCCGGCCTCCTATTCTTGGAAGTTGAGGTTGTACCTGTATTTTTCCTGTCATGAGCAGCTCTGTCCTCGGGCACGTCTGTGGCTGTCCCTTTAGAGAGGTCGTAGTGAGGAAGGTCTTCCTGCAGCGAGGTACCTATTTTAAGGCTGCTGCTCACGTTGCCACAGTCCTTTCCAGAAAGTTCTTACGGGTGTACGCTGCCCCCCCTCCCCTGCCTCTGATTTTGGGGTGCACGGAAGTGGGCATTGGAGGTTGCTAGCTTCTTCTAAGTTGCTTTGCAGACTTCTTATGTTCTAATCAGGCCAGGTTGTTAAAAGCAGAGCTGGCCCAGGCCTAGTGGCGCATGCCTGTAATCCCAGTACTTGGGAGGCTGAGACAGCAGGATCGCAGGATTGAGGGCAGCCTCCACAGCGTTGGGAGACTTTCAGAAACTTAGCCAGACCCTGTTTCCAAACAAACAAAAAATAAATAAATAAAAGGGCTGTGTGTACAGTCCGGAGGCCTGGGCTGGGTCCTGGGAAGCACCGGCCACTGTGCCTGGGTTTCCCAATTCCTGTGGCCCTTAGGGCTGAGGCCAGGCAGCTGAGACCCGGGGAAGGGCCGGCGCGGGCCAGGGAGTTTCCTCCACATCACCCGCCACCGCTGCTCTCCCTGTGGGCGCGGTACCAGTACAACATTTTAACTTGTTCTTTTCCTTTTGGTACTGGCGATTGAACCCAGGGGGCATTCTACCATCTGACCTACATCCTGCCTTTTTATCCTATTTTTCTTGTGTATCTTGAAACAGGGTCTTGCTAGGTTGCTGACAGCTTTGCTTAGTAGCCGAGGCTGTCCTCAAATCTGCAATCCTCCTGCCTCAGCCCTCCAAGTCCGGGGATTACAGGGTGGGCCACCACGCCCAGCTGTGGAGTGATATTTTAATCGGTGCCCCTCTCTTTCACTAGACCATAGGCGGGCAGGAGTTTGCCCTATGTCTCTGCTCACCGTTTAGTCTCAGGGTCAAATAGTTCTTAAAATGCACCTTCTTTCCCAACTGGCCAGTGGCCTGAGCAGTGGCTGAACTGGCCGCTGAGTTAGCGCTTCCTAGATGAGGCTGGGCGCGTTTCTGCAGCTCCCTCCGTCTGCCTGGGCCTCTGCCTTCTCCTCCGGTCCCCATCCTCATCCACGCCCGTCCTCAGGCCCAACCGCAGGTCTGGTCCTTGCGAGGCCCCTGCAAACTGGGCTGACCACTTGCCCTTGGTCCCAGGATGCACATAGATCCAGTGACCCTCGAGGTCCACACCACAGAGCCCCCGGCCACCTCTCCAGCCCAGCTCCTGTCTCCTTACCCTGCCGGGCTCACTGCTGCCCCCAGGCCCCTGTGTGCCAAATGAATGAATGAATGAATGAATGAATGAATCTTTCACCAGTTGACTGTGCCTTAGGGTGACTGTCAGCTCCCATGTCTCAGTCCCAGCGCCCTGTCCTGTCTGATATTGATTGAACCAGTTACAGGGCCAAGCGATGTGCTTTCTTCTGATCGCCACCAGGGGGAAGCAGCGAGCCGGGACCCTGGGACCCGCCTGTCATAAGTCCTCTTCCCTGGACAATTATAACTGGTTCCTTGAAGCTTCTAACCAACTAGATGGTTCCATTAGTTTCTGACCCTTCACCTTAACCAAGGCTGTGGCCCCAAGCTAGGGAATTAACTAGTGTCTTTGCCATCAGATTCTGGCTTCTTGCGGGTCACACCACATTCCTCTTGGTGTCACCGCTATCAACCCAGAGGTGCCGTTTCCTACAGCAGTGAATCAGGGATGCTAGCTTCTGGGGTATAGCGGGGGCTTGTGGGATGTTTGTTAAATGACTGAAGGGACATAGGTTGTTCTGAAGACATCGTGTGCGGCCTGTGCTGGACCAAGAATTCATAATTAATCACTTTTTCTCTGTCTCAGGATGGGGGCGGCTCTACTTTAGAGAGGTCAGTGTTAATCTTAGTTTTCTTTGGGCTTGGGGGATAGCTTTATTTCCTAGTCCCAAAGGCAAGACATCTTAAAGCTTTCTTCTATCTTTGTGGCTTGTTAGATCAGCCTTGGCTTGGCACCAAAGAATAATCATTAATTCCTTCTACAAGCTCAAGGGATTGCAAAGTCAGGGTACCTTAACCTTTCCTTATTATAGCTACTGTGGCCTGAAACCAAAAACATTCATTAAATCATTCAAGAAAATTTGCTGATTGCCCACATGCAAGGAACTGTTCTCACCCCCGGAAGTGAGCACTTAGATGTGTTCTCATGCGTGGACGTTCTGGGGGGAGAATAGATGATTGTGTGATCGGCATGTTGTACGGGGTGTTAGCACAGGTGCTGTGGGGGAAAGAAATCGTAGAGCGGGCTGAAGGTGCAGTGCTTCCTGGGAATGGGGGCCTGGGGGCTGATGGTCATGTTGAAGAGGGTGGGGACAGCAGACCCCGCCCAGCTCACTGCCTTGGGATTTAGAGTCTGACAAGCTTGGCTCAAATTCTGGCTCTGCCGCCGGTCAGCTGCGTGGGTTTGGATCCTCCGGTTTGGTGATCAGTGACGCTTTGCGCCCGAAGCAGTCGATGGCGGTGGTGACCACTTCTGCCCCATTGGTTCTTGGGGGTTATGTGGCATGACACAGGCAATCACAGGGCCTGACCTGAGCTAGATGCAGGAGAGCTCTTACTGTGATCGACACCACCAAAACCCTAATCACTGCCCCGGTCCTGTAACCACCACTCATCACTGTCAACACCATTGCCATCACCTTCATCACCATCAGCACCATCACCATCACCGTTACCATCATCACCATCCCCACGATCACCTCCCCTATCTCCATCCCCATCTCCATCCCCACCATCCCCACCATCGCCATCATTATCATCATCACCACCATCACCACCATCATCGCCTTCTCCACAGTCACCTTCCCTATCTTCATCCCCATCACCACCTTCCTCATCACCATTATCACCATCACCACCATCATCATCACCGCCATCATCATCATCACCATCATCTCATCACCACCATTATCACCACCATTATCATCACTACCATCATCACCACCATCATCATCACCACCATGATCATCACCATCATCACCACCATCATCATCACCATCATCTCATCACCATCATCATCATCACCACCATGATCATCACCATCATCATCACCACCATGATCATCACCATCATCTCATCACCATGATCACCACCATGATCACCATCATCATCACCACCATCATCACCACCATCATCATCACCATCATCTCATCACCATCATCATCATCACCACCATGATCATCACCATCATCATCACCACCATGATCACCACCATGATCATCACCATGATCACCACCATGATCACCACCATCATCATCACCACCATGATCATCACCATCATCATCACCACCATGATCATCACCATCATCTCATCACCATGATCACCACCATGATCACCATCATCATCACCACCATCATCACCACCATCATCATCACCATCATCTCATCACCATCATCATCATCACCACCATGATCATCACCATCATCATCACCACCATGATCACCACCATGATCATCACCATGATCACCACCATGATCACCACCATCATCATCACCACCATGATCATCACCATCATCATCACCACCATGATCATCACCATCATCTCATCACCATGATCACCACCATGATCACCATCATCATCATCATCATCTCACTACCATCATCATCATCCCCACCATCCCCACCATCCCCACCATCACCATCTCCACAATCACCTTCCCTATCTCCATCCCCCTCAACACCACCATCATCATCTCCACAATTGCCTTCTCTGTCTCCATCCCCATCCCCATCCCCACGTCCCCATCACCACCGCCATCACTGTAACCAGCATCGTCACCATCACCATCAGTCACCAGAGCTCTTATCACTATCCAAATTCCACAGCCGCCACCCATCTCTCTCACCATCACCATCACTTCCACCACCCTCCATCTTCCCCCGCCGTCTCCCTTGCCCCCGCTCCTCCCCTCGTCACCAGCCCCCCTGGCCTTTCTCTGTCCCCAACGTGCTTTTCCCACTTTCTCATCTTCCTTTCTCTTTTTACCCGACGGTCCTGTCATACTCTATTTGGGCTGCTCTAACAAAAGACCCTAGACTGGTCATGTATAAGTAGTAGAGGCTTGTGGCTCACAGTTCCGGAGGCCGTGACGTCCAAGACCAGTGCGCGGTGCAGGCACGTGCGGCGTTGGCGTTGCCTCGCTCCTCAGAGGAGCTCCTCATATCGTATCTTCAGACAGAAGCGAACGGCGGCTTTCATAAGGTCACCAATCCCCTCGTGTCCTGATCACCTCCAAAAGGGCACGCCTGTTAATACCATCACCTCAGGGTTAGGTTTCCATGTATAACTTTCAGGGAGACACAAGCATTCAGACCGCAGCAGGGCCCTGGGCGTCAGCCTTTTAAACCCCCTCCCCTGTTCAGGTTCCCTTGAAGCCCCCGTGTCCTTTGTGACTCTTTATAACTCCTTCCCTTCCACCTGGCTTGACCATTCTCCCCGGGTGGGCCATTTCCCTGCCCCCTAAATAAAAGCGGAAGCCCAGGCCACCTTTGCAGGGGCCACGGCACCATTTTCCCTGTGGCTGTCTCAGAGCCCAGATCCTAGGGGGAAGTGGAGCCAGCCACTTGTCCCCATTTCCGCCAAGAGTGTAGTGTGCAGCGTCTGAGGACAGCCGGCCCCTCCCCGGCCAGTGTGGCCCGCCACCGGGTGCCGTGGCTGCAACTTCTATTCTCCTTTCTGTGGTTCCTTCTTTCCCTCCACTCTTCCTTTTGGCCTTTTGATTGTTTTTAGCCTGATGGTTTGTGATCGTTGATGCCTTCTGTTCTCCAAGTTCAAACCCGAGGTGGAGACAACGGAGAATCTTGCCTTCCTTCCTCCCGGCAGCCTCCCTCCCGCCCATAGACAGTTGCTAGCACTCACTGTGCATCTGGTGCCTTGCTGGCCTCGGGCTGAGCTGAGACTGGAAAAGGAGGAGGAGGGTAGGAGGAGGAGGAGGAAGAGTCATCATCTGGAGTGACAAGAACACACATTACCTGTGGTAGGAGGGAGAATGGGCACCCGGGCACAGGGAGACCAGCTCAGCCGCCCACTGGGCACGCTGAGGAGAGTGGAAAGAGCCTGAGTGATGTGGTTGGGCTGACCCTTCCATGCTGGGCCAGGCAAAGAGCTTGCACCGCAGGCTTGTTTATCAGCTTTCAGTGACTGTGACAAAATGCCTGAGAAAAATAACTTAAAGGGGGCAGGACTTATTTAGGCTCAAGGTTTTTTTTTCATTTTTTCATCAAGGTTTTATTATTGTTTTTATTTTATTTTTTTCAAGATGTTCATAGCAATTTTATTCACAATAGCCCAAACCTAGAAAATTCCACTGCCCATCAGTCGTTCACCATGTCATCCTTGCACAGGGGCCATGCGAATCTTCTTTGTATCATTTCAATTTTAGCATATATGCTGCCGAAACATGCACTAGCCTCGAGGTTTTAGAAGGTTCGGTCTAGGGTGGCTGGCTTCATGGCTCTGGGTCTTTGATAAGTTAGAAGAACACAGTGGAGGGGTGTGGCTCACTTTAGGGCAGAGAGAGGGAAAAGGAGAGGGAAATAGAGCGAGAGAGAAGAGAGAAGGAGGAGGAGGAAGAGGAGGAGAAAGGGTATGGGGACAGATAGACCCTTTTGGGGCACACCCCCAGTGCAGTGACCTGCTTCCTTCAACTAGATCCCACCCCTAAAGATTCCAGCACCCCCCAGTAATGCCATCCAATTATGAGCTCACCCATGGATCGGTCCCTGATGAGGCCAGGACCCTCCTGATCCAGCCACCCAAGCCCTGCCTCCCTGCCCTGCTGCACGGGCCCCGCCTTCAACACATGAGCCTTTGGAGTCATTCTAGACCCAGACCCTACAGATGGCCTTGTCAAGTTTGGAGACCAACCCTATCTGCAAGGTAGGAGGGTGGCTCAGAGCAGTGACAGATGCCGGCCCCAGGAGCCATGCAGGGAGAGTGCAGGGGCCGGGGCGCTGCAGGCTGAGGACCCTGCACTCCGCTGCCTCCCAGGAGCTGGCTTTGATGCGCCCCTCTGCTTCTCCGGAGCACAAGCGGGAGGACTGGTATCCAGGGGGAAACAGGATGCCGAGTGGCCCCAAAATAGGACAGCCTTGGATGCTCCCTGGCTTCTTCCCAGTTTGGGCTTTGAATGAAGCCCCCCAGAGCGCCGCCTTCCATGCTGGAGTCTTCCTTTGAGTAGAACAAAGAGTAAGAGGGCTCTTGATTGGCCCTATTGTTCTAGTTGCTTCTAAGTCGGAGAGAGCTGGGCGGTGGAGGAAGAGCGGCCCCTCCCAAGGCCCATGGGGTCTCATGTTCTGGCGTGGCATCCTTCCTTTCCCCGGCGCGAGCTCCAGCCCTCTCGTCCGTGGGTTGTCAGGAATCCCTTGCAGTATGTAGCATGGCCTTAGGACTCTTGCTCTCGCAGACAACAGGAACCGGATATAAAGGCGCTCATAGACCAGAGGCTCATTCTGTCACTCTCTGAATACCAGCGGAACGTTCTCTGTTTCGGTCACTGCCAAGGGGACGAGGGATACAGAGATGGGGAGGTCGACCAGCTGCCTGGACTGTGCACCAGTGTCGCAGGCCCAAGCTTCTTCATACAGCAGGCACTTTGCTCCTGCGGCGAGTTCAGCTTACACTCATTCAAATTAGGATTAAAAATGCACCTCTTCATTGCAGAGGCCGCATGTCGCTAGAAGCTACCGTAGGGGCATGGAACAGTTCTAGAAGATGTCTACCATCATGGAGTGTTCTGTTGGACATGGCTGCTCTCAACTCTGATGGGAGAAAACATAAAAAAAAGAAATAAAATAGTGATGAGTATTTTTTTTAAGTCCTGGGAGTTAAACCCAAGGGCATTCTACCTCTGAGCTATAGAACATTGAAATTGAGTTGGGGGTCTCAAAGAAGGCAAAATACGGCAAAGGGGTGTGATACCAGACTCCTTTTTTTTTTGGTGGTACGGGGGTTCCTGGAAGCCCTTCTACCTCCGGGCTACACTCCCAGACCTATTTTATATTTTTGAAACAGGGTCTCTTACACCAGTGCGGCTAGCTTCGAACCTGAGCGATCCTCCTGTCTCTGCCTCCCAAGCGCGGGGATTATAAGCATGCGCCACCATGCCCAGCACTACCAGACTCCTTTTTATTAAAGGTCTGTCGCTCCCAATTGAGGTCTGCAGACCAATATGGGGGGGGGCTATCAGTCTTCTGAGTCACACTGCAGAGAGGAATTGAGGGTATTTATATAGCTGGGGGCTTGGGGTGGGGCTAACAAGGTGGGAGAATGCCGGTCCTCTAGCAACATCTGGAGTCTGCCCCATCTCTACTTCTGGCTTCTGGGATTCCGCCTCCTGTCCCAGCTGCAGGGTCCTGGGAGTGGGAGGGACCCAACCTATCATTCCAGCCTTTTTGGTGATATTGGTTGACAACCGAGTCAATAACTACTTCCTGCATTCAGAGGAGACCTTGTTATAGGGGCTCCTTGGCCAGGAAAGGTCCGGTCATTCAGAGTGGACACCTGGGAGTATGGCTGCAGCAGGAGTTGATTGAAGGTGACCCTGAACAGCTCGGTAATGCACGTTTGAATGAACTTTAGCAGACAAGGGGACATCAAAAAGAAAAGGAGAATCATGATGATGGGTTCCAGGAGGGGAAGGAGCCAAGCAGCTATAGGCTCTAGGAACCATTCCAGATAGGAGGTAGAATGTTGATATCATGTTTTTAGATCCTCACTTAACCTGGTCAGAGTTTGGACATTTTCCTCCATTAGACCAGATTCATTAATTTAATAGCAGCATTTTCCCTGAGAAAGAGACAAACACCACCCTTTCCAGCAGTGAGTAAACCCAAAGCCCATCTATTTTGGAGGGCTACCCTAGCAAGGGAGGTAATTTGTCACTGAAGGGAGGCCAAAGAAGAGGTTGTAGATTCAAGAGCCACTCGAAGCCTCCTCTACTTGGGTTAGGCAATGGAGTCAGTCTGGTCAAATGGAAAACGTGCTATTGGGTCAGGAGCATCAGTACCAGATTTTGGAGAGAGAGTTTAATACTTATGGTTATCTGGCATCCAGAGGGAGGGAGGGAAGGAGGGAGGGAGGGAGGGAGGGAGGGAGGGAGGGAGAGAGAGAGAGAGAGAGAGAGAGAGAGAGACAGAGAAGAGGGGGGGAAGGAAAGAAAGAGAAAGGAGAGAGAGAGAGAGAGAGAGAGAGAGAGAGAGAGAGAGAGAGAGCCAGCATTTTGCTGATCCCACCTTGTGGTCAATCCAACATTTTATGGAAGGGGGCAAATAGGTTCCCTTTGCAGAGAAATGGCAGCACAAGTAGAACGGGAGGCACTGGCTTTACTAATCAGCTGTTGCAGGAGGGGAGAATAAAACAAGGGGCTTAGGGAATGTTTAAGTGCCATAGGCCCAACGTTTAGGAATTATGTATTAGGTTAATAACTGTTTCAGCCTGAGCCTCAGGCAGGGCAATTTTGTCTGTATCATAAAAAAGAGATTGGCTTACCCGCTACCTTGAGAGTTACCCTGGGCTCTGCAAGCGTGATCAGGCTTGATGAGTCTGGGAGCCATCAGTCTTCAGCCAAGCTGAGTAGGGCCAGCGGCAGGGCTTGCTTCGGAAGGGTGGTCCCCTGTGTTGAGGCACCTGGGGCTCACTGCTTTTTCAAGGGCAATCACTTTTACAGTGACCCTCCTGGCTGCATGCCAGGCACAGTCTGGTTGGTGGGCGTGGCTGAGGGCAGTGCTTAGCCCAGTGTCCTTCCTTGCCGCATTTGAAGCAGGCTCCTGGAGGTAGTTGTTGTTTCTGTCCTCCGCCCCTAGGTGGTGCTCATTGTCCAAAGGGCTGAGCCTCCACCACTGGCTGCAGGGCTGCTACCAAGGCGCAGGCTTGCAGATCTGCCTTTTGGAGGAGCCCGAGTGTACGCTCCACTTCAGCCTGTTCCTCTCTGGAATTAAAAACTTTAAATACAGCCGGGCGTGGTGGCGCACGCTTGTAATCCCCGCGCTTGGGAGGCTGAGACAGGAGGATCACGCAGGTTCAAAGCCAGCCTCAGCTACTTAGTGAGGCTCTCAGCAACTTAAGTGAGACCCTGTTTCCAAATAAAATATAAAATAGGTCTGGGAGTATAGCCCAGAGGTAGAAAGCCTCTGGGTTCCACCTCCAGTACCACCAAAATAAATAAATAAATAAATAAAAATAAATAAAAACAGCCGAGCATGGTAGCGCACACCTGTAATCCCAGCATTTGGGAGGCGGAGACCAGAGGATTGTGGTTCATGGCAGCCTCAGCTACTTAGCGAGGCCCTTCGCAACTCAGCGAGACCCTGTTTCAATAAATAAAAAAGACTAAAAAATAGAGCTGAGGGTTTAGCTTGGAGGTAGAATGCCCCTGGGTTCCATCCCCAGTACTGCAAAAACAAAAACAAACTTTAAATGCCATATTTACCAAATCATGAATAGGGGTCTGAGGGCCATCCTGCTAATCCCAGTGGAGATCTTCAGAAGGTACCGTGGCCGCTCCAGTAGGGAAGGCAGGGTTAGTCAAATGGGCCGGGTCGGCCTGTTCTCGTGCAGCCTCTAAGATACCATCCCATTCATCAGCAGTTAAGACAGAGGTTAAAATAACACGGAGATCCCACCATTTATTTTATTTATTGCTTATTTTATTTATTCCTTAATAAATTTATTTTATTTATTCCTTAATAAAACTGGATGGATTGGTGGAAAAAGAACCCAGCTTTCTTTCAAATTGAGCGAGGTCCGGGAGGGAGAAAGGGACATGTACACGGACCACACCTCTGTACCGGCCACCTCGCAGAGCAGGGCCAAGAGAGAAGGGGGTCCTTGGAGCGGGTATGGTGACTTACAGGGGAAGGCGAGGGGAGGCAAGGGTTGGTCTCTTAAGGAAGGACGGTGGGGGAAAGGAGCGGGTTAGAGCGAGACGCCTCTTTGTCTTCGGGCAGGGTGGGTCAAGGAGGGGAGGAGAAACCCTGGGGATCAGGGTGGAATCAGAAGGTGGTGCCCGTAACTCGGCAAGGTTGCAAGATGGCGGCTGTGACTGAGCAGAATTAGCAAGTAGTGGCTGACGGGGGTCCCTGGCCAGTAGGGCTTGGGCGGTAAAACAGTGAGAACCAAGGCAGGGGCCGGTGTGCAAGAAACAGAAGGCCGGGGCTGGACATAAAGGTCTTCCGACCATTTACCAGACCACTTACCAAAGTTGCTGAGATCGGTCAGGATATCGAAATCCAGAGTTTTGTTTTTGGGCCACCGAGACCCATTATCCAATTCATCCTGGGGCCATGCCGTGTTACAGTAGAAACGGAGGCGCTCAGGGCACAAACCCTCCGGCAGCCTCCCGGGTCTGGACATAAGCGAGGGGGTAACCTGGCGGGGACTAGGGGTCTATTTTGGAATTTCTGTTTCCCGTGTCTGGTCTCTGGATGAGAATGAAGAACAGGAGACAGGTGTCCTCGTTATCCTGATCAATGTTCTGGAATGGGGCCAAGAGGACAGGAGGGACATGTCCACTCCCTTCTCAGGGCTGGAGGAACCAAGAGGATGGGAGGGATTTCTCCACTCCCTTCTCAAGGCCAGAGGACAACCTAGTTGTCCTGGGGGCAGCTCTTAGTGGCCGTGCATTTGGACAAATAGACAAGCTGAAGGCAATGACCCACTGACCAGATGAAGGGACGGGAACTCACCCTGCCTGAGAACGACTGGTCCAATTAAGGGTCGGAGAGTCCAGGTTCCTGGGAGTAAAGTATAGGGCTCTCCTCTAGGGCCCGATGGAACCACCGGGGAGTCACAGGGGCTCAGGGAGGGGTAAAAAAAAAAAAAAAAGCCCTCCCGGGTTCGGCACCAGATGTAACATTGAAATTGAGTCAGGAGGTCACAAAGGAGGCAAAATATAGCAAAGGACTCTGCTACCAGGCTCCTTTTTATTAAATTGTCCGTCGTTCCTGGCCAAGGTCTGCAGACCAGTATTGGGAAGGGGCTATCGGTCTGCAGAGTCATACCACAGAGAGGAGGTGAGGGTATTTATGTAGCTGAGGCTTTGGGGTGGGGCTAGCAAGGAGGGAGAATGCCAGTCCTCTTGAGACATCTGGAGTTTGCCCCATCTCCACTTCTGGCTTCTGGGGTTCCACCTCCTGTCCCAGGTGCAGGGTCCCATGAGGGGAGGAGGAGGGACCCAACCTATCAAGCTATACTCCCAGTCCTTTTTATTTACTTGTTTTGAAACAGGGTCTTGCTAGGTTGCTGAGAGTCTAAGTTGTTGAAGCTGGCTTCAAACCTGCCATCCCTGTCTCAACCTCCCAAGTACTGGGATCAAAGGTGTGTGCCACCATGCCTGGCTAATGGTGATGAGTTTTATGTAGATAATTAAAGTGGACCATAATTATGGTGACTAGGTAGTTTTGATAGGGTGATCAGAGTGGTCAGTTAGGGTTCAGCTAGACAAGTAGAAACAGGAGGATTTTTTTTTTTTTTTGTATGTATGGTGCTGGGGATTGAACCCAGGGGCTTTCTACCTTCACCTCCCCCAGCCTGATTTTTTATTTCTTATTTTGAAATAGGGTCTCAGTAAGTTGTGGAAGGCCTCACTAAATAGCTCAGGCTGGCTTTGAACCTGCGATCCTCCTATCTCAACCTCCCAACTATTGGGATTACAAGCCTGCGCCACCATGCCCGGCTTGGATAAATATTTTTAAGAGATTTGCTGCAAGGAATTGGCTTATGTGATTGGGGTGCAGTCGGGGGTGCTGGGTGGTCTGAAATCTTCAAGGCAGGCTGGCAGAAAAAGGCTGAAATTCCAGGGCATAAGCCAGAGTTGCCATATACAAGTGAACTTTCTTTTTCTCTTGGGGAAAGAAATGCCTTTGTCCTCAGTGCTACTCTTAAGGGATTCCAGTGGATAGACTCAGCCCACCGGGTCACCCAGCATAATCCCCCTTCCTAAAAAGCAACTGATTATTGACTTTAATCATGTCTATACAGTAACTCCCCAGAAATGCCTAGTTACTGTTTGGTGGAACAGCTGGGGGCTGTCACTTAGCCAAGTTAATACCTAAAACTGACAGTCCTCTCCTTGGGGAAGAGCAGCTGAGATTTGAATGACGAGGAGGTACCAAACAGGGAAAGATCAGGACAGAGGAATTGGGGGCAACAGGAAACAGGTCACAGAAACCTCTAGACCACTTTTTTTTGTGTGTGGTACTGGGGATGGAACCCAGGGGCATTCTACCTCTGAGCTAGCTACACCGCCAGCCCTATTTTTCACTCTTTATTTTATTTTATTTTATTTTATTTTATTTTATTTGGTGGTACTGGGGTTCCTGGAAGCCTTCTACTTCCGGGCTACACTCCCAGACCTATTTTATATATTTTTATTTGGAAACAGGGTCTCTTAAGCCAGCGAGGCTGTCTCCGAACCTGCGCGATCCTCCTGTCTCCGCCTCCCAAGCGCGGGGATGACAAGCGTGCGCCACCACGCCCGGCATCACTCTTTATTTTGAAAGAGGTTCTCACAAAGTTGCAGAGGGCCTCGCTAAGTAGCTGAGGCTGGTGGCAAACCAAAATCCTCCTGTCTCAGCCTCCCAAGTACTGGCGTTACAAGCGTGTGCCACCATGCCTGGCTTCTAAACCACTTTTAAGAAGAGAAAGAAAGCCCACGTGTCTGAGGCATCGGACGGTACATATCCCGTTGACTTACTGCTGTGGAACGGGCCACTCTGAAATGTAGCAGTTTAAACAACTCCTCTGGCCTCCCTCTGGCTCCTGGGCTCACTGGGTGGTTCTCCTCCTCCTCTGCAGTTGGAGTGAACCGTGGTCCTCTGGACCCCAGGGGAGCATCCTGCATGATGCATGGGCACGGATGGCAGGATGCTGGCTCTTGGGGTAGGCGTCCAGCTGGGACTCTTTTCTGGGTCACCCACAGGTTGCCTTTCCGTATGGCCGATGGTCACAACACGAGTGAGTATTCCAAGCAGGGGGAGATGGAAGCTTAGTCACAAATACGTATTGCCTTGATTCTGCTGCTAACTGTCAGTGAGGGTATCAGTGGGGCAGAGGCATTGTGAGTTGATAAGACAATGGTTTATTGTAGGATTCAGTTAGAGCCGTGTAGCTGCAAGACAAGCTGGGGGATTGCAAGTTCAGAAGGAGAGGGTTAAGATTCAGAGGCAGCTGGGCGTGGGGGGGCGCACGCTTGTGATCCCAGCATTTGGGAGGCGGAGACAGGAGAATCTCGGTTCGCGGACAGCCTCAGCTACTTAGCGAGGCCCTCCGCAACTCAGTGGATCTTGTTCGGGTCAGGCTGAGTCTACTGGCCACCCCCACCCTCTTCCCTTCCTCCTTCCCTGACTTCGGCTTTTCTTGAAGTTAGCCTGTCTACTTAACTCAACCTTGCTTTTCTCACCTATGAAATGGGAATGCTAGTGCCGGGCGTGGTGGCGCACGCTTGTCATCCCCGCTCTTGGGAGGCGGAGACAGGAGGATCGCGCAGGTTCGAAGCCAGCTGCGCGCGCTGGCTTAGGAGACCCTGTTTCCAAATAAAAATGTAAAAATGGGTCTGGGAGTGTAGCCTGGAGGTAGAAGGGCTTCCAGGAACCCCAGTACCAAAAAAAAAAAAAAAAGGGAATGCTAAAAATATCTTCCTCAAGAAGTTGCTGCAAGAAAGAGAGAGAGAGAGAGAGAGAGAGAGAGAGAGAGAGAGAGAGAAAACAAAAAGAAAAAAGAGTTACCATCAACCCTGAGCCCTGTGGTGGCAGCTCTGGGGGCCCTGCCATCCTCACCCATCCCGCCAGCGTGGCATCCTCTCTTTACTCCGGTACCTGCGAGGAGCTGAGCAGAACCAGGCTCACGATCGACACGGTGCGCTGTGGTCGGCAGGGGCCGGACTCTGAGCATCGTGGCTTCCACAAGCACCAGCCCAGGCCAGCCGAGGTAGATGCAGCCTGGTGGTCTTGGGATGAGCATGGCCGTCCCCAGGCTCCTGAGCAGGTGCCTATGGCCTGGGGTGGCCTTTTGCTTTGTTGAGGTGTTTTCTTAATTATTGACTTCCTGTCTTGTATGAGAAGCCCTCATGTTGTTGTTCGAGGAATTAAAATTAAAAAAAAAAGAGCACTTTGCATCTTTTTATGTTCTTTTGTATTTTAAAAATGGATGCCTAAAGCCGGGCGTGGTGGCGCACGCTTGTTATCCCAGCATTTGGGAGGCTGAGGCAGGAGGATCGCGGTTCGCGGACAGCCTCAGCTACTTAGTGAGGCCCTTTGCAACTCAGTGAGACCCTGTTTCCAAATAAAGAATAAAAAAAAAAAATAGGGCTGAGGGTGTAGTTCAGAGGTAGAATGCCCCTGGGTTCCATCCCCAGTACCGCAAAAAATAAAAAAAGAGATAAAAGAATGCCTAGAAAAAAAAAATGCCCAGGAAGAGCCATCCTTGGATAGTTAACACCGTTGTTGTTGGATGGGGGGGGGCGTGGTTACTGGTTTTTTATTATTAGTTTTTGCTCATCTGCATAATCTGTCTTCTTGGGCAAAACCCAAGAAGCTGTGTAACTTAAGCCCAAGTTTGAGGGAGGTGAATGTTGAGTGTTTGTGTCCTTGGCCTGCCGGCCCTGGCCCTCGTGATTAATTCCTCTGTGCTGCAGGAGGCTGGCGGCGCTGTCGCTCAGACCCCACAGATTTCAGTGTCCCCTCGCTGGTAAGGACCCCTCTCTGCACCTGTCCGCAGGGAGTGCTTGCTTCCTGGACTGTGTCCTCTTTCCCGAACTTACATGGCTTCTGCTCAAGCCTCAAGACGTGGGAACTTAAACGCCATCACGGCCCGGAAGCCTTCCCTGACTGCACCTGCTCTATGTCCCTGAGAAGTTATCATGAGGTTGTTTTGAGATATAATCTTCCACGCCGGGCGTGGTGGTGCACGCTTGTGATCCCCGCGCTTGGGCGGCGGAGACAGGAGGATCGTGCAGGTTCGAAGCCAGCCGCGCTGGCTTAAGAGGCCCTGTTTCCAAAAATAAAAAATAGGTCTGGGAGAGTAGCCCGGAGGTAGAAGGGCTTCCAGGAACCCCAGTACCACCAAAATAATAAATAAATAAATAAATAAATAAATAAATAAATAAACCAACCTTCCACATCGGATTGCAAGTTCCTGGATGGCAGGCGCCATCTTTTAAAAGCAAAACAAAGCCGGGCGTGGTGGCACATGCTTGTAATCCCCGCGCTTGGGGGGCAGAGACAGGAGGATCGCTCAGGTTCGAAGCCAGCCGCGCACGCTGACTCAGGAGACCCTGTTTCCAAATAAAAATGTAAAAATGGGTCTGGGAGTGTAGCCCGGAGGTAGAAGGGCTTCCAGGAACCCAAGTACCACCAAAAAACAAAACAAAACAAAACAAAACAAAAAACCAAACAAACCCAAAACAGATAACACAGTAGGAAAAGCACCCTGTGTATCAGGCAGGATTCTCAGCTGATTTTGAGAACTTTCACTTAAGTCTTTAAATACTCCCCCTAGGAAAAAATGTTTTCCATTAGTTTTCAGATAAGACGATGAAGTCACAGAGAGGTGAACCTTGTCCCTCCAGGGCACAGAGCCAGAACATTGCAGGGCACCAGGATTTGAACCCGGGCCTGTGTCAGGCCACGTGTTCTAAACTCACTGCTTCTCTGTTTCTGACAATCGGCTTAGCTTAATAGCCAGAGTATCACTGAGTGAATTAAGAAACCAAGGAACTGTCATAATCTAATCGCAGAAATTGTGCCCTGCTAGGGGAAGGTTGAAACATTTTTATTTTTCCCTAGGAGAGAGGCAAGGGAAAGCAACTCCTGACTGTTTTAGTGACAGGACCCGGTGGGAAAGAGAGCAGATAATCAGAGAGATCCTCTTTAAAACAGGGGCTCACAAACTACAGTCCGCGGGCCGATTTGGCCCTCCACCTGCTTTTATAAATAAAGTTTTATTGGAATACTGCCACACCTGTCTGTTTACTTATCGTCTGTGGCTTTTTCCCACACTCCAACATCACAACTCTGTTGTGTAACAGAGTCAGCCCCACGTCAGTCGCGTCCCAAACAGGTGCTCCAGTGTGGATATTTCTGGTCCGTCCCCTACCACACTGCGTTCTTGGGGGGCAGGGTCTGCCTCGGCATCTCTGGATTGTCAGGTAGGAGGATGCTGTTGCCACAGTACTCTGAAGGTCCCTCCCTTTGGGAGTTTAGGGTTCTTTTGGGGAGGATTTGTGCAAAGGGGTTTGGAGTGCGGAGCTGCTTCACACTCCAAAGCTACCGAGTTCCTTCCTTACCCGCAAAAGGAAACCCTAAATGGCGCCCTCCCCTGTCACAAGCCCAGAGCCCATTGCAGGGTGGAGACGCGCCTCCCAGCCCCCGGCCGCCTGCCATGTCCTCCTGGTCCTCGGGGACGGAGCTCGGCCCAGCATCGTCATCTGATTTCTTTCTTTAGCGCTTTTGTTTCTCCGCTCGGTCTGGTACTTTGTGGGGGAGAAATGAGGCGGACAGCCTTTGTCATCGGATGCCAGGACGGCCCTGACGGCCTTTTTCAAAGCTGCTCCTTCCGAGGACCTTCTCCCCTCATTATCATGGTGCATGGAAGAACTGAGTGGCAGGCTGTATTTTTGCTCTAAATATCAGAGTTCCAGCTTGAAAACCTTAGGGTCAAATAGCTGGTTGGCTGGAGACACTTAGATGCATTTCTCGGACACTGTCCCACAGGACACTGGTTTCTTGGACACTGTCCCACAGGGCGGCTTCCTGATGGTGTAGTGTCACTTTCGGCCACCAGGGGGCACTGCCTCATAATCTTCCTTTCGTTGAAAAGTCAGAATTAACTTCCAGGGTTAGGGGAAAAGATAAAATTGTGTTCACCGCTAAGAATCTTAGTGTGACCATCACAACTGTCAAACAGGAAAAAAAAACCCTGAGCCACAGAGATGAGAAAGGCTTCACTTGGCTACGGCAGCTACTACCGGGCTTTACCGCGGGCGGGTCAAACCCAGGGGACACTTTGGTCTTCCCCGGCTGGTCTTGACCTGCAGATGCTGCAAGTTGAGGGCTCCTGCCCGCTGCAGTCTTGCCTGCAGGAGATCCTGAGCTCATCTTTCTCAGCCTTCACATTCTGGAAGCTCTTGTGTTGGCTTCCAACCGCAAAACCACTTAAGAAGAGCAAATTAGCTATAGAGGAAGGATGGAGAATAAGTTCCAAAGAGACAGGGGGGGGGGGCGGAAACTAGACAGTGGCTACGTTATCTTGGGAAACATCTACAAAGAGCTCAGGGCCAGCTATGGGGCAGCTCCAGCTACGTAGGAGCCCCCAAGGGGCTAGCTAGAACTAGGAAGAGAAGTAGCCGGGCTGGCTTCCATGAAAAGTAGCATCTTAGAGTCTCCATGCACCTGACACCTGGGTATAAAAAGCCATGGGCCACGTTTGGCAAGGGGCTGGGGTCCTGGCTTCTTTCTCCAACTTCTTTGGTTAGTTTGTGGCCCGGTCAGGGGTGTGTGTGTGTGTGTGAGTTCTGAACCACTTCTATGTGTATTGTGGCGGGAGGTTGGTCTTTGCAATAAGCATGATACTATATAATGGTGCAGTATATCTGAAGAGTAATCAGGTGATGAGAGCTTTGGCCTCTGTCCGGAGCTCCACTACCATCTGAGCGGGGCCTTCTACCTGGTTCTTTTGGCCCTGGCAAGCTGGAAGTCATATAGCCCCCAGAGAAGGTTACCACCCGCTCCCCAACACCTGCAGCCCCTCTGCAGCCTGTTTCAATAAAGCAGACTCCTCAGGGCCTGTGATCCCCAGAATCCTAGCCGGAGAGGCCCTCTCTGTGGGGGGTCTGGACCCCCCCCCCCAACACACACTTGGTCAAGCCCCAGAACTTGATGGAGTCATGGCCCCCTGGATGAGGGGCAGTGCCTGCAGCCCTTTTAGTATTTTGGAACAGGAAGAAAAAAATAAAGGTACTGATCAGTCACAAGCTTCTTACAACATGTTTGAGAAGTTGGAAGAAGTTTACCAGTCCTTCGTGGGAACATATGGCTATATTTATTCCGCCCAGGAAGTGAGCAGGGCTCCTGACTAAAGGGCTTTCAGGGGAGGGACTCTTGGGGTGTACAGGGCTCCCCACTGCACACCATCTAGGAGCTGTGGGTGGGCGCGCCTTGCTTGGGGACAGTTCTCACTGCCTGTTTCACCCCTCTGAGGTCAAGGTCACCAGATCTCAGGCCCCAGGCAGGAGACTTTCTGGTCTCTTATTAGAGTATAAAAACATTTTGCTCAGGGTTTCTCAGCCTGGCACTGTTGACACCGGGGGTGGGTGGATAATTGTTTGTGACAGGAGGCTGTGCTGTCACCGGCATGTCGAGCAGCATCCCTGGTCTCCACCCACCAGATGTCAACAGTACCCAGCCCTCTTCCCTTAGTCATGACAATCAAAAGTGCCCCTAGGGGCTGGGGGTGTAGCTCAGGGGCACAGCGCATGCTCAGAAGGTGCCAGGCCCTGGGTTCAGTCCCCAGCAACCCCAGGCATCGTCAAATGTCCCCAGAGGCAAAATCCCTCTGGCTGAGAACTACTGACTTGACTTTTTCTAAGTGTTCCAGGAATATAGCTACTCTAGCGATGATGATGGTGATGGTGGTGATGATGGTGATGATGGTGGTGGTGATGATGGTGGTGATGGTGATGATGGTGATGGTAGTGATGATGATGATGGTGATGGTGGTGATGATGGTGATGATGGTGATGGTGGTGATGATGGTGATGATGATGGTAGTGATGATGCTGCTGATGGTGATGGTGATGGTGATGATGATGATGGTGGTGGTGATGATGGTGATGATGATGGTGGTGATGGTGGTGATGGTGGTGATGATGATGGTGGTGATGGTGGTGATGATGATGACGGTGATGGTGATGATGATGGTGATGATGATGATGGTGGTGGTGATAGTGGTGATGATGATGATGGTGATGACGGTGATGGTGATGACAGTGATGGTGATGATGGTGATGATGATGATGATGGTGGTGATGGTGGTGATTCTGATGACGGTGATGGTGATGATGATGGTGATGATGATGATGGTGATGACGGTGATGGTGATGACAGTGATGGTGATGATGGTGATGATGATGATGATGGTGGTGATGGTGGTGATGATGATGATGGTGGTGGTGATGGTGGTGATGATGATGATGGTGGTGACGGTGATGGTGATGACAGTGATGGTGATGATGGTGATGATGATGATGATGGTGGTGATGATGATGGTGGTGGTGGTGATGGTGGTGATGATGATGATGGTGGTGGTGGTGGTGATAGTGGTGGTGAAAGTGGTGGTGATGGTGGTGGTGGTGGTGATGGTGGTTATAGTGATGGTGGTTGTGATGATGGGGAATTTGCAGACTGGGACCCTGTAAAAGGCACAGAAACCCATAATTGAGTTGGAGTTTAGTCTCTTATGCTCAGAGGTTCATTTTCCTAGAGGTGTTTAATCAAATTAACAGGAAGCAGATGAAAACAAGGAGCCTGAACGTGCCACCCACTCTCACGCACACATGCACACGAGCACTCACACACACGCATGCATGCGCGCACACACACGAACATAGTCCCCCCTCCCCTGCCAGGGACCTTATTAATCTGCTATCAGATTTGCAAACAAACAGCTTCTGATCATCCAGGATGGAGGGACCTGGGGTGCAACTTGGAGCTGGAGTCTGGGTACTGGGGTTCTGGCTCTGCTCCGCTCTTCTGTGACCCTGGGGACCTGGCTTGCCATGTGTCTTTGCTGAGCCTGGTGTCCTGGTCTATAAAATGCCCGGGGGACAGGATAGATGGTCTGCAGTCCCTTCCTCCTGCCCCTGTGTTTCACTTTTGACCTTCCTGTCCCGCTGGTGACAGACAGCGGCCACTGCGCCCCGCCCTTGAGGACCACACTGTAGTCTGCAGTCGGCTTCCAGCTGTCATTATCCTTACGGCCTGCACCCCAGATTAGCTCGCAGGGCCTGTTTTGGATTCTTTGAACGTTAAGCATTAATTTCCTCCACCACGCCTGTTCTATCTCCCACAGCATCTTTCCATGGACTGGCTTCTTACGATTTAGGTCTCAGCTCCAGTGCTGTGGTTAGTGCACAGTTCACAGTATTAGTGTGACTATTATTTTTAATATGATTACCCTATACTTCATAGATGGGGGAAGAAAAAGGGCTGGGGGAGCCCAGAGCAGGGCCCCTAACACAGTCCCAGAAAGTGCAGAACACATTTTCTAGGGGGTAAAAACCATCCACGCTGCATCCTGAGGGTGTCGCACCATGTTTGGGCGTCTTTAGTCTCTTCCTGGGTGGACTGTTTTCGTTTTATTGGCCACCAAATGCCAAATTGAGAATCTGCTCAGGATTCTCTTCCTTTCAAATCATCACAGCTCCAAATGCACCCCCGCCCCCCGGTATCTTCCTGAAGCCTTGTGTAGTAGTACGGCCTGCTGATGCCTACATGCTGGTCAGTCATGTGTAAGCTTTGAGATGCGCGCTTGTTTTTTTGTTTTTTGTTTTTTTTTTGGTCTGTTTGTTGTTGCTTTGGGGAAGAGGAACGTAGTACAGAGGGAAAGTTCCAGAACCTACCCCAGCTCTGTCTGTTGTCCTTTGATCCGTGGACCAATGGTCAGAGGGTACAGGAGGAATTTAAGCAAAAGTCTCACTCTAATCCCGGGCTCACAAGCAAGGTCCTGCAGGGTCCTGGGGGATGCCAGGTCTCAGCCAAGATGCTGTGACTTTGTCCAGGGGACTTATCACAGCAGGAGAAGGCCAGAGGAGGTTGTGTGGGGGTTGCTTGGCGGCTCCTTTGTGAAGGCTTGGCAGCCCAAGGATTTTTTTTTTTTGCAAGCGTTCTTGGTGAAATGGATATGGAAAAGGAGGATTTAAGAAGTGCCCTGTCCTGTTTGCCTCTCCACACATCCGTGTATTTCCCCCATGCATTGTTCTCTTGTGCACAATTTGAAGGGCATACCAATCTGCAAGATCTCTCCGTGAGGACCTGCTAAACAGTTGCCCTTTTTTTTTGCGGGTCTGGGGCTGGAACCCAGGGGCATTCTACCTCTGAGCTACACCCCCAGCCCTATTTTTTTATTCTTTATTTTGAAGCAGGGTCTCACTGAGTTGCAGAGGGCCTCACTAAGTAGCTGAGGCTGTCTGTGAATACGATCCTCCTGCCTCAGCCTCCCCAATGCTGGGATGACAAGTGTGCGCCACCACGCCTGGCAAGGATGCTCTGTCTTCTGTATAAAAAGAGATGAGGTTCAGAGAGGCGGATGGGCCTGGCCAAGGCTGCGGAGCATGAACAAGTTACCAGGCAGCACTGCACCCAAGAGCTTAGTGGACGGCCGCTGCTTTATATGACTCCTCACTGTTCTGAAAGACGAGAAGGGAGTATACTGGGGGCTGTACAGAGATCGCCAGGCCAAGGTCACTCAACTGGACCCAGCTGTGTCTGTCTACAAGCCTGTAGGCTTCAAGAGCTTGCACCCAGATTTTGAAGTGCATTGACCCAGGTCTAGGTGATGCTGTGGCTGGTTTGATGTCCTAGGAACAGATTAGAGCAGAGCCTGACAGTCGGCGAGGAGGGAGAGGAGAGGTGACATTGGGGGTGGTGGTGCAAGGCCTGTAGTCCCCTGGGGCTTTCCAAAGGGCAGCCTGGACCAGCAAGGCGGGCCCTGTCTCCAGCTTGTTCAGGGACGTCAGGCTGCTGCTGGCCTGCACCCCATGAGCCTACAGGAGCACCCCCATAGCGCCTGCCTCGTCCTTGAAGGGGGTTTGGGTGCTCAGTGAGGCAAAGTGCATAAAAGCTGGTAGCTGAGCACCGCCGTGTTGTACGCACTCAACAGAGTGTAGGTGCTGCCTTTGCAGCCGGCTCTGCGGCACCTGCTCCCTCTGCGGCCACTAGAGAGGACAGGACCCTCTCTGTTAAAAAAGGTTCCCTCCAGCTCTGCTCTCCTTCCCTAAGACGTGCATAGATATGACAGAAAAACAACAACAACCCTTGAGAATCTCTAATGATGCTCCTTTGCGAACAGAGCCAAGTTAGCTGTCCTTGGAGGTTACAGGGGTCAAGAGATGACCACATGTTTGGGTGTGACCAGTTTACCTGTGCATTTGGCTTCAACCAGCATTTTTTAACCATCTTCTGTGTTCCTGATGCCTTGAGGAACATCCGCTCTATGCCTGTGGCCAGTTAAGTTGCTTCTCTGAACCATCACTGCTTGGTCTGAAAATCTAGATAACCACTGTCCCTGCTTCTTGGGGCCATTGGGGGGGGGGAATAAATGAGATCTCATAGACTGTGCCTGGCATAGAATTGCTGTGGATACCTGAAATCAGTTCCTTGCTTTTCTTCTTGGGCAATAATGATTGCTACCAAGGGTCTTGATCTATCTGATTTTATTTATTTATTTAACTGATTTATTTTTTTGCGGTACTGGGGATGGAACTCAGGGGCGTTCTACCTCCGAGCTACACCTCTTAGCCCTATTTTGTATTCTTTATTTTGAATCAGGGTCTCACTAAGTTGCAAAGGGCCTCACTCAGTAGCTGAGGCTATCCTCGAACCATGATCCTCCTGTCTCAGCCTCCCAAATGCTGGGATTACAAGTGTGGGCCACCACGTCCGGCTATCTGATTTTATTTAATCCTTCCAACAGTCCAGTAAAGATCTCCTCCTCTTGCTTCCTGGAACAGCCTCCCACGTGGATTAAGCCCTTGATGCTCTTGCCCCCAATTTATGGACAAAGAAAAAGCGTACCCCCCGAGACACTGCAGAGAGGGGAAGCGCTGGGCTGGATCTCTCTGCCTCTGGAGAGATGGGCTCGGCTGGAGGTTTTTGCCAGGGTGGAATGTGCCCAAAACTTCTCTAGGGACAGAAATTGTACAGTGCTGGTGGAGAGATATGATCAGCCAGGAGTCAGTTGGAAGAAGAGAAGAGCTAAGAAATAACCCCAAACTTTCTCTCCCCATGCATTTATTAGCAAAGGGCAAGAAAGAGCCATAGGAGAGGAGTTCTGCCTGAATGAACATGATTTAATACGGCAGGAACAGATTGATTATAATATCAGAGGGTTTCTTGCTCTGGGGGAAGTCTCTGGATTCCTCCTGCTCCGCCAGTCCCCCAGGGGGCAGGGCAGGGAGGAAGTTGGATTTGGGGGCCTGTCACATTTCTTTTCTGTTATAGTCAAGAAATCTATTTATTTAATTAAATTTCCTTTGAGTTTGGTTTCTCCCTGGAGCTAATTTTCTGTTTTCTTCCTTCCCCAAGACATCGGAGAGGGCAGAATTTATCAATAGACATGACAGTATTAGTAATAAGAAGAATAAAAATGGTAATACCCCAACAGTAGCCCGTCCCCTGTAATCTTAAGTTTCTGGCGGAAGTCACATCTGTCTCTTGAGAGGAATCTGTCACCAACTTGTAGCTGGAATTTTATTCTCGCCATGTCTGCCTTGAGGGCTTGAGGTCTGAGAGAGCCCTGACAGAATCTTTTTAATCATCTGGAAACTATTCAGGCTGTCTTAGGAGATGGCGTGCCCTCATTCTCTCTCCCGCTTCCTCTCTCTTCTTTCAGATTCCTTCTCTATTCTATCCCGGCTGGCTATTTTTTTACAGGGAAATAGAAGATGACTTGCTAAGTCTGAGTCCGTCTGCTTCCTGCCACTTTAAAATGTACGAAATAGAAAACGATAACCCCTGTTTTCTTTTTTACATAAAGTTTTATTGGCACACAGCCATGCCTACTCATTTACAGATCATCTCGGGCAACTTCTGCAGTGCATGACAGGGTGGAGAACTTGCAACAGGGACCGACTGGCCACCAAGTCACAATATGTACCATCTTGTCTTTTACAGAAAATGTCGCCCGTGTTGCTGCATGTAGTCCTTGGGCTGTGGTTCTCTGACGCCTTCCATGTTGTTGGTGTGTGCTTGTGAATGGGTGGGCTTGTTTTTTCCTTAAGCATTTTGAGAAATCCTTTCTTTAAGCCCATGTTAGGCTCAAGGGGTTTAGAGATGAGCAGGCCAGTTTTCGGTCTTTAAGTCATGATTGGGGTACGAGAAGATACAGAGGACACCAGCCACCCTGGTGTCTAAGGACAGCCTGGCCATGGGGGCAGACACAGAGTTTGGACATTTCTATTGGTAAAGGTGCTCAGAGCTCTGTGCTTCTCCACCTGGGAAATGGAGATAATTATAACACCTATTTTTGAGGATTATTCAGTGAGTTATACCCTATAAAAATCAGGGCGTGCTACGTAGCAATAGCTTAGTAAAGTACTTTCATAATGAAATTGCTATCCAGGGCTGCATTCTCCAAAGGATATTGAGGAATTTTACTTAAACATCAAGCCTGTTTCTATCCTGTAGGCATCTTGGCACAGGGAGATGGCTGCTGTGCACGGGATTTCACAGAACATCAGGATGTGCAGGAGCTCGGCGTGGCTCCCTCTTTCCACTGAACATGGGTTCAGATGAGGGATCAGGAAGCAGGATGTGCCGTTCAAGGTGCTGGCTGCTACTTTCTGAGTGCTGCTGTGTGCTGAGTACTACCCCAGGTGCTAGGAACAGACTCAGGGTGAAGAAGAAACACGCAGGCTGGCCTCCTGCAGGCAACGCAGGCGGTACCCAGAGCTCTGGGGTCTCCGCTCCTCAGTGTTAAGAGTCTGTGAAGTGGGAAGAATATGAGTCCTGCGAAATTTGATCTCACCGGAGCTTCGGGGAGATTATGTGAGCGTGTGGCTGGAGCAGGAGTGGCAAAGCTGGCTTGTGAAGGGATATATATATATATATTTTGGTACTGGGGGTGGAACCCAGAGACTTTTCTACCTCCAGGCTATACTCCCAGATCTGTTTGGAAACAGGGTCTCACTGAGTTGCTGAGAGCCTCACTCAGTAGCTGAGGCTGGCTTCCAACCTGTGTGATCCTCCTGTCTCAGCCTCCAAGCGTGGGGATGACAAGCGTGCGCCACCACGCCCGGCTTGAAGGGTCATATTGGACACAGGTTGTCTAGTTTATTCCCCACTGTGTCCTCATATGGCAATTGCTTATATTGTCCTTATTTAACAGAGAAGAAAGCCAAGGCCCAGAGTTTAGCCAGGTATCTGCTCCTGTCCCTTCCTAGTATAAAGAAAGCATTTATTTATTTATTTACTTACTTATTTACTTACTTGTACTGGGGATTAAACACAGGGGCTTTCTACCTCATAGCTATACCCCTAGTCCCTTTTTTTTTTTTTTTTTTACTTTTTTAAAATTTTGAAACAGGGTCTCACTAAGTTGAAGAGGGCCTCACTAAGTTGTTGAGGCTGGCCTCGAACCTGCGATCATCCTGTCTCGGCCTCCCAGGTACTGGGATTACAGGGGTACACCACCCTGCCCAGCTAGGTAAGGCTACTTTGGAGACAGACTGTGTCTGCCAGCCAAGAGCCGACTCCTCAGGCAGTCCTCGGACTTTCAGAAGCAGGTGCACCTTTTTTTCTGTTTTCCTTTGGAAAAGGCAGATTCACTTCTTCTCCTCATCCTCTTCCTCCTCATCATCCTCCTCGTTCTCCTTCTCCTCCTTGTCCTCCTCCTCCTCATCGTCCTCCTCCCCCTCCTCCTCCTCCTCCTCCTCCTCCTCCCCCTCCCCCTCCTCCTCCTCCTCCTCCTCCTCCTCCTCCTCCTCCTCCTCCTCCTCCATGGCCTTCTGAGCCTGGAGGGAGCATTCAGGGCTCCTGAGAACAAATCTATAAAAGAGAGCAGTACTCTTCATGAGTGTTTAAACAAAGTACAGAAAAATGGCGCCTGTTCTTTGCTCAGCTCTGCCTGTGTATGTGTGTGTGTGTGTGTGTGTGTGTGTGTGTACGCACGTACACGTGTGTGTTTTCAACCAGATCTTGCTGGATGCTAATCCCGGCCCCGCTGATGCCGGGCAGCGCTTCGCGGAGGTTACCCTTCAGACTTCACGTGTCTCTTGCTTGTCATTTTCTGAATATTTTAAGAGTAGGGGCCTTGACCCCTCCCTGAGAAGCAGCGTATGCTAAAAAGTGAGGGTTTTCTTTTTATTCTTGTTCATTTGCCTATTAGGACATTATTTCCACCCTGGCCTTTTAAAGCCTCCTCGTTTTTCCTCCTGCCCAGTGCCTGGTAGCCTGGCCCTGCCCTGCAGGAGGGCCAGCCTGGGCTCCAGGACAGCGTGTCGGCTCACCTCCGGCCCAGGCGGCGAGGCAGGGTGGCCGCGAGCTCTGCAAAGGGAGCTGGGCTGGGCTTTTGCTCTGGGGAGGCCTCTCCTCTCCTCTGGTGGCCTCCGCAGCTGGGCTGCAAGAAAGTACTGTGAGTCGGATGCTATTACTACCCCTATCTTACCAGTGAGGTGTCTGGGGCACAAAGAGGCTGAGTTGCCTGTCCAAGGTGTTGGAGGGAGGGGGTGAGGGCAGATCTGAGACCTAGATCTGTCCCGTTCTCAACTCTTGCCCCAGCCCAGATCCTGCTGGGCTTTGACAGAACAAAGCCCGAAAAGCTTAGGGCGGCTCCTCAGAGATGTTGCTTGAAGAATAGAACCCCGCTTGGCTTTGGGCCCGGGTGGACCAGCTGATTCTCATATTGTATTTCTTTCTTTTTTTTGTGGTCCTGGGGATGGAACCTAGGGGCATTTGACCTCCAAGCTCCTCCACCCCCAGCCCTATCTTTTATTCTTTATTTTGAGACAGGGTATCACTGAGTTGCAAAGGGCCTCACTAAGTAGCTGAGGCTGTCTGCGAATGGCCATCCTCCTGTCTCAGGCTCCCACATGCTGGGATGACAAGCGTGCGCCACCACGCCTGGCCACACTGACTTTTCAACACAGGTGTCTTTTGGAAGGTCCTGGGTGGCGGAGGACTCCAGGATGTGTTTCCACACATCCTCTGCCAAGTTCACGCTGCTAATCCCAGGTCCACCTGATGCCGAGCCTCCGAGCAAGCGGGGAGGCAGGGCCCCTGTTTGTGTTTGGTGTTGGGGAGGAATGTGATTTGGCCTCTGCCCCAAACCTTCCTATTTCCTCCAAAGCCTCCTTCCCTCTGGATCTGCAGCCAGAGCCTGGTTTTCAAAGATAACGATCTGATTGAGTGATTTATCTGATTAGACATAAATGTATTTATTACATGCTTGGACATATTGCAGGGAGCCCTGAATACAAACTGCAGGACTGTCCTGGGCTGAATTTCCGGGACCCACTGGAGCAAGTTCAAGAAAAACATAATCTACTTAGAGGAAAACAGAACCAGCCCTTAATCCAATCAGCATCTGGGTCCTGCAGAGCATCCCCCACCTCTGCCGATAACCTCTGTGCCCCCAAAGCTCCGTCTGGGGAGTGCAGAGGCGGGCACAGAGGCCTGTGCTCAGGCAGCAACGTGTTCCTATTAATATTTTGGGGGTGTATGGTGCTACCCAGGGGCATTCTGCCACCTAGCTACACCCCAAGCCTTATTTCTTATTTAGAAACAGGGTCTTGCCAAGTTACCGAGGCTGGCTTTGAACCTGTGATCCTCCTGGCTCAGCCTCCCGAGTAACCTGGGATTACAAGTGTGCACCATCACGGCAGGCTTGGATGCCCTTCTGTTGCGATTTTTCTCTGATGTGGTACTGGGGACTGAATCAAGGGAGCTCTACTGCTGAGCTGCGCCCAGTCCTCTCTACTCTCTATTATGAGACAGGGTCTCACTAAGTAGCACGCTTGGCCTGGAACTCGGACCTGCCCTACCTCAGCCTCCTGGATTACAGGTTGTGAGCCTTGTGCCTGGCCTATTTTAATTTCAAAGTGATATTTATTTCTCTTTTGGAAACCCAAATCATGTTTGTTTGAAAAGATTTTGCAAAAGTTTATATAAAAAGAAAATTCAAACTGCTTATAATAATGACTTCATGGTAGGTCCTTTCTTTTCATATTTAAATATGCTTTCAAAAGATATGATTGCATTTTAATTATGATTTCTAAGTTTTTTCTCTGCTTTTTTAACAAAGCAGAAATAGCATTAAGTTATGTAGATTGTCATATATTTTTTCCTTTACTTAAGTTTTTTTTAGCCATGTCACTAATGAGTAATTTTAAAAAGACTAATATGCTTAATATTTCACACTTAATAATTCCTGGAATATGGTAATTTTGTATAATTCTTGGTTTTTGACTGTGTTGTGCTTTTTGTTTTTTCTTTTTTTTCTGCTATGTTTTGAGTGATTCATTGTTATTAATGCTACTGTCCTTAAAACATCTTTATTTTCTTGTGGTGCTGGGGATTAAACCTAGGGGCATTCTACCCCTGAGCTATACCCCTAGCCCTTTTATTTTTTATTTTTTTCATTTTTCACTTTTTTATTTTCTTATTTTTTTGCGGGTCTGGGTATGGAACCCAGGGGCATTTGACCTCTGAGCTACACCACACCCCCTGCCCCATTTTTATTCTTTATTTTGAAACAGGGTCTCACTGAGTTGCAGAGGCCCTCACTAAGTAGCTGAGGCTGTCTGTGAACCGCGATCCTCCGGTCTCAGTCTCCCAAACGCTGGGATGACAAGCGTGCGCCACCACGCCCGGCTTTATTTTTTATTTTGAAACAGGGTCTCTCTAGTTTGCTTGAGGGCCTTGTTAATTGCGGAGGCTGACCTTGAACCTAGGATCCTCCTGTCTCAGCTTCCCACGGCCTGGGATTACCCATGTGTGCCACCATGCCTGGAACCCGAACATCTTTATATCATTCAATCTATCCTCTTTCTCTTAAAGATGTTATTTTAAAAAAAACAACTTCACTGAGATAGAATCAGTATATGATAAGCTACATGGATTTATTTATTTATTATTTATTTATTTATTGGAGGACTGGGGGTACCTGGAAGCCCTTCTACCTCCGAGCTACACTCCCAGACCTATTTTATACATTTTCTTTTTAAAAATTTAGAAACAGGGTCTCTTAAGCCAGTGGGGCTGACTTCGAACCTGCGCAATCCTCCTGTCTCCGCCTCCCAAGCATGGGGAATACAAGCGTGCACCACCACGCCCGGCAAGCTACATGGATTTAAAGTACCAATTGATGAGTTTGGACCTAAATCCACACCCAGAAATTGCCACCATGAGCCATCATGGTGACATCTCTGTCACCCCAGGGTCCCCGGGGCCTTGGTCCCCTCTGGGCTCCAGATGGCCACAGGGGGCCTGGGAGGCAGTGCCTGGGATCTGCCCGCACAGGGAATAAGCGTAGAGATGCTTTGGGGATGAGAGTACTGCCCAGGCTAGCTGGTGCCGGCACCTGCTGCCCCGGGGACCTCGCTCCTGAGCAAGCCCGCCCCGCCCACAGCTGGCTCCATCTGGGTGCTGGACTCCGGGGCGCGCTCAGACTGGCCTCCTGGCACAGCTCCCCTCAATGGTTTCAGTTCTACTAAAAGCAGCTGGAGGGCATCCCTTCTTTCTACTCCTTCCCGGATCGCTCCTTCCCTGCGGCGTTCCCTGTTCTGGGCACAGGGAGAGCTGGATGCACCGAGGTTCCATGGGGCAGAGGGGCCCTCGCTCGCTCGATGACGACATCAATAATGACGTCACCAGGGTGAGGAGGCTCTGCGGAGGGGCGTCAGGAGCCGTGTGAGCTAATACCGCGGGCTCCTCTTTGGGCGCTGCTGTGGTCAGCAAAGGTCTCCCAGAAGGTGACGTTAGCGTGGCTTTTGCTTAGGGGAACGTTTTCTTTTGTGCTTCCTCTTGGTTTTCTCTTCTCTGGCTACACATTTTCACATTTTCAGTCACTCCAGCCGCCTTTCCCTCAACAGGAGTTTCAGACCCTCAGTCTGTGGCTGGGTCTTTTGTTAGCGCTGACCCTGTGGCTGGTAGCGCTCAAGTCCCCCTCTCCAAGGACATTTGTCTAATCATGTGGCTGTGATGGCATTCATTTTTCTACCTCCAGTCACAGAATATGTTTTTGGTTCTAGGGATTGAACCCAGGGGCATTCTACCTCTGAGCTACACACCCAACTCTATTTATTTATTTATTTATTTATTTATTTATTTATTTATTTATTTTTGAGGGTTTGGGGTTGGAACCCAGGGACATTGGAACCCAGGGACATTTGATCTCTGAGCCACACCCCCCTGCCCTATTTTTTATTCTTTCTTTCTTTATTATTATTATTATTTTTGGTGGTACTGGGGTTCCTGGAAGCCCGTCTATCTCCAGACTACTCTCCCAGACCTATTTTATTTTTGGAAACAGGGTCTCCTAAGCCAGCACGGCTGGCTTCGAACCTGCGCGATCCTCCTGTCTCTGCCTCCCAAGCGCGGGGATTACAAGCGTGCGCCACCACGCCCGGCATTATTCTTTATTTTTGAGTTGCAAAGGGCCTCACTAAGTAGCTGAGGCTGTCTGTGAACCGCGATCCTCTGGTCTCAGCCTCCCGAATGCTGGGATTACAAGCGTGCGCCACCACGCCCGGCTTATTTTTAAAATTTTGATAGGATCTTGCTAAGTCACTGAGGGCCTTGCTAAGGCTGCTGAGGCTGGCCTTGAACCTGTGATCCTCTTGTCTTAACAGGGATTACAGGTGTGCGCCACCACATCTGGCCGAGCCACAGAACATTTTTAGCAAGATCAAAGGTTGGTTTAGAAACAACAATAATTATATTAAAAAATGACCCCTCCTGTGAACATTTATCAGCTATTTCTCAGATTCTTCCCTGTGCCAAGCACTCGGTTAACTTTTCCCAGCACCCGTGGGAGCAAGCGTTAGCGTGTATCCTGTGAACACTGGGCTGTGCGCCGCATCTCTGTCCTCACCCACTCTGTTCTCGAAGCAGCCTGATCACACAAGCATTTTTATTATTCCCAATCTACAGATGAGGAAGTTGAGACACAGAAAGGTTCAGCCACTTGCCTCAGCCCACAAGATCAAACCCTCAGAGTCCTGGGCAGTAGCTGCCAACCTCTGCAATGGTTCTCATTTCTCCAGGTGAAGAAATTTAAGTTTCTGTGGGATGGGAAATCTTGCCAAGGCCATATGCTAATGCTAGGAGTTGGCCCCAGCGGTGTGGCCTGGAGATCACCCTTTAACGCCCTCTCTGTCGCTCCTTTGTTTTGGAGGGCACAGTGCCAGGCTGAGGAATATCTTAAATAAAGGTGATGGGTGGGGGAGAGGAAGCTCCCGGCCCCTGCAGGGTGAAGGAACCAGATCTTTTTTTTTTTTTCTTGGTACTGGGAGTGGAACCCAGAGGCTTTCTACCTCCGGGCTATACTCCCAGACCTATTTTATATTTTATTTGGAAACAGGGTCTCACTAAGTTGCTGAGAGCCTTACTAAGTAGGTGAGGCTGGCTTCGAACCTGTGAGATCCTCCTGTCCCAGCCTCCTAGCGCTGGGATTACAAGCATGTGCCACCATGCCCGGCCAGATCTTTCTTTATTTGTTGTCATAGTCCTCTGAGGTTCAATCCAGGTCTCACGGTGGCATGTTTTGAATCAATGTTGCCACCCAGATATGAGGCAGAGTTGGCACCAGGAATAGTGAGGCACATAATTCAGATCCTGGAGTGTGTGTGTGTGTGTGTGTGTGTGTGTGTGTGTGTGTATGTACACGTGTGTGAGCTTTCTTTAAGGAGCAGTGAGCCAGCCATGGGAAGGTAACTCATTAAGAGCCAACATGTGTATTGATGATCCAGGAGAAGTGTCCTGCTGGTCCTACCCCATCTCTCTTTTTGTTGAGTCATAAATTAAAGACATCTAATTTCCCCATGCCCCTTCAATTTGGGCATGTGGGGAGGATGACAGAGAGGGGAGAGAGAGAGAGAGAGAGAGAGAGAGAGAGAGAGAGAGAGAAGAGGAGAGGAGAGGAGAGGAGGAGAAGAGGAGAAGAGGAGAGAAGGAAGATAAGAGAAGGAAGAGAAAAGAGAGGAAAGAGAAGAGAGAGAGGAGAGAGAGAAGAGGAGAGAGAGAGATGATTATGTCATGTCACCCTCAGAGCCTAATGAAGTTTTGCTAGAATGGTTTCGAAATTCAGACGCGAATAGACAGTAATTCTTAAGGGACTGTGTGTCAGCAAACTTTCTTTTCCAGAGCAAGAGAGCCTTTCACAGAAAGGCTGTGAAAGTCATTACATGGCTTTGTTTTAGTCAGCTTTTCTGTCGCCGTGACCAAAAAACCTGACAAGCGCAACTTAAAAGAAAAAGAGGAAATGTTTATTTGGTTCACGGTTTCAGAGGTGCAGCCCAGAGTCGACCCGCTCCAAGGCAGACATCATGGTGGCTTGGCAAGTGCAGAAAAGGGAGCTCAAATAACTAAACAGCAGCTGGAAGCTCAGAGAGAGACAGGAGGTGACCAGGAAGAGACATAGTACCCAGGCCACGCCCCAGTGCCCCCCCAGCCATGCCCACCTGTCTAAGTTACCACCCAGTAAGTCCGTTTGAATCATTAATCCTCCAGGGGACTTAGCCATCCATGATGTCAGAGCCCAGTTCAGTTATTTCATCTCTGAATGTTGTTGCACTGGGGATGGACATGCCTTCAACACATGAGCCTTTGGGGGACATCTTAAATACCAACCACAACAACTGAAGGACGCTTTTTCATGAATAAGTGTTGAACTTGGTTGCAAGATGACTTCAGGATTCCTGGCAATATTTGGCCAACAGGCATCCACTCCTTGGGCCTGGCCATTGCAAACAGAACATGCCCACCTGGTCTTTCTTTTCAGCAGATTCTTCATGCCATATTGTGTAAATGGTTCAGAGCACGGGCTATAGAATCCACACAGATAGCTCTGGGCTGAGGGTTCTGTTCTTTCTGCTACTTATTGGCTAAGGAGGCACAGCAAATCCACATCCCCTCTCTCAGCCTCTTTGTTTTCTCTGCAAAGTGGGAGCGACGGGCATCCTGTGCCACAGAGAAATCGAGTAAACTAACCACAGTACCACCTCTGGGCCCAAGTTCAGTGCCAGCCCCCATGAAACACCTGTTACACCTGTGAATACAACTGTTATGCTCACCAGACTTCCCTGGACACCAAGGACTCACGGGTAACTTTGTGTGTAGGGATGATGTGGGTTGTTAGAGGAGACAGATGTGTAAACCAACAATTATGATGGAGGTACACCTGCCATGGTCCGTGGGTTCCATGATGAAAAGGGCACGGACACTTGTGAAATCACTGTGACTTGGGTGTTGAACAACACCCACTGTGTTGTGTTGATGGTTCTGAGGGTCAGCGTGTGGGTCAGGGGCACACTGACACCTGGGCTAGAGGGGGCCCAGTGGACACTGTTGGGCCCAGCTGAACACTGAGGGGCTGTTGGGCTTCCTTACAGCATGGCTGCTGAGACTCAACAGTGAACACACAGATGTGCTATGACAAAGAGCAGGATATTTTTAAAATGTAGTCTGAGTCACGTAGTCCTGCCATCCATCCTTTATTCCTTGAAGGAATCATGCTTGTTTTCAAGAAGTACCTTTCCTGACTTTCCGAGTGACATTCGACAAAATTGCAACCTTGCCTTCTTTTTACCCCCCTCTATCTGGGGTAAATTTCTTCTTACTTTAAGTACTTATCACTCTGTTTACTTAATATTCCCACTCTGAGCACAGAATCTTTCTAAGGGTAGTGAGTTTTGTCTGTTTTATTTATCATTGTATCCGGAGCATCTCACATAGGAAATAACATTCATAATGAATATTATATTTTTTTCTGATTTTTTACATGTGGTAGCTTGCTATATACATAATTCTGTATGCTTTTTATTTTCTTCTTATCCATGTATCATGGAGAATATTTTGCATCAACTCACATAGAGCTGTCTAGATCTTTCCCCTGATGTCCTTGTCTTTCAGTGAGTAACAATTCATATTTAATTTGACTGTTCTCTCACCGATGATACTGCAGTTGATTGCGGTCTTTTCCTTTTGCACACACCATTTCACACTTAATGTGGAATTGTAATTGCTGGGCCAGAGAGCTTGCACATTTTACATCTCATCTTGTCAAACCGACTTCCGTGCCTTTCCCCAGATGCGTATGAGCCCTTGTGTTCTTCTGAGCAAGGAAGGGTGTGTTTCCACAGAGTGATGAGCCACTTAGATGTCCGTTTCTGTGAACCCTGTGCCGAGCTCCTCTGACCCTTGCCTTCTTATTGATTTGCAAGAGCTCTTTGCTTATTAGGAAACTGGCCCTTTGTTGTGATAGGAATAGCAAATACATTTCCTCAAAGCTTCTTATTTAGACAGTCTGGACTCCAGCCTGGAAATTTACCTCTTGACACTATACTTGAGTGATTCAAGGGCAGAAGGTTTGGGACTCCCACTGTGAGGGTCCTACTGTGGTTAGCTCAAAGGACCAAGGTACCACCTTTAAAACTGAAGACGGGCCGGGTATCATGATGGCACACACTTGGAATCCCAGCATTCGGGGGCAGAGACAGGAAGATCCGGGTTTGCGGCCAGCCTCAGCTACTTAGTGAGGCCCTGTGCAACTCAGTGAGACCCTGTTTCAAAATAAAAACTAAAAAACAGGAATGGGGTGTAGCTTGGAGGTAGAATGCCCTCTTGTTTCATCCCCAGTACTGCAAAATAAATAAATAAATAAATAAATAAATAAATAAATAAATAAATAATAAAATTGCACACAGCCTGCAAACGTGAGTGCTACCTTTCCCCCTGGTTGCTTGAATCACTCTTTTTTCCGAATCCCTCAGGTAATTGGAGTCCAGCCCTGCTGTGTGTCCCGAGGTCTCATCCTCCCCTCTCGCTCCATTTCCCATCTCTGGCGTCTGGTTTCTCTTCTTACTCACTCAGCAAATACTTATGGAGCCCCTGCTAGGAGCTGGGCCCCGGGCTGGGTGGTAGAGCAGAAAGCAGAATGGATGAGCCCCGTTCCAGGGGGGCAGAGCCAGCAAAGAAGCACAGCGCTCCATCAGGCAGTTTCAGCCAGCAGTGAGCTCTGTGAATGGCCCCAGGCAACAGGGGCGAGGACTGGGGTTCTGATTGATGAGCCGGAGGCGCGTTGAGGAGTCGGTGCCCAGGTTGAGAGGGTAGCACTTGTGTAGACTGGTGCATTCCAGCTGGGAGGGATCTTGCCCTCTCTCCCCCAGCCCTGTGGACATTTAGCCATCTCAAAGGCATTTCTGGTTGTCACCGATGGGCGAAGGATGTATTACCCACATCTGATATGCAGAGGCTGGGAATGCCTCTTAATATCCCATAGCTCCCTATGGTGCAAGTCCTCCCGCTCATCCACCAAGAGCCATCCAGACCTCGGAGTCAACAGAACTGCCCTTGCAAAACCCAGAGGAGGGGTATGAGTAACAGAAGAAGCCACTGGGCGCGATGGTGCACTCTTGTCATCCCGGTATTTTGGAGGCTGAGACAGGAGGATTGCAGGTTCACGGCCAGCCTTAGCTACTTAGTGAGGCCCTCTACAATTTAGTGAGACCCTGTTTCAAAATAAAGAATAAAAAATAGGGCTGGGGTTGTAGATGGGGGGTAGAATGCCCCTGGATTTAATCCCTAGGAGGAGGAGGAGGAGGAGGAGAAAGAGGAGGAGGAAGAGGAGGAGAAAGAGGAGGAGGAGGAGGAGAAAGAGGAGGAGGAGGAGAAAGAGGAGGAGGAGGAGAAAGAGGAGGAGGAGAAAGAAGAGAAAGGAGGAGGAGGAGGAGAAAGAAGAGAAAGAGGAGGAGGAGGAGAAAGAAGAGAAAGAGGAGGAGGAGGAGGAGGAGAAAGAGGAGAAAGAGGAACCACCAAGATGGTGGGGAATGAATCTCCAGGGGGAGGGAACAGCAAATATACCCCTTAAATATACCCCTTAAGGAGGTGTATTAGTTCTGGCCCCGCTGGTGTTTAGAGAGCATAACCCCCAAGGTCTCAGCAGGTTGAGCTATTTATCCCTGACTTTTATGGAGTCCAGCCAGGATGCTCCTGATTGGAGGTGGGGAGGAGGACCATGCTCCATATCATTACAGCAGGCAGGACCCAGGCTCTGCCACCTTTGATATGTAGCCGCCAGGGTTGTCCTGGGTATTGACACCTGGAAAGGGGAAGGGGGTGCCTGCCTTGGGGTAGGGACCACACAGGAGCTTTTTATGTATGGGGCTTAGAAGCAGTCTGAATTCTTCTGCCTGTATTTCATTGGCCTGAACTCTAACCACAAAGGATGCTGGGAACTGTAGGTGGAAAGAGAGATGCTTTGTGTGTTCAGCAAGCCAGGTGGGCATGGGCTGGGTTTGCTAAAGGTGCTTCAAGGAGTTCACCTGGCCTGGCGCGGATAGGAGAGGAAGAGAGTGTAGGATTTGAGGTCGGCGGATGGGAAGGGCCGAGTCTGAAGCACATTTAGATAGATGGGCTCTGTCTTATAGTCATCTTGGTAGCAATACCTGCTGTGAGCTCCAACAGGGGTTGGGCCCAGTTGTCCGTGAGGTTCTGAGCTGCAGCTCTTCCCCAGAAAATCTCAAAAATTCTCACGCTAACACTTGGAAGCGGTCACTATTATCCTATCCATTTTAGAGGTGAGCAAACTGAGGTTGAGAGAGGTTAAGTAACTTTTCCAGGGCCACACAGCTCATGAAGATTGGACCTGGGATTTAGACACAGGCTATAAGAGGCAAAAATAAATCCTCCAGGCTCTAGAGCACCTCAAAGCTGATCTTCCTTGTAAAACCATGGATTTCTGGGCTGCACCCCTGTGCTTCTGCTTTGGTAGGTCAGGGGACCCCTGAGGTCAGGCCTTGTGCGTGATCTAGATTCATGCTAATCTCCCCTGATCCACTTAATGGAATGGCCTCTTGGGCTTCACATGCCAGGGACCAGGAAGGGTTAGAAATATGAAAGCCCCTTTCCTTTCTCCATGAAACTTGCGGAGGCATAAAGACGAACAGGGTATAAACCTGAAGCACTAGCAGCGCGAGACATTGTGAAAGTTCAGCCTCGTTATTCGGGAGTAGTTCCAGGCAGAGCACTGTTAGTTACCTTTGGCGTGGAGCAGGCCAGAAACATTGTAGGAAACTCATGGTTTGGGAGGAACTGGGGGGCTGGAAAGATTTGAATAGAGAGGCCTTTGAGGCAGGCACTGGAAGAGCTCTCGATCTCTTACTAACTTTCTTATCTGTTTGTATCCACGGCGATGCACGCTCGGTCTGTGGAGGGATCATGATTTTTTCCTCTACCACATCCTCAATCCCTTAAATTGTATCCATCACATAGTAGGTCTTTAATAGATATTTACTGAACAAAAAGAAAATGTAATCGGTCTAGGGTTTTTTTTTTTTTTTTTTTTAGGACTAGGGATTGAACCCAGAGGAGCTCTAACTCTAAGCTATACCCACAGCCCTATTTATTTATTTATTTATTTATTTATTTATTTATTTATTTTGGTACTGGGGTTCCTGGAAACCCTTCTACCTCCGGACTACACTCCCAGACCTATTTTTATACTTTTTTTTTTTTTTTTTGAAACAGGGTCTCTTAAGCCAGCGAGGCTGGCTTCGAACCTGCCCGATCCTCCTGTCTCCGCCTCCCAAGAGTGGGGATGACAAGCGTGCGCCACCACGCCCGGCTATTTTTTAAATTTTAAGACAAGGTCTCTCTAAGTTGTATAGGACCTCACTAGGTGCCGAGGCTGGTCTTGAACCTGTGATCCTCCTGTCTCAGCTTTCTAAGTACTGGGATTGCAGTTGTGGGCCACCACCCCTGGCTCTGTGTAGGGGCTTCCAACATACATCAGTAGGCCAAGTCCGTCCCTGCCCTCAACATAGAACTATTTCCAGGATTAGATATATTGAGTAGTTTTTTTTTTCCTGCAGGACTTCTCGGAGTCTGAATTTACAAACTTGCTTAAAGACTCTTCAGAAGGGAGAGCTAATATTAAGTGAACTCGAAATGAGGGCCCTGAGTCTCTCTCCCATAGGACCCAGTAGCACGCTGGCTGCGGAGCAGTCTGATTGGTGGAAGCCAGTGAGGAATGTTCTGGAGTGGTGGCAGGCTGTCCATGCATCTGCCTCTCCCCTCTGCCTCTCTCCTGCCCCATGCCCACTCTTGCTCTGTGGCCTTCAGGTGAGGGGAGACGCCCCGGTGGTCGGTGAGTTTCTAAAATATATCTGTCACCGGGCGTGGTGGCGCACGCTTGTAATCGACGCGCTTGGGAGTCTGAGACAGGAGGATCGCGCAGGTTCGAAGCCGGCCTCAGCTACTTAGTGAGGCTCTCAGCAACTTAGTGAGACCCTGATTCCAAATAAAAATATAAAATAGGTCTGGGGGTATAGCCTGGAGGTAGAAAGCCTCTGGGTTCCACCCCCAGTACCACCAAAATAAATAAAAATAAATAAAATAAAATATTATGTTTGTCTGGTTTGCCAAGATGCCAAGAATCTCCTTCAGACTGTGTTTCTGAAGCTGCAGAGGGCGAGGGCCATCCGCCTCCCTCACTGACGGGCCTCATCAGGGCCTTGAAGCTGCCCCGTGGCACCGCAGACTCCTCAGCGTGGAAATGAAGTGTCAGGGCTGCTCCGGCGTGGGCCGAGCAGGACAGGCGCGTGTGCCTTGACACAGGCCTCTCTGTAATGGAGCCTGACAGGGCCGGGGCCTGGGAGGCCGTGACAGGTGTCAGGAGCCCAGTTCTCCAGGCGCCACGACATCTTCGTTAAGTCATAACAGGAGGGCGTGTTGAGCCTTGATTCACTGCACACCACGTCGGAGTGAGAGACATGGGTACTGATGGAGCCCGGCCTGGCTGAGCCTCAGAAACCTTGGCCCGTGGAAGGGAGCCAGCCATGAAGGTGCAGGCCACGGAGTTCCATTTCAGTGAGATGTCCAAAAGAAGCTGACTGGGGGAGGAAGTCAGACTGGTGATGACCCGGGCTGCGGAGGGGCTGGGGATGGCTGCTTCCAGGGTGTGGGTTTCTCCTCTGGGGGAGACATAAATGGTTTGGAACTGGTAGGAGGTGTTGGTTGCATAGTATTGTGAATATACCTGCTACTGAAGTGCATGCATGCCTGAAAACATTTTTCTTAAAAAAATTGTTTATTTTTTAGCTGGGCATGGTGGCACACGCTTGTAATCTCAGCATTTGGGAGGCTGAGACAGGAGGATCGTGGTTTGAGGACAGCTTCAGCTACTTAGTGAGGCCCTTTGCAACTCAGTGAGATCCTGTTTCAAAATAAAGGGTAAAAAGAATAGAGCTGGCGGTGTAGCTTGGAGGTAGAACGCCCCTGGGTTTCATCCCTAGTACCTGAAAAAATGTTTTTTTTTTTTTTTTTTTTAAAGTAAAGGGGAGTAGAATGTCCCTGGGTTCAAATCCCCAGTTAAAACAAAAACAAAAAACAAACAAAAAAACCAAGCCAGGCCTGGTGGTGCACCCTTGTAATCCCAGTACCTGGGAGGCTGAGACAGGAGGATCCGGGTTCAGGGCCAGCCTCAGATACTTAGGTCCTCTGCAATTTACTGAGACCCTGTTTCAAAATAAAGAAAAAAAATAGGGCTGGGTGTAGCTCGGAGGTAGAGTGCCCCTGGGTTCAGTCCGTAGCACCACCAAAACAAAACAAAACAAAATAAAAACAAAATACAATAGAATACCTTAAAGTTCTTACTTTGTCTTCTCTGACTTAGAGAGATGGAAACTGGGCCTTAAAGATTCTAAGGTCTTTCCTAGACTCATGAATCTCACCCTGGGTTACAATTAGCATCAGCTGGGGTGCCTTTCAATTCTGGTTGCCTGCCCCTCAACCTGATCTTATGGGCCTGGGCATCAGGATTTACATTTCTTTTTATTTTCAAAAATTGATTTAAGCTGGGCATAGTGGCACATGCCTGTAATCCTGTAATCCCAGTACTTGGGAGGCCGAGACAGGAGGACCTCAGGTTCCAGGCCAGCCTTAACAACATAAAGAGACCCTCATCAACTTAGCGAGATCCTGGGTCAAAGCAAAAAAAAGGGGGGCTGGAGATGCAGCTTGGCAGTTGAACACCCCTGGGTTTAATCCTCAGTACCGTAGAACATTTGTTTAATTTTTATTTTTATTTTATTTTATTTTTTTAAATTTTTTTGGTGGTACTGGGGTTCCTGGAAGCCCTTCTTCCTCCGGGCTACACTCCCAGACCTATTTTATATTTTTGAAACAGGGTCTCTTACGCCAGCGCGGCTGGCTTCGAACCTGCGCGATCCTCCTGTCTCCGCCTCCCAAGCGCGGGGATGACAAGCGTGCGCCACCACGCCCGGCCATTTGTTTAATTTTTAAATGGTTGAACTAACACATGATAATTGTACATATCCGTGGGGTGCGGCGTGACATTTGAGTACATGTATACAAGTTTAAACTGTTAGAGTAACACACAGTAAGCGTACATTTTCGTGGGGTACAGCGTGACATTTGGGTACATGCATACAGCGTGTAATGAGCAAACCAGGCATCATTTCCCTGTGTTGGGAACATTTAAAATCCTCTCTGCTGGCCATTTTGAAATATACAATTAATTATCGTCACCATAGTTACCCCGCTGTCCTACAGAGCACCAGGAGCTCTTCCTGGGTCCGCCTGCTCCCTGGTCTCTTCAGCCCCCCTCCGCAGCCCTGGGAACCACGAACTCTACTCTCGACTCCTATGGGATCAACTTTTGACTTCTTCATGCAACTAAAAACAAGCGATTATTTGTCTTTCTGTGGGCACCAGGATTTTTAATAGCTCTCCGGGCGACTCTCGTCAGCTTCAGGGGATAGAAACAGGGAATTGGAAGATGTATCCTGTGAGCGTCCAAGGGGCCGGAGCAAGTGTCTCCCAAATCCTGTGCACCTGCCCGACCATCCCGTTCTGTGCTCAGTGTCCCCGACCATGTCCCACCTGCATCCTAACCTTCAGGAAATGCCACTCACTCTTTAAAACAGTGCCTTTAAACAATAACGGATTGTTTAAAACAGTGCTTTTAAACATTAATGCATTGTTTAAAATGTGCACGCGAATCACCTGGGGCTCGTGCTATCCTGGAGCTTTGAGCTCAGCAGGTCTGGGATGGGGCATGAGAACCTGAATCCCTATCCAGGCCCCAGGGGATGCTGGTGCTGCTAGTGCTGCCGGAGTGGGGAACACACTTCACCAGGGTCTAAAAGACACGGAAATCAGTCTGGTGAACAAGTTCAGAGATTGATTTATTTTTATTTATTATTTTTTCATGTGTGTGTGTGTGTGTGTGTGTGTGTGTGTGTGTGTGTGTGTTACTAGGGAATGAATCCAGGTGTATTCTACCTCTGAGCTATACTCTCAGCCCTATTTTTAATTTTTAATTAATTAAAAAATTAATATTTTGGTGGCCAGGAACTTTCTACCTCTGAGTTACACCCCCAGTCCTATATTTTTCTTTTTTAATTTTTTTGTGGTACTCAGGGTGGAACCCAGGGGCTTTTCTACCTCTGGGCTTTACTCCCAGACCTATTTTTTTTTTAGGGTTAAGAAAACGAAAAGCACTGATTTTATTTTATTTTAGTGTTTATTTTTTATTTATTTTTTAATTGGTGCATTGTAGTCATATATCAATCACATTGGAGTACAAGACTTGAGAGGGTATACAAGCACACATCATCCAATTAGCCCTCATCCAGTTCCCATCCCATTCCCTCCCCCTCCCTCGATCCCATGCTTGTTTGGTGATTAACTTTGATACATTTGTTTATGTACCGCCTGCGTTTCAAAGAGGCTCCATCCTCCCCTATTCCATACCCTCTGATTGGTCACCTTAGTTGCTTCACTATAGGGCCCTTTCTATAGCTCGACCTGTTCCTGTTGCCCCTTTCCTCCTAGTTATTGCTGATTAGGGGAAGCATCTGGTTTTTATTTTCTGTGATATTTCTCTGTGCATGCTGCATTGCAAGTACCGATCCCACTCTTGATGACCCCAGTAGTGGCCTGGCTACCCGGTGGACTGATCAGACCTCGCTGGCTCAAGCAGCGGTCTTGCCTCATGGGAGGCCCCAATTCTCCCAGACCTATTTTATACTTTATTTGGAAACAGGGTCTCACTAAGTTGCTGAGGCTGGCTTCGAACCTGTGTGATCCTCCTGTCTCAGCCTCCCAAGCGCGGGGATTACAAGCATGCACCACCATGCCTGGCCTCTTTTTAATTTTGAAACAGGGTCTTGTTAAGTTGCTAAGAGTCTCAGTTGCTAAGGCATCCTCGAACCTGTGATCCTCCTGCCTCAGCCTCCCGAGTACTGAGATTATAGCCCCCATGCACAACTTCTTTATTTTTTGTTTTGAAACAATCAGCATTCTTGCTGCTGTGACCCAAAATACCTGATGACCGCAATTTAGAGGAAGAAAGAGTTAAATTTGTTCACAGTTCTGTAGATGTTTCAGGCCACGTTAGGCTGGGCTTCATGAGCCTGCAGAGCTCAGGCCATGGCTACAGGAATCAGAGGGTGACCAAGGGAAGGGGACGAGAGACATATATAGTCCCCAAGACCACATCTGCAGTGACCTACCTCCTCCATCTACACCCTACCTGCCTACCTTGCCACCTAGTTAATCTACCAGAAGATTATCCATCGATGAGATTAGAACCCTCATGATTCGATTATCTTACCTTTGACTATTGTTCAATTGTCAATACACAAGCTTTCCCAGGGGGCATTCTATATCCAAACCATAGCAGTCTCACCTAAATGACTGCACACCGGCCTCCAATCTGAGATCCTTCTGTCCTAGCCTCCCAGGTATTGGGATTGCAGGTGTGCACCACCGCACCTGTCTAGGTTCAGAGATGTTAAAACATGGCTCCTTGAGGCAGGTATCCATGTCAGGCTCTGCCTCAGGGGCCTGCTTCAAACTCATCTAATCATATAACTAGTTCTGTGAAGCAGGTGTATTGATGATCTGCATTGACAGAGGAGGAGATTGAGTCTCAGAGGCAGGGAGTGACTTGCCTGTGCTGACCAGGTATTTTGTGACCATCAGGTATTTTAGGTCACAGCCAGGCAGAGCTGTACCCTTTTTTTGTCTCTAGAGATAGAACCATAGTCCAAGATGGTCCAAAGATGGCCCAAGCCACACTGAGTCCGAATTCAACATAGCCACGCTAGTTCGTAAAATGGAGTGTGTATGGTATGGGATATTTAGGATTATTTTTGTTTGTTTGCAGTACTGGGGGTGGAACCCAGGGGCATTTTACCTCAGAGCTATACCCCCAGCCCTATTTTTATTCTTTATTTTGAAACAGAGTCTCGCTGAGTTGCAATGGGCCTCACTGAGGCTGTTTGTGAACCGCGATCCTCCTATCTCAGCCTCCCAAATGCTGGGATTACAAGCTTGTGCCACCACGTTTGGCTGGGTGTTTAGGATTTGACAAGAAGTTCCCCTACCTGAAGGGCTCTGTGGTTGACTTCAGCTGGGTTCCCTCTCTGTTTTTAATGAAGTGAATGCCCAACATTTTAGGGTACAGTTGGCCAACTCGTCCTGGTTGTACATTCTTGGTTTTAGCATTAATATTCTCCTGTCTTTGGAACCCCCAAGTATGTCTGGAGTGATTGGGGCTCAGGAGGTCTTTTGGGTTGGTTGGCAATGGTAGCAAGACAAAACTTCTGAAGATAATCTCCAAATGTCCAAAGACTCTTAAGGCCTATCTTAGTGAACAACTTTGACCTTTTCCAACTGTGTCTTTGGACATCCCGAGACTTGTTTTTGAAGGGTGGTAACATGGCTTACATTTTCAGAGGAGCCTGTTTAAGGATGGCATTACATTTTAAATTCTCATTAAGAGTCAAGGGTAGTGGCACATGTCTGTAATCCCAGTACTTGGGAGGCTGAGACTGGAGAATCACAGGTTCAGGACCAACCTTAGCAATTTAGTGAGATTCTAAACAACTTAGCAAGACTCTATTTTGAAATAAAAAGTAAAAATGACTGGGAATATAGCTGAGAGGTAGAATGCCTCTGGGTTCAATCTTCAATCACAACACACACACACATACACACCATTAAGAACTTAGAAACCTAGAAACACTGAAAGACAATACCACTAAGTACATTAAAGAATCTTCAGATTTAATGCAAGAACACAGTACTTGTTATCTTGAAGCTAATTCCTTCAGTGGAGGGCAGGCTTGGAAGATTTCTTTGTCTTTCTCAAAGAAGTACCATAATGATAACAGTGATACTAAGACAGCAAGGGTAATAATAATATGAAACATCATAATAGATGAATAATACATTGAGTGTATCGATAATGGTTTTTATTATTTTGGCTACCATTTACTGAGCATTCCAGAAGGTTATAAACTTGCTGGTAAATCTTCTAACAGGCCAAGTAGTCAATCATTTAGGCTTTGAGAACCATATGGTCACTCCTGTAACTACTCAACACTATCACCATAGTGTGAAATCACTAATAAATAAACAATTCACAAGCCAGCGAGCATGGCTGTGTCTCAATAAAATCCAATTTACAAAAAGCGGTCACTAGCCCCAGGGTTGTGGCTTGCTGGCCCCTGGTAGAGAGGAAAGAGAAAGGTGTTTGGGTGTTAGACTTTGGTAGCTCTGCCGCCGTCTAGTGGTGTGATCTGCGATCCTGGACGGCTGTGTTCTAAACCTTGTGCCCATCTGTAAAAAGGAGACTGTACTGGGTCCGACCTCACAAATTTGTAGTAAGGATTAAATGCTTTTCCAGAGAATCTGAATCATAGCTCTGCATGTTGACATGTTAAGTCCTTGAATTTTCTTCTGTGTGTGTGTGGTGCTGGGGACTGAACCCAGGGGTACTCTAATTCTGAGTTATATCTCAGAATTATGGGGCATAATTCTGTACCTAATTCTGTACTAATTCTGACTTATATCTCAGCCCCTTTTTTTTTGTTTTGTTTTGAAACAGGGTCTCACTAAGTTGCTGAGGCTGGCTTTGAACCTATGATCCTCCTGTCTCAGCCTCCTAAGTACTGGTTTACAGCACTGAGTCATGCCTAGCTCATGTTAATTTTTTTTATCCGAGCTTCTCAGCACAGAGCAGGGGATAGGAGACATCCTGGTTCCTCTTGCAAATTATCTTGGCAAAAGGTCAGCATATGTTGTCCAAACCCTTCTCTCTCTGGCCTTGAAGTCCAGCTCTGGAAAGGAACGCAGCGATCCTCCCCCAGGCGCCGCCTAAAGAGGGGAGCCAAGTCCCTTCTCTCCCTTTGTTTTTATGCCCAATAAATCATCCTGACAAGGGCTTGTTATTACTTACCTCTGTGCGACGTTTCGACAGTCACCTGTGATAACCGGAGGGAGGGAGGGAGCCATCATTTGCCTGGAATTGCTTCAGGAATGGAAATATATACATATTGTTTGGTGAATTAATATTCATCAAATGGATCAGATAAACAGCCTGTGATGGCAGTGTGGGGGCGATTTATCACTTCCGGCTTGAGAACGGGACATCAGTCAAAGGTATTGTAATGAAGCCTGCCTGAAGAATCCCCTTCCTCCCAGATGGGAGAGCAGGGCTGAGAAGATCCATTTTTCACTTTTATATGAAGAATGATTCTGTCTTGTCAGAGCTGGCCCCGGGAGCCAATCCGTAGCCTCCTCCCAAGCTTCACACTTGGACAAAGAGCTTGACAAACCCAACTTTGATTCCAAAGTCATTGGCTGCTTTCCTGGGTGTGATTAGTGAAGAGCACAGAAGAGAAAAAAGGGACCCGATTCCTGCTCTTGCCCAGGTGTCCAGCTCTGCTGGGCTTGGTGGCACACGCCTGCAATCCTAGTTTTGGGAGGCTGAGACGGGAGGGTTGCACGTTTGAGGCCGGTTTCAGCAACTTAGCAAGACTTTATTTCAAAATAAATAAGCCTAGCATAGTGGCACACACCTGTAATCCCAGTACTTGGGGGGCTGAGACAGGAGGATCATAGGTTCGAGGCTGGCCTCAGCAAACCTAGCAAGACCCTGTTTCAAAATTAAAAAAAAATTGCCGGGCGTAGTGGCGCACGTTTATAAACCCCGTGCTTGGGAGGCGGAGACAGGAGGAGCGCGCTGGTTTGAAGTCAGCCTCGCTGGCTTAAGAGATCCTGCTTCCAAATAAAAATATAAAATAGGTCTGGGAGTGTAGCCCGGAAGTAGAAGGGTTTCCAGGAACCCCAGTACCACCAAAAAAAAAAAAAATTAAAACAATTCATTTAAATTCCTGCTGAATGAAACATGTGTGGATGTGTACTTATGCCCCAGGCTGTGAGTGCTATGAAATTTCCCCAATTTTACAGATGAAAAATTGAGGCCCAGAGATAAGGGAATTTCTTGCCATGGTAGGAAGAATAATCTCTCTTTTCACCCCAGTAATGTTCATGCTCCAACTCCCATAACCTGAGAATACATTTCCTTACGTAACAAAGGGACGGAGCAGGTGTGACGAAATGAAAGGTGTTGAGATGGGGAGATGCGGTGGGTTATCTGGGTGGGCCCAGGTTAGCACAAAGGTCCTTGTAAAGGAAGGAGGAAGGCGAGAGGGTCAGAACCCAAGAGAGCATGTTGGAGATGCCTGGCCGCTGGCTTGGGAGGTGCAGGAAGGGCCGGGAGCCAGGTGGCCTGGAGAAGTGGAGAAGACAAGGAGACTGATTCTCCTGAGAGCTTCTAGAAGGAATGCAGTTCTCTTGGCACCTGCAGGACCCAGTTTGGATTTCTGAGCCCCCACAGCTTTACAAGGATAAACAGGTGTGGTCTTAAGCCACTACACTGGGGGTCATTTGTTACAGCAGCAACAGGAGACTCGTACACCTGCCTGTGGTTCGGTAGTTGGGGAGTGGTTAGATTCACCATCCTTTTTGCAAACATCCCATACTTCTCCTTTCTTGGACACTCTTTTCTCATAGGCCTGTTTTTATTGTGAGACACCCTGGACCATGTCCAATCCTTTAGGTCCAGGGCCTCTTGGGAACCCCAGGCCAGGTTCCTGGTCTTTCCCTTGGACCACAGGTGCTTCCAGCTTCCTGGTCCCCAGCCCCGTTTCATCCCAGCACAGCCTGCTTTTTCTCCAACTGAGTGGCACTGGGCTCAGCCTCCCCAGCTCCCCCAGGCTTCAGTCCCCAAGGTACAAGCACACAGGCCTCGGTCACTGTTGGGGGTTTTGGACTTTGGGGGGCACAGTGGGCAGGAATGGGAGGCAAGGAGTTACCCACAGGAGGTTTTGCACCCAGGGCCCTGCAGCTCCCCAGTATCAGGGCCCCGCAGGTGCTGAGCCCCGATAAGCCACACAGCAGCGGCATTCTTGGGACCTTGCTGCTGTGACCATTGAAAATGGTGTCCCACAGGAAGACCCTCCCCTGTTCTTCCTGGCCCCGGCCAGCGGTGAGCTGCAGTCCTGCGGGGCAATCTCATTGCGGCCGGTGTTGGATCAGGTCTGTGCTGGCGCCCATTTGTACTCAGCCTCTTAGGATGCCCCAGGGAGATTTCTGCAAGTCTCCAGGCTGAGCTGTCGCGGTCGACTGATCCCCTCCCATCATCCTGCAGGCTCGCGGGCTGCCGCACCGGGCTGCAGAGCCGGGCCCCGGGGCCAGATGCTTGATTTTCCATCTGTCTCACTTCACTGTCAGCAAAGTACAGATCTGCGAGGTGGAAACACATTTTGGCATCTCGTAGGAGCTCGGGTTCTTAATGACTACCACTTTCCCCAGCAGTAAGAGCCGGGCATGGGAGTTTGCTTCTGTTACTCTCATAAGAGTCCCCATCAGCAGGTATGAGTCTAGATTAGAACCCAGAGATGTCGAGTGACTCGTCCAAGTTCACACAGCTCAGATGTAGTGGTTGGAAGTACGAATGCCAATCTGCCTTGATCCTGACAACAAACTTTTGAATTTTGCATTTAGAATGAATAAGGCCCATGGCACTCATATCTGTGGACTTTTATTTTATTATTATTATTTTTGGTGGTACTGGGAATGGAACCCAGGGGCCTTCTACCTCCGGGCTACACTCCCAGACCTATTTTATATTTTATTTGGAAACAGGGTCTCTCAAACCAGCCAAGGCTGGCTTCGAACCTGCGCGGTCCTCCTGTCTCAGCCTCCCAAGCGCGGGGATTACAAGCGTGCGCCACCACGCCCGGCATCTGTGGTCTTTTAAAAGACATTTTTGAGTGTGTGGTAGAACATAGACACCATGACATTTGCCATTCTGACCATTTCTAAGTGCACAGTTCAGGGGTCTGAAGCACACTCAGTGTCACGCAGCTCCTCCTGCTTGGCACGCTGGGCTCCGTGCAAAGTGGCACGTTCTGCAGAGGGCTGGGTGGGCATGCTCAGGGAGGAGGAGGGCGGTACTGCTGACTGGTGGGCTTCAGCTCATCTTATTACAACCTAGAGGCTTTAAAAACCCCGTGCCCGCAGCCCTAGAGAGCGCAGGAGAGACACGAATGTTTCTAGGAATAAAGAGGGAATTTCTGCCCCTGCATTTCAAGGACAAGGGGCCGTTTCTTGTGGCGGGGAAGGTGCCGGCTTGGAGCCCTTTGAGAGGCAGGCGGATGCCTGGTCTGGGGGCCGCGTCCCTGCAGGAGGCCACGTGACCTCACAGCAGCCGAGACTTAGGGGCTTGTGCGGCAGGTGAGGCCCAGGGAAGCCACCGGGCTGGGGCCGGGGTCACTGGGCCCGTGGGAGCGCTGGCGACAGGGCGCTCTGGCCCCGTCCTTAGCAGCTTGTTCTGTCTTCTGCCGCTGTCTGGGCTTCCTGTGGACAGGAGCCCGCTGGCCAGATGCCCTGCCACTGACTGGTGGCGCAGAGGAGGGGGCTCTCCCTGGCTAGGGTGTGCGCTTCCCCGGCCCACTGAAAATATGCTTCTGTGTACGTGTGTCTCCATGTGTGTACGAGTATCTCCATGTGTGTATGTGTTTACATGGGTTTTGTGGGTGTATGTGTGTGTGTTTGTATATGTTTGTTTGTTGTGTATGTGTGGTTTATGTGCATATATGTGTATGTGCACACATGTGTGTACATGTGTGTTTGTAACTGTGTATGTGTGTGGACATGTGTGCATGTGTGCGTTTGTGTGCACATGTGTGTGTACCTATATGTGTATGTATATATTTGTGTGTATCTGTGTATGCCTTGTGTATGTGTGTAGGCATGTGTTCATGTGTGTGTGTATGCATAGTAGCCTACATGTGTGTATGTGTTTGTATGCATGCATGCATTTGTGTACATATTGTATTTGTGTGCCTTTGTGTATGTATGCATGTTTGTTTACATGCATGTGTGTGTGCCTTTATGTACGTATTTATGCGTTTGTGCTTTTGTGCATGTGTGTGTTTGCCTATATGTGTATATTCTTGTGTATATGCATGTGTATTTGTGTAGGCCTTGTGTGTGTGTATGGGCATGTGTTCATATGTGTAGTGTATGCATATTAGCCTACGTGTGTGTAAGGGTGTTTACATGCATGCATACATTTGCGTACATATTATGTTTGTGTGTGCCTCTGTATGTGTGTGTGTTTGTGCCTTTGTGTATATATGTGTGTGTGTTTATGCGTGCCTTTCTGTATGCGTGCCTGTGTGTGAGTGTACCCTGATAGAACCCAGCATTTGCCTTGGCGCCTTCACTTCCAAGACGCCCAGTTATTTTTAGGGGTGACGCACCCCACATCAAGATAACCGGTTATTTTTTATGATTGGGCGCATCAGTCGCATCGTGACATGTCCCAGCTCTGGAGAAACAGCAGCCGCCAGAGTCGATGTGGAAAACGAGTGATGAGTCAGCCGTGGGGACGGGATGGGGGCGGAGGGCAGGGCCGGCGAGAGGCTGCTGATTGGATTGAGACCGGGGATGCCTAAGAATAGCTCCTGGGTGGGGGGCTCCCGAGCACGCTTCCCGCAGGATCCTGGTCAGCCTTTGCAAGAATCCCGAGGATCCTTTGAGGCAGGCTCTGTGACCCCTGTGCACAGGGTCCCATGGAGGCACCAAGGTGACGCTCCTAGCTCCAGGCCGGGGGGAGCGCCCGGTCCCCCTCCTTCTCTGAGCCTCCTGTTTATAAAACCGCCACTTACTGCGGACCAAGAGCCAGGCTACTTACCCACTGGGAAGGAAGTATGGAGAGAGGAGAGACGGGTAGAAAAGACGCTCTGTTCCTCAACACAGCATCAGTCAGCGAAATAAAATGCCGGGATCCGGTGCAACACGGCGCGCCGGGCGAACGCGGGTGGACTGCGGGTCCTGCACCCTCGCTGGCCCTTCCCAGCAGCCTCTGCATCTCCTCGTCACCGGGCCCTGTCCACACGGCCCGAGCTGGCGTTTGTCTCGGCTCCCACGTCCTCCGCTGGCCTGGCGCTGGTGTCCACATCGGTCTCCAAAATGGTTTCCCACTGTCAAACTGCCTTCCCTCACCTCTTCCCACCCAACTTGCGGCAGAGAGCTCGCTAGGAAGCTCCTCTGGTCCTGCCGCTCCTTGGTTGAAAATCCCCATCTTGTTTCCATAGATTGCCTGTCCCGTTCACACCGAGTATTGGTGCTTTCTCCCTCCCGCCCTCCCTCCCTCCCTTTCTTCCTTCATGACTTATTAGAGGGCCCATTGGGTGCCAAGCTCAGATCAGGGTGGGAAAGCAAGACAGGCGACATAGACAAAGTTCCTGCTTTTATGGACCTTACATTCCAGCCTCGGGATACAGACAGTAAAGGAAAAAAAACAAGCTGGGCGTGGTGGCGCACGCTTGTAATCCCAGCATTGGGGAGGCTTAGACAGGAGGATCGCGGTTCTCAGACAGCCTCAGCTACTTAGTGAGGCCCTGTTTAAAAATAAAGAATAAAAAGTTGGGCTGAAGGTGTAGCTAGAAGATAGAATGCCTCTGGGTTCCATCCCCAGTACAGCAAAATGAATGAATGAATGAATGAATAAATAAATAATAAAGGAAAAAACCAGAAAATGACTCAGTGCTGGAATAAACTACATCTTTGATGTAGTGGACTGTGACAGTGAGCCAGGGAGGGTCCCCGAGAAGGCGACCTGTGAGTTAAGGATCATGTGACAAGAAGAACCTTCAAAATAGGAGAAAGGTCAGGGTTGCAGGAGAGGAGAGGGTCCGGATGGAGAGAGAGATTATGATTCTGATTATGGAGGGGCCTGTATTTCTATGCCCAGAATAATGGAGAGCCGCTGAGGTTTTTGGTGTGAGAGAGAGGGTCTGATACGTGGTGATGGTTGTGGAAGGGGCTGTAGAGTAGCTGGAGGGAGGCAGGGAGGCCAGTCCAGAGGCTGCCAGGGGCCTGGGTGCTAGAGCCGTCTTATGTGTGGTATTGGGTAGGGCAGTAGCAGTGGTGATGGACGGAGTAGGTGGACTTGGGGACGTGTGTAGGTGGCTTGGGGTGAGAGGGAAAGGCCATGCTGGGATTGGGCCCAGGGGGAAATGGCAGGCGTCCAGGAGGTGGCGGGAGAGTGGGTCCAGGGGCTGCCTGGAAAGCTCCGGCCTGCGCATGTGCCGTGTGTCTGGGTGGGGGCGCACTCTTGCAGCTTTCTGCTGAGCACAGAAAGGTCTTTGTCTTTGAGTCCAGATCAGTGGTCCTGAAGTGAGATCCCCGGGCCCGCAACATCGGCACCGGGTGGGAACTTGCCAGAAACGCAACATCTGGAAGCCCACCCGGATCCGAGCCTGCAGCGGGCGCTTTAATGAGCCCCCAGGAACTCAGATACCTGCTTAAGTTCAAGACTGACTGGCCCGGAGCTTTAAACACCTTTCCTTTGATCATAGAATGTTCAAATTAGGAAGAGGAAGGTTATTTTCTAGTCCAGCTCATTTGAAATGCATTCTGTGCAATATTAATCTCACCTATGTTGCTGGGCATGGGGGCCCACACTGTAAACTCGGGAGGCCGAGACAGGATTGCAGGGTTGAAGGCAGCTTCAGCCATTAGTGAGACCCTCGGCAGCTTAGAGAGACTCTGTTTCCAAATAAGAAATAAAATCGTGCTGGAGATGTAGGTCGGAGTCAGATTGCCTCTGAGTTCAATCCCCAGTAAACCCCCCTCCCCCAAATTTTACTCATGTGTAATTTAGGTTCTGTGATTGAATAAGTATGAGGAATGTTGAGTTTCTGGGAGCTTAAGTCTTACCCTGTAGGCATTGAGCTGGCCAGAAAATCCTCACAGGGGAATTGAAGTCCCTCTCTAGTTTTTCTGGCCCATATCAGCCACTGGGGCAAGAAACCCCACTGGGCTCGCCACTGAGTGTCTTTGCGGTTGGATGGGTGAGTGTGTGGACCCGCTTGGCATCTGGAGAGGTTTCCAAGATAGATGAATTCACAAGACCCTCGGTACCCAGCCGGCTTTTGCATTACAGTGTGGGGGCTGGCATCGGTTTTTAAGACAGGCTTCGGGGGAGTTCTCCACCATAATCAGAACCCAAACTGTGGGTTTTTAAAATATTAACTTCCTAGACCCTTCAAACAATCCTATGAGGACATGATGTGGTCTCCATTTTAGAGATGAGGAAACAGAACCTCAGAAACAGGAGGCAGTATCTAAGCCCCAACCCTATTGACTGTGTCACGCTATTTATTGGCTTATTAAAGAATGCCTCTCCCAACTGCATCCGGGGCCACTTCAAGTCAAGGGCCTTCAGCCACGAAATGAGGGGGGGATGAGCCACTCGTGGAAGTCCACGCCTGTAATCCCAGTACTTGGGAGGAGGCTGAGACAGGAGGATTGCGGGTTTGAGGACAGTCTCAGCAAGTAGTGAGACTCTCAGTAACCCAGTGAAATGCTATCCCCCAACAAAAAATATTTAAAAAGAGCTGGAGATGTAGCTGGAGGTAGACTGCCACTGGGTTTTAATCCCCAGAACCACCAAAAAATAAAAGGAAAAGAAAAAAAATGGAGGGACTGTTGGTATCTGCCTTGTCAGAGTTGAATTAGTAACAGAGATAGAATGTTTGGGATGGGGCCTGGCACACAGAAAATGTCCCGGAGAGGGTAACTGATCACTGCTTCTGTACCTTTCTCCTTTGCACGCCGAGTGCCAAGCACACAGCCACTGGTGCTCAGTAAGTATTTATTGAATTTATTTATTTATTGAGCTCAGCCATTTGTGAAATCGCTGTATCCTTACGGAGAATTTACACTTTGCTGTTTCTCTTTCATGGTGGTGGCTTTTTTATTTGGGCATTATTATTATTATTATTATTATTATTTATTTTTGATACTGGTGATTGAACCCAGGAGCATTCTCCCTCTGAGCAATGCCTCCAGACCTTTTTAATTTGCATTTTTGTGTTTTTTGGTGGTACTGGGGTTCCTGGAAGCCCTTCTACCTCCGGGCTACACTCCCAGACCTATTTTTACATTTTTATTTTGGAAACAGGGTCTCCTAAGCCAGCGCGCGCGGCTGGCTTCGAACCTGCGCGATCCTCCTGTCTCTGCCTCCCAAGCGCGGGGATTACAAGCGTGCGCCACCACGCCCGGCTTAATTTGCATTTTTGAAACAGGGTTTTGCTAGGCTGCTCAGAGTCTTGCTAAATTGCTCAAGGCTGAAATCCTCCTGTCTCAGCCTCCAAGTATTGGGATGACATTCCTGTGCCACTAGGCCTGCCTTGCCATTATTATTTTTACTCGAGAAACTGCCAGCTCTGTGCCCAGGGCGTCTCTGCAGGGGGCTGGGTATCCTGGTCTCCTTATCAACCTACACCTTTCCCAGGTGTTTTTCTTTTTCTTGCCCAATTGAACTTCTCCCATTTCCTCTCCCTTATGGACCCTTGTGCCTGGGAGAATGAGGAAAGGCTTTGGATTCAAATTTTAGCTTTTCTACTCAGGAGCTCTGTAGCTTAGAACAAATAAAACTTAAGCCCCCAGAATCTCATCTTTCACTTGGGAAGAATAGTTTCTGCTTCCTGGTATTGCCGTGAGAATTAAAGAAGGCGGCACAGGCCAAGTGTCCGGGGCACATAGTAGGGACTTTAAAAGTGACTTGGAAGCCAGGCGTGGTGGCGCACGCTTGTCATCCCAGCATTCGGGAGGCTGAGACCAGAGGATCGTGGTTCGTGGACAGCCTCAGCTACTTAGTGAGGCCCTCTGCAACTCAGTGAGACCCTGTTTCCAAATAAAGAATAAAAAATAGGGCAGGGGGTATAGCTCAGAGGTCAAATGCCTCTGGGTTCCATCTCCAGACCTGCCAACAAACAAACAACAAAAAAAGTGACTTTGATAATGGGCTCTCCAGCAGTTCCCTCTGGAAGGTGAGAGGTTACAGGTACAGGGCGGGAGTTACGGCCACACACAACAGGCCCGAAGCCAACCAAGGAGTCTAGCATCTTGCAAGTGTTTGCTTCATAGTAGGTGCTCGAGAGAGATTGTGGACTCCAGCCCCAACCATCTTAGTCTGTGTCCTGTTGCTATGACTGCATGCCACAGCCTGGATGCTGTAGTCAGCTCTTCCATCAGTGTGAACAAAACACCTGACTTAGAAACAACATAGAAACATAGACGAGGGGAGGGTCATTTGGCTCACTGCCTCAAGGTTCAGTCCAGAGTTTGCCGACTCCAAGGCACACATCGTGGCGTGTGGTGGCGGACGACAGCTCAACTCATGGCGGCCAGAGAACAGAGAGAGTTATGGGAATCAACCAGGACAGATACAGTCCCCTGTGATCTACCTCCTCCATCCATGCCCCAGCGGCCCAAGTTACCACCCAGTAAATCCATCTGAATTATTTTTAATCCTTCAGTGAGAATGGAGCCCTGATTCAGTGATTTCACCTCTGAATGCGTTTGCATTAGAGGCATGCTTTCAATGCAGGGACCTTTTGGGGGAACGCTCTAAACCCAAAGCAGAGGCCTGGGTAATTCATAAAGAAGAGGAGCTATTGGGTTCACAGCTCTGGCAGCTGGGAGTCTAATAATAGCACCTGCCGGCACCTGCTTGGCTTAAGGTCAGGGACCTCATAACCCGGCACATGGAGGGGAAGAGCAGGTGTGTCAGCTCAGGTCTCTCTTCCTCTTCTTGAAAAGCCACTAATGCCATCATGGGGCCCCACCCTCACGACCTCATCTAAGTACCCTCTGTTAGTTTTCTTTACTGTAGCGAATACACAAGACAATCAACGTATGAAGAGAAAAGGTGTATTTGGGCTCAGGGCTTTAGATGTTCCATAATCAGTTGTCCCTGTTGCTTCTAGGCAGGTAGCAGGGCCGCTCAGCACCAGTATTATTGCTTGGTGGAGTGAAACTGCTTTCCTTATAGCCAGCGAGTGAAAGAGAAAGAGGAAGAGACCACATTCCGTGATCCCCCAAAGGCACGCCTCCAATGACCTAAAGACCTCCCATTAGGCCCCACCTCTTAAAGGTCCAGTGCCTCTTAATAGTACCAAGCAGGGACCAAGTACCCAACCCATGCACACATGAGCTCTTAGGGGACACTTAAGGTTGAACTGTAGCACCTCACAAAGGCCCCACTTCCAAATGCCATGAACATACGAAATTGCAGGTTAAGCTTTCAACACTTGAACTTTTGGGAAATGGATGAGAACCATCGTTTGGAGCCTTATCTGGCAGCATCAGATCCTTCCTGGGGGCACCTAAGTAGGGAGGAATGGGATGCTGTGAACATCTGCGTGGCTAATATCTAGACGCGTTTGGTTTCACCTCAGTCTCTGATTTTTATCAGTTAAAAAGGTTTAATTACATTTAGACCTGGAGGGCTGTTTCTAATGCTGCGTTGATTCTTTGGCTCTGGGCTCGGCAGCACCACCTTGCTGAGTTTCCTTTGGAAGCATGGTGCTTGTGCCCTGGTGGCAAGCTGGTGGCCAGGGAAGGGCAGCTGCTGGGGGCTGGCTCGCATGGGCCTCCTGTGGGTCATCCCAATAGAAGATGTAATCGTCTAACTTTGTACCAGGCCAAGACTGTGTGAGGCGATAGTCCCCGATCTCTAGGAGTCTGTGGTTTGATTGCAGGCAGGGCCAGGTCCAGGTCCAGGATGCAGAGGCAGTGGGATCAGGTCACTGGGGAGGTCATCCATGCCACAGGAGGGCAGATGGCACTGTCCTCGGGGTGAATCCTTGACTCTCCACGTCGGCCCGCAGGGCCCTGTCCCTCCTCTGCCTCACTCCTAAGCTCTGTTGTCTGCTCATCGGCCCGCTGCACCTGGAGTTTCCTTCCGTGGATCATGTCTGCAGACATTCAGGTCTGGCTTGGACACTCGTCCCTCTCTTTGCCCATTAGCCACCACCCATCCTCCAGGGCCCGGGGCCCAGCGCCAGTGGTCCTCCCTAAGGCAGGCCCTCCCCAGCCCTCAGCTCTGGGCACCAGGCTACAACATCCCAACGTCGTAACTAATCAGGTGCCTGTCTTTGTTTAGAGCCTTCTCTTCTACATCTGCCTAGACCTTCTGTGTCTAAGGAAGATCCTGTGAGCCGTGTATGTAAACGTTCTAGTGGTTACATTTACAGAACATTAACAACTCAGCTGACAGTAATATTTTTATTATACTAACATGTAGATAACAAACCTTGCCATCTTAAACATTTATTTTTGGTGGTACTGGGGTTCCTGGAAACCCTTCTACCTCTGGGCTATACTCCCAGTCCCATTTTTATACTTTTTTTTTTAAATTTGGAAACTGTGTCTCTTAAGCCAGCGCGGCTGGCTTTGAACCTGCGCGATCCTCCTGTCTCCGCCTCCCAAGCGCGGGGATTCCAAGCGTGCGCCACCACGCCCGGCTAAGCATTTGAAGTGTACAAGTCGGTGGCATGAAACACATTCATACTGGCATGAAATCATCACCACCGTCCATCTGCAGGGAGTTTTCATCTTTCAAGCAATCACACTTGTAACTATTAAGCAATCAGAGTCCCTCCACTAGGCAGCCTCCGTAGCCCCTATTCAAATTCTGTCTTCATGTGTTTGCCTATTTTGTATAACCTCACGTTAAGTAGAAACATATCGCCTCCGTCCTTTTGCGACGGGCTCATTGCATGTAGCGTGTGGGCTTTCAAAGTTCATCCGTGTTGCACCACATGTCGGAAAATCCTCCGGTTTGAAGGCTGGATAGTGGTCGTGTGGCTGTGTAACGGCTGTGTCTGGATTGCATGGCTGGGTCGTGCTTTGCTAGCCATCCGTCTGGTGTTAGAGCCGGGCCATTTCTACCTTGGGCTGTGGTGAACAAGGCCACTGTCAGCGCCGATGTATGGTGTCTGTCTGAGTCCTTGCTTTCAATTCTTTTGGACATATTCCTAGGAGTTAATTTTTAGGTCATGTAGTAATTCTGTGCTTAACTTTTTAGAAACAATATTCATTTTTGCATATATTTTATCTAACCCAGTGTTTCCAAGTGTTAGCATTTTATTGTGTAGTCAATATAAAAATCACGAGTGTGCCTTCTTACTTTTTAAATTCTGTTTTCATAATCCAGTGGGTAGCCGTGAGTTCTGTGTGGGTGGAGAAGCTTATGAGATGTATGTGCCTGGTACCTAGTAGGTGTCTAATCAAAAGATGCATATAAGAATTCTGTCTGGAGACAAGATCAGAAATGTTGCTAAGTAACAATAGCAACAAGATGTTTTAACTTCACGAATTCTCTAAACAACCCTAAGAAGTGGATCTTTTGGCCATTCCCTTATTATATACAGAAACAGAAGTTCAGCGGAGCTAAGCAATTTAGTCTAAGCCACACAGTGAGTGCCGGGTGGTGCTAGGATTTGAACCTAGCTTGGTTCTGTGTCTTGTTGGAAGGAGTTATCTTGGCAGGTGCTGACTTTAGATATCTTGGAAAACGCCTGGGTGCCCAGGAAAGCGTCTGCCTTAGACAAGAGGGCTTTAAAAGGTTAGGAAAAAGTTTACCCAACACCTATGTCCTGGAAATGTCCACATTTCTCTCTGTCTCTGGGGCGGGAGTATTTGGGTAGCCTGAACAAATATACTAGCTACCACTCCAGGCTCAGAAGGCTTCCTTCCCAGCACCGTCTCTGTAGAGGGAAATGGAGAGAGAGATCAGGGCAGGCGCCGGCTCTTGTGAATCTACACAGCCAGTGGAAAGACAGAGGGATGGAAAAACCTGCTTCCCGGCTCCCTTGTCAGGAGATAAAAATAGGGTACAGTGCAGCACCTGAGGTTATCTGACGCCACTTTCAGCTTCCTTGGATTTGATGACATAAGAGGTTTTAAAACTAATATAATGCCTGTCACTCAAGGAGGCAGAGCTTAGAGCGATGGAAAGTTCTGGAACTAGAAGAATCTCACGGGCCATCTGTCTTCAGTGTGGCTTCTGCTCGGGCCCCGCTGTGGCTTGCATGGGAGCAGGGCTGGCGGTTGCCGGGCCTCCCCAGGTGGACCCCCACCCCAGAGGCCCACGGGGCAGCCTGTCCTTCCACAGGGGCTAGGGAAGGTAGAGACACTGATGTCTGAGGACATACAGAGCCAGAGGAGGCAGGATCAAGACAGACATCTTCTCGCCCCTTCCTCTGCTCAGCAGGCCTGCATTTCCCAAGACTTTAACCATCCGAGGTAGCGCTTGCATGAGTGGAGTTTGGGCTGTGATGAGGCCCGGCCCACTGACTTTCTTGCCTCAATTCAAAACTGGTAGCTCTGTAGTCCCTTCTCATCTGTGATACTGCTTTCTGTGGTTTGAGCTACCCACAGTCAAAAACATTAAACAGAACTGAATGTAGCAGTTCAAGCCGGTAATCTTAGCACTTGGGAGGTTGAGGCAGGTTGAGGACCACGGGTTAGAGGCCAGCCTCCACAACTTAGTGAGACCCTTAACAACACAACAAGATCCTGCTATTTATTTATTTATTTATTTATTTATTGTGGTACTGGGGGTTGAACCTAGGAGTATCTATCTCTGAGCTACACCCCCAGCCCATTCTTCTTCTTCTTCCTCCTCCTCCTCTTCCTCCTCCTCCTCCTCCTCCTCCTCCTCCTCTTCTTCTTCTTCTTCTTCTTCTTCTTCTTCTTCTTCTCCTCCTCCTCCTCCCCCTCCTCCTCCTCCTCCTCCTCCTTCTTCTTCTTTTTCTCCTCTTCCTCTTCCTCTCCTGCTCCTCTTCCTCTTCCTCTTCCTCTTCTTCCTTCTCCTCCTCCTCCTTCTTTTTTTTTTTCAGGTTTGGGATGGAACCCAGGGGCATTCGATCTCTGAGCTACACCCCAGCCCTATTTTTTATTCTTTATTTTGAAACAGGATCTCACTAAGTTGCCAAGGGCCTCACTAAGTAGCTGAGGCTGTCCGCGAACCGCGATCCTCCAGGTCTCAGCCTCCTGAATGCTGGGATTACAAGCGTGCGCCACCACGCCCGGCTTCTTCTTTTTTTTTTTTTTTTCCCAACAAATCCTTTCTTTATCCAATGTATCCACACTGTATACACAACCTTCCCATTCATCACTAAGTCACACTTGTGGTTACCTGATCAACTCTCAAGGCATCTCAGGGCTTGTGTTCAGGTAGCTCTTATTTTCCTTAATAACGGCTCCAAAGGACAAGGGTAGGGATGCTAGCAATTTGGCTATGCCAAAATGAAACCCTAAAGTGCTTCATTTAAATGAAAACATGAATGTTTTTGACTTAATAAGGAAAGAAAAAATTGTATGCTGAGGTTGCTACCATCTTTGGTAAGAACACGTATTCTGCTCATGAAATTGCAAAGAAGGAAAAAAGAAATTCATACTATTTTAGCTGCTGGAAAGGTCCTGGCCACACCGAACAATTAAGACGGATGTGGTGTTAGCTGTGTACATGTATGTGTAGGTAAAACAGTCTGCGTGGGGTTCAGTACTAAGCCCTGGTTTCAGGCTGTACTGGAGGTCTTGGAATGTGTCCCTGAGGATGAGGAGGGGCAACTATACAATAACATTATCCCCAATGGCTGTCATTAATGGGTGTTCGAGAACTGGTTCATTCAACAAATATTTATTTGTTGTTGAAACAAGTGATATGACTTGTGCATCAAAACAAAATATATGGCTTAAGAGAGCCTGTTTCCAGATAAAAATATAAAATAGGTCTGGGAGTGTAGCCCGGAGGTAGAAGGGCTTCCAGGAACCCCAGTACCACCAAACACACACACACACACACACACACACACACACACACACCCTATAAATTTATGTCATTAAATATATAAAATATATACAAAGATATATACTATAGATATAAACTTATAGACCTATCCATCTACTTAGAGATACATAGTACAATCCTGAGCAGGTGCTCCTGGGAGACACATGTGTGATACCTGCGGGTCGCTCTGCTTACAGCATTCTGCCCACATGTATAACCTTGTGTTCTGCGTGTCTCTGTTTAAAGACACCTGACTTAGCAGGTGCAGTTGACCCATTATGGGTGATGCAGTGGTTAGCTGTTGTTGGTCCTGGCCTCTGTCTTTTTAGAGCTGGATTCCAGCCAGAGAGAACGATAATAACCACATAGGCAGCTCGGGACACTGACCCCGACTCCTGTGTATTCCGTGTTTGTGAATTCACCTACTGGCTGAAGTTTCTTTGTAACCCCAAGTCAACCCTTGAACAGGCTGAGTGGCAAAGTACTTTACCCTCTGAGGGGTTTGTTTTCTGCTAAAATGGGGTGAGATACATTCTTCCTTCTGGTTTCCGCTCTCCTGACATAAACCAGGGTCCTTTCTGTGGTCTTACTGACATTTTTTCTTATTATTTTTGTGCTTTTCATTAGTGATTTTGCTGTTCTAAAAGGCTAGGGGTGGTAATGAAAGTCTCTTTTTCTTAAGAGCAGAGAGAGCTGGGTGTGGTGGCCCATGCCTGTAATCCCAGGACTTGGAAGGTTGAGACAGGAGGATCACGGGTTTGAAGCCAGCTCAGCAACTTGGTGAGGCTCTCAGCAACTTATGGAGACCCAGTTTCAAAATAAAAATAAAAAGTGCCGGGAGTATAGCTCAGAAGAAGTATGCCTTGGGTTTGATCCCAAGCAACACACACACACACACACACACACACACACACACACACGACAAAGAGTCCGTGATGTGTCTTATGGAGAACGTGTGTTGGACCTTCTTCACTTAGGATTGAGCAGCATAATGCTGTGGGCTGTGAGCTCAGTGGTAGTGAATCAACTACACATGTTAGGCGAGGAGTCTTTAAACAGACGTGAATTTCCAAGGTTATAGGCGGACTGGATGGGAATTTGTGAGCAGAGGCTCACCAGCATCCAATGCCATATGCCTCCCGAGAGCTACTCCTCAGGATTTGCTAATTTAGCATTCGCAGTATTTCGTAGAACACGGCTACTGCAAATAACAAGGACTGACTGAGTAACACACTGGTCCCAAGTGCTAGGGCTATGAGGAGCCGACATGGGTGGCACATGCTTGTGTAATCCGCTACTTGGGAGACTGAGTCAGGAAGATTGCAGGTTCAAGGCCAGCCTCAGAAAGTAGCGAGACTCTGATCAACCTAGAGAGAGATCGTTTCAAAATAAAAATAAAATGGGGCTGGGAGTCTAACTCAGAGATAGACTGCCCCTCCCTGGGTTCAATCCCCAGTTCTATAAAAAATAAAATAAAAAGGAAGGGACTTGGGGCATCGCTCAGAGGTAGCATGCCCCTGGGTTTAATCCTCAGAAACACACACACACACACACACACACACACACACACACCCCACAGGGGGATATTTTCCCATATAAAAGACTCAACGGAAGCCCTGCATGGTGGTGCATGCCTATAATCCTAATACTTGAGAGGCTGAGATAAGATCACAAGTTCAAAATCAGACTCAGCGATTTAGCAAGACTGTCAACCCAGTGAGTTCCTGTTTCAAGATTAGAAATTAAAAACCCAATAAGAAAAAGGGTGGGGAGACTCTTTTCAGAGCTCAGAGTTAGTATGCTCCTGAGTTCAATCCCTAGTAACCCAGAAATAATTAAATAAAGGCTCTAAGAAACAGGAAACAGGAGGAGGAAGAGAGAGTAGTTGCAGGGAGGCATGGGAAGTGGGGAGCCCTCCCTCCCCAGGTGGTGAGGAGAAGAGGAACTTCTTGGGGGGGGGCTGTGTGCAAGCCCAAGTTTACCCCGGGGGTCCTGCCTCGCTCTGCCCAAGTTCACGTTAGCTGTTGGGAGCTCAGGGACCGCAGTCATGGGGCTTCCTGACCCCACGGAGCTCGTGGTCCCGATGTCAGACCCAGCTGCCCCCAGCAAGTGGCTATGCTTGATACTGGGGTTGAAATGGGGTCCTGGGTGTTGTCATTTCCCATAGCCCCCGCATCTGAACTCGGGGAGTGTGGGCTGAGGCTAATACACCTATGGTGTGTACCAAACACCCTAACTCTGAGAGAGGGTTGTCTTATCAGGACTGGGTAGTGAGTTTTTTTGTTTTATTTATTTATTTTTTGTTTGGGTGCTAAGGGATTGAACCCAGAGGCTTTATACCTCTAGGCTATACCCCCAGCCCTATTTTATTTTATTTGTGTGTGTGTTGAAACAGGGTCTTGCTAGGTTGCTGAGAGTTTCAGTAACTTGCTGAGGCTAACCTGAAACTTGCAATCCTCCCATCTCAGCCTTCCGCATACTGGGATCACAGGCATGCACAACCCTGCCGGGCTCTGGGTTGGGTTTTATTGCAGGATTGCTCGTGTGGATAGCGTGATATGAACCAGGCAAGGTGATGAATGCCCCCTGGACGGAGGTAATGGCCAGAAGCCACCCAGGCACAATTTTAGTTGTACCTATCCATTAAAACCCTAACTGTTATCAAATAATGGTGCACGTGAGGGGAAAGAATGCAGGCTCTAAAGTTGGTTGGACCTGGAATTTCTAGATTGCCGGATCTTGGAAACATTCCTATTCTTCCCTCAGGCTCATTTTTTCTATCTGGAAAATGGGCCCAATAATACGTATCATGGATTCCATGGAGCGGGAGTATCCAACATCAGTATTGAAAGTGGGGTCCAGATTTGGGGGATCATGCCCCTCCCTGGGCACAGGGAGGGTAGCCTCGTATGTACTGTGCATTGTGTAGCAGCTGAGAGTATGTGTTCTGCTGTCAGGCTGGCAGGGCCGGGGTCTGGGCCCTGGACAAATGAGCCGACTTGTTCAGAGCCTTGGTTTTTCCCAACCTCTCAATATTGAAGCAGGCTGAGAGGAGACGGTGCAAACCAAGCACCCAATGCACCTTTTACTGTAGCCATTGTTGAAAGAGCTTTGTTAAATACTGCAAGGATGTTAAGATGTTGTTGATTTTTGTGTGTGTGGTATTGGTGATTGAACCCAGGGGCAACCTACCTTTGAGTTCCACCTCCAGCCCTATTTTATTTTATTTTATTTTTTGGTGGTATTGGGGTTTCTGGAAACCCTTTTACCTCCGGGCTATATTCCCAGACCTATTTTTATACTTTTTTATTTGGAAACAGGGTCTCTTAACCCAGCGAGGCTGGCTTCGAACCTGCACGATCCTCTTGTCTCCACCTCCCAAGTGCGGGGCGGGGGGGGGGGATTACAAGCGTGCACCACCATGCCCAGCTTATTTTATTTTATTTTGTTTATTTTATTTTATTTATTTATTTTGTTGGTACTGGGGTTCCTGGAAGCCCTTCTACCTCCGGGCTACACTCCCAGACCTATTTTTACATTTTTATTTGGAAACAGGGTCTCCTAAGCCAGTGCGCGCGGCTGGCTTCGAACCTGCGCGATCCTCCTGTCTCTGCCTCCCAAGCGCGGGGATGACAAGCGTGCGCCACCACGCCCGGCTAATTTTTGAAACAGGATCTTGCTAGGTTTATGTGAGCCTCATTACTTGTTGAAGTTGTCCTTGAACCTGCAAACTTCTTGTCTCAACCTCCCAAGTACTGGGATTGCAGGCTGGTACCACAATGCCCGGGCTGATGATGGTATTTTTGATGATGATGGTGGTGGTGATTAAGAAACCACAAAAAATAACAAGTGTGGGGTGAGGATGTGGAAAAATTAGAACATTGCTGATGGCAATGGAGAATGGCAGAGCCAGTGTGAAACAGGAGATTTCTCAGCAGGTAGGACACAGAGTTATCAGCCAGACGTGATGGCTCACGCCTGTAATTCCAGTCTTTGGGTGGCTGAGACAGGAGGCTCTCTGGTTCAAGGCCAGGTTCAACAACTTAGAGAGATCCTCTTTTTTAAAAATAAAATAAATAAAATGGGGCTGAGGGGTACAAGACAATAACACACACACAAACATACATACACACACACACACACACACATTCCCAAACAACACACACACCCAAAGGCAATGTTGCCACGTGACACAACAATTCCGCTCCTAAATCTGTACCCCAAAGAATTGAAAGCAGGTGTCCACACAGATACTTGTACATGCACGTGTACAGCAGCCTATGGCTCATGCTAAAAAGTAGAAACGATCTAAATTTCCATCAGCTGATGAGTGGGTAAAGAACATACATTACACGCCCGTCACGTAGCCATAAAGAGGAGGTGCTGACACCTGCTGCAACCCGGACAAGCCTTGAAAACCCAACACAAAGGCAAAGAATCCAACACAAGTAACCACAAATGGCGCGATTCTGTTTGTGTGAGATGTCCAGGGTGTACACATCCGTAGAGACAGGAGATTAGTGGCTGCGCAAGGCTGGAGGAGGAGGAGATAGAGCCGGCTGATGGTGAGGCTTCCTTCTGGGCGGGATGAAGATGTTTTGAAACTTGATAGGGGCGGCAGTTACACAACACTGGGAGTGTGGGTGCCACCCCACAGCCTTCCCTTCCCTGGACACGTTACTGAGATTGGTATTGATAATTTTGTCTATGGACGTAGTTTTAGAGACAAACACACCAAGTGCTGGGTGCGTGTCTGTCCCTGTCACTCTGAACCTCATTATGATCTATAATTACAGTGCACCAGTAAAAGTGTATTTTAAAAACATGAGACCAGCCGGGCGTGGTGGCGCACGCTGTAATCCCCGCGCTTGGGAGGCGGAGACAGGAGGATCGCACAGGTTCGAAGCCAGCCGCGCTGGCTTAAGAGACCCTGTTTCCAAATAAAAATATAAAATAGGTCTGGGAGTGTAGCCCGGAGGTAGAAGGGTTTCCAGGAACACCAGTAACACACACACACACACACACACACACACACACACACACACACCAACAACAAAAAAAGACAAAATTATACTATGCAATGAAAGTAAAATAAAATGGTTTATGTGAATTGTACCTCAATAAAATATTTTTTTTGGTACTTAGAGGTGGAATGCTCCTGGGTTTAATCTTCAGTACCCAGCACTATTTTTTTACTTTTAAACAAGGTCTCACTAAGATGCTGAAGGTCTCATTAAATGGCTGAGGCTGGCCCTGATCCTGAGATCCTCCTGTCTCAGCCTCCTAAGTATTGTGATTGCAGGTATGCACCACCATGCCTGGCAATAAAACAAATGTTAAGATGAACTTTGTTAAAAATGGAAACTACGCCGGGCGTGGTGGCGCATGCTTGTAATCCCCGCGCTTGGGAGGCGGAGACAGGAGGATCGCACAGGTTCGAAGCCAGCCGCGCTGGCTTAAGAGACCCTGTTTCCAAATAAAAATATAAAATAGGTCTGGGAGTGTAGCCTGGAGGTAGAAGGGCTTCCAGAAACCCCAGTACCACACACACACACAAAAGAAAACTACCCTAGAGTTAGTAACTACAGATAAATCTCGCCAGATGTCCTAGTGGGTAATGAAATTGCAAAGATCTTAAGGCAAGACTGGGCGGAACGTATGCCCTCGGCCCTGTCCCATCTCCTCGCCGACCTGTGAAGTTTGGGGTCACTCATCTGCTGGTTCCCCTTGGGGACACCCTGGGTGGGACACAGTTTGGCCAGATGCTGGATTCACTGATGAGGGCTTAGATGACATTGTTGCTGGTGTTAAAACTTCTGTGGCAACCGTGGGTTTCTCATTTGTCCAACCTCCATTCTTATTGAAAGTATCACAAACTAGAACTAGAAAATTCTCCCTGGATTTCCGGTCTCACTCTTTCTGGGATGATGGCTAAATCGAATATCACACTTGACTTGGGGAAAGTCACCCCGGGCCTGTGTAAAGTAACCCCAACTTATGTCAGGTTTCTGTCCAGGTGTCCTGAGAGGGTGCAGGGGAGAAGTCTCGGTGGTGAAGGGCGGAGATCTGGATCAGAAACCCCAATCTGTTACTTATTAGCTGTGTGACCTTGGGCATCTTGCTTTTGCTAAGAATCCATTTTTCCTCATTTTTTTTCTACTGTAAAGTGGATATATACACCCAGCATGGCAGCACACACCAGTAATCCTAGTGCTTGGGAGGCTGAAGCGAGAGGATCTTAGGTTGGAGGCCAGCCTCAGCAACTTGGCAGGGTCCTCTGCAACTAACTGAGACCCTGTTTCAAACTAAAAAAAATAAAATCGGAACCAGGCGTGGTGGCGCACACTTGGGAAGTCTCCAATAACTTAGACTCTGTTTCAAACTAAAAAATAAAATAGAACTGAAGTTGTAGCTCAGAGGCAGAATGTCCCTGGGTTCAGTCCTCAGCAAGCTCCCACCAGCCCCCAGCACGTGACACGTAGCAAGTTTTCTTTATAGGATCTTGTGAAGATTTCATGAATGGCTGCATATAAAATACTTAGGCTAGTATTGGGCATGTAGTATATGTTCAGTAAGTAGCAAACTGTTATTAGCGATAATAACATCAGTCGATAATGACAATAGTCATTATCATTATGTGTTAAATATCCAAAGTGCCTGAGACCAGAAGTATTCTGGATTTCTGATTTTTTCCCCAAGTTTTGGAACAGTTACATTTATATGATAAAATATCTTGGAGATGGGACCCAAGCCCAAACATAAAACTCCTATATGTTTCAGATCCTTCTTACATACACAGTCTGAAAATAATTTCAAATGCTTTTTTTTTTTTTTTTTTTAGCAAATCTGTGTATTTACTGTGTCCCATCCCTCGAGGTCTGGTGTGGAATTTTCCACTTGTGCACGGCGGCACTCAAAATATTTCAGATTTTAGAGCACTTTGAATTTTGGCTTTGAGGATTAGGGCTACTCAAGCTATAAAAAAAAAATCATTGTGTTTACTGTCATTTGCTTTACCCAAATAATAATTGTTCATGTTACTGTTATTTGCTCCAGACAAGTATTTTCCAACAGTATCTCAAACTTCTGCTTCCTGCCAGAAACTTAGGAGGATTAAACCAAGACGTGCTTTGCAATATTCACGAACGTTATCGGCATCGGTAATCCCGGGACGAGGGTCCCTGCTCCATCCGCCTCTGAAGGGCTGGCGCACGTGCCCATGCTGCCGCCGGCTCGGAGACTCAGACACATCCTAAGTCACACATCTGTCTGTCTGTGTAGTTTTAATGGGGAGGGACAAAGGAGGCAGACACTCGCCCAGCTTTTCTGAAATCACTTTCTCCCTCGAGAGTGGCTTTTCTTTCCCCGGTTCTCTTATCAGAGAATGCCAAAAGAAAAAACCTCTGTACCTTGAAATGTCTTTCATAAGTCCTCAGACTTTTCATTTCTTAAAACCCTTCTCCTTCTCCCCGCCCATTGCTAGACTCGAAATGAAACGATTTTCCAGAAGCCGATGACAAGGTAGCCGGGCGACGATTAATAACCCCGAGCCCCTTGCCGCCACACCTTCCCCATTTAAAATGAAAAATTACCTCTTCTCCCTGAGACTTTATTAAAGAGAGGATCAAAAGGGAGCGGGAGTGTTGATATAATACAACCCATCAGCGTGGTGCTTCCGAGGCTCCCACGGAGGGGTCGGGTCCCTGTTGGGGCCGCAGACAGCAGCTCGGGTGATGAGAACCCAGAACTCTTTGCTGATTTACCCCTAAGCTTCTGATTTTGAGGTGTAGGGGTGGAGAGCAAGGTGATTTCCTGAGAGGAAGGGATTGGGCAGGGGCAAAGGGTGTTCTTTCTTATCTCTAAGACTTTGAAAAGATAGATAGATAGATAGATAGATAGATAGAGAGAGAGGCAGACAGACAGACTCACTCTTTATGGAGAACTGCAGGTTATTGGGGCAGTGTGTGCTCAGCTGCAGGATGCCCTATGATTAAATCAGAAGGTGTGGGTGTAGTTTGCCGTGGACTCTGGGACTTTACCCAGGTCCTTTTATTTATCCAGTATTTGCTGATAAGCTGGATTGGTAGCCCTTACCCCACGGGTAAGTAGGTCTAGCACGGACTCCCCAAACTCTGAGACCAGCAAGTACCTCCAAATGCTAATGTTTTTTTTCAGTGCCAGGGATGGAACCCAGGGCCCTGTGTATGCTAGGCAAGCACTCCACCACAGAGCTGCACCCAGCCCCAGTGCTTACTAGTTTTATGAGGACTCCCCCAGTCAGTGCTCAGCAAATGTTACTGATTCCTTATAAGGGCTGTACAGGTTTTCTAGGGCCACTCTGATAAAGCCACCACAAGCCAGATGGCTTCAAACAACAGGGAATTCTCTCAGTCCTGGGGGTTTCAAGTGTGGAATCCAGGTGTGGGAAGGGTGGCCTCGCCCTCCTCCAAAAGCTCGCTCTCCTCCAGCTTCTGGGGATGTGGCACTCCTCCACACCCCTTGGCTTGTAGCAGAATCACCTTACACTTTAGTCTCTCTGTCTTCACCTGGTCTTCTCTGTCCTCCTCCTCCCCTCCCCCCTCCTCCTCCTCTTCCTCCTCTTCCTCCCTCTTCCCCCTCCTCCTCTCCTTCCTCCCTGCTCCCCCTGCTCCTCCTCTTCCTTTTATCATTTTTTATGGTACTGAGGATTGAGCTCAAGGGCATTCTGCCTCTGAGCTACACTCCCAGCTCTGTTTTATTTTTTATCTTGAAACAGGGTCTAAGTCGCGGAGGGCCTCGCTAAGTTGCAGAGACTGGCCGCGAACCTGCGATCCTCCTGTCTCAGCCTCCCAAGTATTGCGAGTGTGTGCCACCACGCCCAGCTCTCTCTTTTTATAAGGTCATGTCTCTGAACTTGGGCAGCACCCCAATCCAGTGTTCACTCTCTTCACTTGATTTCATTTGCAAAGGCCCTAGTTGCAAATAGGGTACTGGGGGGCTAACACTTCAGCATATCTTTTTGGGGGACATGGTTCAATCCTCAGTAAGGACTCGGTGGTTTTGATACCATGGGTTTGCCTTCGTGGAGGGGGCAGCACCTGGCAAGACCAGGCAGGAGTGGTCTGCAGGGGCCGGCTCAGTGTCAGGCACTCAGTGTTATACGCTTGTCTTAACCCTCCGCAGCATCACGTAGAGGAGGCGGCTTTCCTTTCTTTTTACATGAGACTTTATGCGTTTCAGTCTCTGTGCCAGAGATTACGCTAAACATTCCATTCGCCTGCTTTTATTGAGTTCTCGGAACAGTCCTGGGAAAAAGGTTTGTTGTTGACTCCACGTTACAGATGGAGAAACTGAGTCACAGCGAGACACATACGGGCAAGTCCTGTCGCAGAGGTTGGGGTGTCCTGTGCGTGCTAAAACTCCTGCTTTGAGCCAGGCGGAGGGGTTCACACCTGTAATCTCAGTACTTGGGAGGTCGAGACAGGAAGATTGCAGGTTCGAAGGCAGACTGAGCAACTTGGCGAGACCTTATTTCCAAAATAATAAAATAAAATAAGGTTGTTCTTGGCCTTTCTGCTGGCCTTTCCGATGCAGAGGCGCTCTCCTGTGGGGGCCGGGCAGGGGGGGGGGGACGCGTGGTGCGACCCCTTTCCCTCTCAGGGTCTTGGGCCCTCTTCTCTGGGAAGCCAGGATCAGACGCAAGAGGAGATGGAAGGTGAGCAGGATGAATTTGTGCCGTGCCTTTGTAATGAAATAAAATCTAAGATGAGCCCAACACTGCCTTAGATAGACTCGGGAGATCTTAAAATTTCCTGATCAGTCCTCGCCGCTACAAAAATGAGTTTTTCCTGGAGGGTGAGCCCAGTTTCTGGGGAGAAGAGAAAGGTGAGGGTCAGGTATGTCCGTCTCAGGAGTCTCCCCGGGGTGTCTTGCAGGGAGTCACTCTTTCTGTCTGACTGGGCCACCCCCCCTCTGGGCTCAGTTTCCACGCCCCTCAGGGCCACCAGCACCGTTAGCAATCGGGACCTCAACTTGGGCTTAGCATCATGGTTCAGGGTACAGAGGGTACCCTGAAGTCCCGCTGCCCTTCCTCCTGGCTGTGTGGCTTAAGCTAACTATTTTTTTTTTTTTTTTGGTGGTACTGGGGTTCCTGGAAGCCCTTCTACCTCCAGGCTATACTCCCAGACCTATTTTTACATTTTCATTTTGGAAACAGGGTCTCCTAAGCCAGTGCGCGCGGCTGGCTTCGAACCTGCGCGATCCTCCTGTCTCCGCCTCCCAAGCGCGGGGATTACAAGCGTGCGCCACCACGCCCGGCTTAAGCTAACTATTTAACCTCTCTGTGCCTCAGTTCCCTCATCTATCGGATGGAGTCACTTTTTCCTACCCCATAGGATGGTCGCGTGGTGATTCAATTTCTCGCACGCAAATTACTCAGAACCACGGTGTGGAGTTCATTGTAAGGTGTTAGCTATTCTTCTCATTCTCCCCTGACATGTATTAAGCCCATGTCTTTCTGTCTTCTCTGCCATATCCTATCCCAGGCCCTCATCACCTCCCATCCAGAAACCTCTGGAAGCCTCAGGCTCACCACCATCCTGGCCCCACAATCCTTTTTCCATGTCAGGGTCAGAGACGGCCTCCCATGGCGTTCTGCAGAGCATGCCCCTGCCCTGCTCGTGGAGGGTTCTATTGAGCCGTGAGGAGAGATGCCCACACGCTCCAGCGCCAGGGCTTCCAGGGCGGCTTCAACAATACGGGTAACACAGGAGGAGGGGCAGGCGTATGGCCCCCATTCCCCTCTGCACAGGGCCAGCACACAGGGATCCAGAGGCAAGCTCCAGGCTCCAGGAGAGGGACTCCATCCACGGAGACGGATGGACAGAGCCATGGCCTCCAGCCCCGATCCATTCTCAGCACCTGTGCAGTGGGCGGGCCGACCCTTCTCTCTGCGTGAGCTGGGGCTCAGGTCACAAGCCCGTGAGTGCAGCAGGATGGCCTGGCAGGAACATGGCTTCCCTGGCATCTCATTCATGGCAGAGGAAAGCTTGGACGAGGCTGGGAGCCATGAGCCCCAGCTGCTGCAGGCGGCCACTCCCTCTCTGGGAGGGCACCCACAGGGGCCCAGTCAAGCGTGTGCCATCACATGGGCTCTAGGAATTTCTTTAAAAAAAATAAATATAAGCCAGGCGTGGTGGCACACGCTTGTCATCCCAGCATTTGGGAGGCTGAGACAGGAGGATCCGGGTTCGTAGCCAGCCTCAGCTACCTAGTGAGGCCCTCTGCAACTCGGTGAGACCCTGTTTCCAAATAAAGAATTAAAAATAGGGCTGGGGGTGTAGCTCGGAGGTAGAATGCCCCTGGGTTCCATTCCCAGTACTGCAAAAAAAAAAAATTGAATATACTTTTTTATGCACTGTGGTATCACATCATAATGACGTTCAGAGTATGGGGACGTGCCTACACACGGCGCTTGGTGGGCTTCCCGGCCCCTGCCCCCTCGCTCCCTCTCCTCCCTCATACATAATATTGAAGTTGGCATCGGCAATTTCAGATAGGTATAGAACTTCAGCAGGAATCTTTCCTTTATTGATTCTCCACCCCCATTCCACTCTCCTCTAGATCCCTCCATCGCTTTGCCCAGTTTTCTTCTCCATCATCTGAAGCCCCTCTGTATCCCAGTTACCCCTACTTTCCAAATATAAGAGAAAACACATGACCCTTCTTTCTCTTCTTCTTCTTCTTCTTCTTCTTCTTCTTCTTCTTCTTCTTCTTCTTCTTCTTCTTCTTCTTCTTCTTCTTCTTCTCCTTCTCCTTCTCCTTCTCCTTCTCCTCCTTCTCCCTCTCCCTCTCCCTCTCCCTCTCCTTCTCCTTCTCCTTCTCCTTCTGCTTCTCCTCCTTCTCCTTCTTCCTCTTCCCCTTCCCCTTCCCCTCCTCCTCCTCCTCCTCTTCCTCCTCCTCCTCCTCCTCCTTCTCCTTCTTCCTCTTCCCCTTCCCCTTCCCCTTCCCCTCCTCCTCCTCCTCCTCCTCCTTCTTCTTCTTCTTCTTCTTTTTGGTGGTACTGGGGTTCCTGGAAGCCCTTCTACCTCCAGGCTACCTTCCCAGACCTATTTCATATTTTTATTTGGAATCAGGGTCTTTTAAGCCAGCGCGGCTGGCTTCGAACCTGCGCGATCCTCCTGTCTCAGCCTCCCAAGCGCGGGGATGACAAGCTTGCGCCACCACGCCCGGCTATGACCCTCCTATTTTTTGTGTGTGACTGGAAAATCTCACTTAACAAACCGTTACCCAGGTCCATCCATTATTTTCCTGCGAATGACCTAATTTTGTTCTTCTTTGTTGGTGAGTAGAATTGCATTGTGCGTCTGTCCCATAATTTTAGAATCCATTCCTCTGTTGCTGGACACCTGGGCTGGCTCCGTGGTCTGGCCATTGTGAATTGTGCTGATATACACAGGACTATGCCTGGATCACTGTGATGCGCTGACTTCGGTTCCTTTAGAAAGATAGCCAGGAGTGGTCCAGCTGAAGCGTTCGGTGGATCCATTCTCAGTTTTCCGGGGAATTTCCACACTTCTTCCCATAACGGCTGCGCTAATTAGCCATTCCACCAATTGTAGAAGAGCGCCTGGGTGGGCGTAGGCCCCGCCTCCTCCAGGTGTCTTTCCCACCTGCACAAGGCACCTCCCTCTGCGCGGGCACGCTCCCGTGTTCTCTGAGATAGAACTCTGTGTCTGGGATTGTGGGTACTTACTGATTTACGTTATGATGGTGAAATTCATATAACATGCAATTAGCCATCTGCGGTATTTAGTGCATCCACAGTGTTGTGCAAACAGTCACCTTTGTCTAGCTCCAGAACATTTCCATTACTCCAGAAGGAAACCCCAAACCTACTGGTAGTCATTTAGCCTAATGTCTTCAAGGTTCATCCATGTTGCAGCATGAATTAGAATTTCATTCTTCTTTATGGTTGAGTCATATTCCTTTGAATGGACATACCACATTTTGCTTCTCCCTTCTTCGGATTCCTCTCCATTCATTCAGATACTAGGGTCGTTTCTGCCTTTTGGTGACTGCCAGTAGTGCTGCAGCGAACAGTTACATACAGGCATTTGAAGCCTTGCTTTCAATTCTTTGCTGTCTATTCCAAGGAATAGACTCTTAGTGAGAGTATATTTGGTTGTAGGTCTTTCCTATTGGATTGTGAACCTGTTTTTGTGGTACTGGGGATCGAACCCAGGGGCATTCAACCTCTGAACTATACCCCAAGGCCTATTTTATTTTTTAAATTTATTTAATTTATTTTTATTTTATTTTTTATTTTAAAACAGGGTCTCACTAGGTTGCCGAGAATATCACTACATTGCCGAGTACCAATACATTGCTGAGCTATCTTTGAACCTGTGGTCCTCCTGCCTCTACCTCCCAAGCACTGGGATTACAGGCGTGGGCCACCAAGCCTGGCCATATTTTCTTTCTTAAACATGTTTTACATAGGCAGATTTGACAATGAGTCTGTATTCCCTGAGCACATACATCTCTCCGGACCTTGCTGGGTGATGGGGACGCTCTGTGGGCTTGAGTTTCTGTTCTGCTTGGGGCTGGCAGGGTTATTTGGCCTCTGTGAAGCCGGCTTCTTCTCTGCACAAAGGGAGGAAGCAGAACTCTTCACACCGGCCCATGTTCTGCAGCAGGTGACGGTGACATATTGCCATAGTGTTGAGAATCAGAATCGCTAACATTTTCGGGTGCTAGGAGTTCTGCTAAGCGTCTTACGTTATCCCATTTGGTTTTGATGAAAGTCCCTGAGGCAGGGAGGGCCTATTACATTTCACAGGCGATAGAGCTAAGGGCCAGAGAGGTTAGTGGAGTACCCAAGGTCACACAGCCAGAAAACAGGGAGCTACGATCGAAGCCCAAGTCATCTGACTTCAGAATGGATGCAATTGCTGGGTTAATGCGTCTGTGTAATGTATTTGAGAACACATAGATATGGTGACTTTGATAGAAGGTTCTGGGAGGTTTGGGAGGAGGGAAGAGGTCCAGCATGTATTCCCATTTGGCTGGTCTGTGAGGGTCCACGGTCCTCCGCAGAGGCAGGCCCTGGCTGTTGGTTACAGACACCCGTATGCGCTGGTTGTTGAGACGCCGAGGTCCTGGGTGGGACCCTGGCTGCCAGTGACCATCTCTGCACGGTGTCGGGCACTTTTGCACATAAGTGTCCTTACCTACAAGATAGAGATCGGAGTGACCCTTAGATCCTAGAGTTGCAAAAATTAAGATATGAAACATTCCCAATATAATGTGAAGAAAGGAGATGAACCCTTAAATTAGATCTTATGGCATTTTTTTTCTTAAGGAAAAGTGCACAGAAAACCTTCTAGAAAGCTCGACAGCCTAGTGTTAAGAGGAATGACCAGGCTGGGGTATAGAGCTACGAGACCTTTTTTCCCTATCCAAATTCTCTTTGTTGTGGTTGTTTTTTTTTTTTTTTTGGAATGAATATGTAATAACAAAATGAGTTGTTTTAATTTAAAATGGGGCAGTGAGTCAGCATTCCTAAAAGCACTTTGTAAACTGTCAGATGTGCTATAAATGAGCTCTCGTTACGGTAGTTATTGTAATTATTATTGTTATTGCTCATTGGCTGTGAATTGAGATTTCTTTCTGCCCCAAATTTCCTTTGCTGGCCATCATGGGAGCGCCCTGAGACATCTCCCCCAGGTCCCACCTGCTCTCCCCCATGCACACTGGAGAGTTTCTTCCTCCTCCCCCTCCCCTTCCTCCTCCTCCCCTTCTTCCTCCTCCTCCCCTTCTTCCTCCTCCTCCTCCCCTTCCTCCTCCTCCCCTTCTTCCTCCTCCTCCCCCTCCCCTTCCTCCTCCTCCCCTTCTTCCTCCTCCTCCTCCTCCCCTTCCTCCTCCTCCTCCTCCTCCCCTTCCTCCTCCTCCCCTTCTTCCTCCTCCTCCTCCTCCCCTTCCTCCTCCTCCTCCTCCTCCCCTTCCTCCTCCTCCCCTTCTTCCTCCTCCTCCCCTTCTTCCTCCTCCTCCCCTTCTTCCTCCTCCTCCCCTTCTTCCTCCTCCTCCCCTTCTTCCTCCTCCTCCTCCCCTTCTTCCTCCTCCTCCCCTTCCTCCTCCTCCCCTTCCTCCTCCTCCCCTTCTTCCTCCTCCTCCCCTTCTTCCTCCTCCTCCCCTTCTTCCTCCTCCTCCCCTTCTTCCTCCTCCTCCTCCCCTTCTTCCTCCTCCTCCCCTTCTTCCTCCTCCTCCCCTTCTTCCTCCTCCTCCTCCCCTTCTTCCTCCTCCTCCCCTTCTTCCTCCTCCTCCCCTTCTTCCTCCTCCTCCCCTTCTTCCTCCTCCTCCTCCCCTTCTTCCTCCTCCTCCCCTTCTTCCTCCTCCTCCCCTTCTTCCTCCTCCTCCACTTCTTCCTCCTCCTCCCCTTCTTCCTCCTCCTCCCCCTCTTCCTCTTTCTCCTCCTCCCCCTCCTCTTCCTTCTTCATCATCTCTCCTCATTCGTTTTTTAACATCTTAATTTACATATTAAAACATCTTTTAATAAGTTTTAATTTTTAAAAACAATTTTTAGCTGAGTGTGGTGGTACATGCTTATAACTCAGGAGGATCACAGGTTTGAGGCCAGCCTTAGTGACTTAAGAGACCCTCGGCAACTTAGTAAGACCCTGCTTAAAAATAGAAAATAAAAATAGGGCCCCAATACCACAAACTTTTTTGGTCAATTAACACATAGAAATTGTACATATTTATGGGCTACAACCTGACATTTTAGTAGGTACATATAATGTGTCAATTATTATTATTATTATTATTATTATTATTATTAATTATTTGGTGGCACTGGAGTTCCTGGAAACCCTTCTACCTCTGGGCTACACTCCCAGACCTATTTTATATATATTTTTAAATTTGGAAACAGGGTCTCTTAAGCCAGCGCGGCTGGCTCCGAACCCGTGCGATCCTCCTGTCTCCGCCTCCCAAGCGCGGGGATGACAAGCGTGCGCCACCGCGCCCGGCATGTGTCAGTTATTTTGATCTGCACAGTTTATCGTGGTTTTGTGTTGGAAACATTCAAAATCCTTTCTGATAGCTAGTTTGAAGTCTATGATTAATTGCTCTTAATTCATGCAAAGTTGTAAGAAATAATACAGAGATATTCCTCATATACTTTGCTCAGGTCTTTTAGTGGTAACATTTTGCAAAATGGTAGCATCACAACCGAAATATCGATGTTGATTCTGCTGGTCTGTTCGGGTGTGGCCAGGTTGACTGGCACACGGTGTATGTATTTAGTTCTCCGTCATTTCGCCCCTGGGTGGGGTCGAATGTCCATCACCACAGTCAAACGCTGGGCCACATCCGGAGTCACAGAATCCCTCCCGTGTCTTCATCCCCATCCCTGACCCTGGCGACCAGCCATCTACCCTCTGCTTCTAGAGTGCTGTGATTTCAAGAACACTGTGTAAACGGAGAAGGACGGTGGGTAAACTTTGGACAGCAGCCTTTTTGCTTAGCAGGACTCCCTGGAGACGCGCCCAGGTTCCCTTAGTGTGTGAGCAGCGTTCCGAGGTTTGCGTGGCCCGCGTTCTCCAGCCCTGATGACCGGGCCTTGTCAGTGGCTGCCGAAAGGCACAGTGCTCGGGACAGAGCATCTGTTGAGCAAATGCATAAGCAAGTGCACGGCGGTGCAGATCCACATCGGGTGGGCAGCGGCTGAAGAGGTGACCAGCGAAGGACCACGGGTGGACTGGGCTCCGGGTGGGGATTAGGTCTTAAAATTGCCTTGCAAGGGAAACGTTATCCTTGAGCTCTTTAGATCACCTTGGAACTGCTGGAACCAGGATATGTGGAAGCGAAACGGGCAAAATTAACTTCTTTGCGTTTCTGGGCTTTGGGGCTGTGGGTGTCCCAGCCGTGGGGCAGCGCGGGGAGAGGATGTAGGATGTGGGTGGAGAGGGCGATGGGGGCAGCAAAGGGAGGTCATTCTCTTTGCAAAGGGGCCTCGTGGGTGCATTGGGATTTTATAAATGTGCTTATGCTGTGTGTGATATAATAGTGTACAAATCATATGAGTGTGGTGAAGCATGCATATTGTATAACATACATCTGGTGTACATACGTGGCGTGTATATGATTTAAAGCATGTTTGATGTGATGTGTCTGTGGTGTGAATGGGGTAACGTGCATATGAGGTGACTAGATACGATTTTAGGTGTGTATGAAGTGAGCACATTTGGTGTAAGGTGCGAGGATATAACCGCATATGAGTTAAGGTGCAGGAGATACCACCTGCTGATAACCTAAGGTTCACATGACATGGCCTGCATGTGACCTAAGACATGTGATCTAGGGTGCGTAGGATATTGTGCATGTGATCTAGGGTCATAGCCTTTATGTGCTCTAAGGTTCACGGGATATAACCTGCATGTGATCTAAGGCTCATTTGATATTATCTGCATGTGCGCTAAGGTGCATATCGAATAACCTGCATTTGACCCAAGGTTGCTATGAAATTACTTGCATGTGATCTAAGGTGCATGTACTATAACCTGCATACGCTGTATGGTGCATATGCCGTGACCTGCGTGTGAGCTGAGGTGCCGTGGTGTGACCTGCGTATGACCTAAGTGCTCGTGATATAACCCTCATGTGATGTAAGGTGCCGTGGTGTGACCTGCCTATGCTATGTGTTGCATTTAATGTGACCTGTGTATGATCTGATGTGTGTGTGGTAGGACCTGGGTATGACCTAAGTGCACGTGGTATAACCTTCATGTGATCTAAGGTGCATTTAGTGTGACCTGCATATACTGTGTTGCATTTAATGTGACCTGTGTCTAATCTAATGTGTGTGTGGTAGGACCTGGGTATGATCTAAGTAACCTCCATGTGATCTGAGGTTCATATGATATTATCTGCATGTGATCTAATGTTCATATGATATCATCTGCATGTGATCTAAGGTGTGTGTAGTGTGACCTGGGTATGACTTAGGGTCATGACTTAGGCCCATGACGTGACCCTCATGTGACCTAAGGTGCATGTGGCATGACCTGGGTATGACCTAAGGTGCCCATGACGTGACCCTCGTGTGACCTGAGGTGCGTGTGGCGTGCCTGGGATGTTCTAAGGTGCCGTGACTTATGACGCAGTGGTGTGTACGCCACGCTCCCTCGTTCCTCCTGGCTCACCCATCTTCTCTCTCCATTCTTTTGACTCAGGAGGCAACCTTTCCAAACAGGACTGGACCATCCAGTGGCCCACGCCGGAGACGGGGAAGGAGAACAACCCCGTGTGCCCCGCGGAGCCCGCCCCGTGGACCCGCACCCACCTCTCGCAGAGCCCCAGGGTGCCGTCCAGGTGCAGCCAGCACTGTCACTCCAGCCCTGTGCCCGGGGCCCCTGTGTACACCCAGGTGGACAGGATCACGGTGGAGGCCTACCCGGGCTTGTGCCCGCCGCCGCCCCTGGAGTCGGGCCATCGTTCCCTGCCCCCGTCGCCCCGGCAGCGGCACGCAGTTCGCACCCCACCTCGCACCCCGAATATTGTCACCACCGTGACCCCGCCAGGCACGCCGCCCCTGAGGAAGAAGAACAAACTGAAGCCCCCGGGGACGCCGCCGCCCTCCTCCCGCAAGCTCATCCACCTGATCCCCGGCTTCACCGCCCTGCACCGGAGCAAGTCCCACGAGTTCCAGCTGGGCAACCGCGTGGACGAGGCCCACACGCCCAAGTGAGTGCCGGGGCTGGGGTCAGTGGCTTAGGAGCTGCCCAGGCCCAGGATTGCAGAGTAGACTCCTGTCCTGTCTCCCAACTGTGGCCGGGGAAGGCGGCTTTCCACTGAGGGTGCTGAGACGCGGAATAGAAAGGAATTTCCCAGAATCGGCCATCAACTGGACACGGTGGCACATACATTTAATCCCAGTACTTGAGAGGCTGAGACAGGAGGATCCCAGGTTTGAGGACGGTCTCAGAAATCTAGCAAGTCCCTGCTTCAAAATAAAAAGTAAAATAGGGCCGGGAGTGTATCCAGAGATAGATTTGCCCTGCATTCAATCCCCAGTACCACAAAGCAAAAGGAAAACAAAAACTAAACGTATAAGCCGGGCGTGGCGGCGCACGCTCGTAATCCCAGCATTCGGGAAGCTGAGACAGGAGGATCGTAGTTCGAGGCCAGCCTCAGCTACTTAGTGAGGCCCCTTGCAACTCAGTGAGAACCTGTTTCAAGATAAAGAATAAAAACTAGGGCTGGGGGTGTCACTTGGAGGTAGAATGCCCCTGGGTTCCATCCCCAGTACCGCTAAAAAAAAAAAAAACCACACACACACACACACACACACACACACACACACCCTAAACATATACACACAAAACAAAACAAAACAACAACAATAACAATCGCTATTAATATTCTAGAATATGGGTTGGCAAACCGTGGCTGGGGACTAAATTGGACCCGTGGCCTGTTTTTGTAAATGAAATACACCCAAGTTCATTCCTTCAATTCCTCTCTCCATAGCTACTTTCATGCAGTAATGGCATTGTTGATCAGGGCCCCTGAAACCCAAAATATGCGGGCCCTTTCCGGGAGAACTTTGCCAACTCCAGCGGAGTCTAGCCTCGTCCTGTACCTAGAAATAGGATGCCAGCCATATATTAGCCTTAAATTTTCTGGTAGCCACGTTAAAATAGATAAAAAGAAGCGATAATAACTTTTATAGGTCATTTAACCCAGTATATCATGATATTATCCTTTCATCAGAGAACCCATATAAAATACCATTCCCGAGATATTCTATTTTTTTTTTTTATAAGTGAGTATTTTGCCTCCAAGGCTTATCTCTGTTGAGGAGGAAGAAAGCTGGAGGCCCTGGGGGAGCTGGCGCATGTGATGGGGATGAGAGTCAAGAATTAGACAGGTCGCAGAATTATTCACATCTGCGGGGAGGTGGAAACAACCCAGCGTCCATCCATAGGGGACGGATACGCGGGCGTGGCCTGTCTGTACAGTGCGGTGTTATTCAGCATTAGGGAGGAAGGGCATCCCGACACGTGGTACCACACGAATGAACCCGGAGAACTTACGCTAAGCGAAAGAAGCCAGACAGCAAAGGGCGGAGAGTGTCTAATCCCACTGCTAAAAGGAACCGAGACTGAAGGAAAATGGCGGCTGCTGGGAGGCAGGGGAGCGAAAGTGGGGAGTTTTTTTTTTTTTTCTTTTTTGCGGCCTGGGGATGGAACCCAGGGACATTTGACCTCCAAGCTACACCCCCAGCCCTATTTTTTATTCTTTATTTTGAAACAGGGTCTCATTAGGTTGCAGAGGGCCTCACTAAGTAGCTGAGGCTGTCCATGAACCGTGATCCTCCGGTCTCAGCCTCCTGAATGCTGGGATTACAAGTGTGCGCCACCATCCCTGGGTATAGAATTTCAGCTTGGGAAGATGAAAAAGCCCCAGAGATGGGGGTGGTAATGATTGCACAAGAGTGCAAGTATACTTAATGCCCCCAAATTATAGTTGACAATAGTTTAAGTGGTAACTTTTATGTCCTGTGTATTTTATTTTATTTTAATTTTGTGGTACTGGGGGTAGAACCAGGGGCTTTTCTATCTCCAGGCTATACTCCCGACCTATTTTATACTTTATTTGGAAACAGGGTCTTTACTAAATTGCGGAGTACCTCACTAAGTAGCTGAGGCTGGCTTCAAACCTGTGTGATCTTCCTGTCTCAGCCTCCCAAGTGCTGGGATTACAAGTGTGCGCCACCACGCCTATCTATGTGATATGTATTTTACTACAATTAAAACAGGTATTGGCCTGTAGGCTGGGCCTGGGCCAGCTTTTTCTTTAAAGGGTCAGATGGTAAGTACTTTGGGTTTTTGCTGACTGCACAGTCTCTGTGGCAGCGGCTCAGCTCTCTGCACTGGTGGAAGGCAGAAGCCACAGATAATACGAGCGTATTCTGATAAAGTTTTATTTATAAAACTGGTGCCTGGCTGGATTTGGCCCCGGGTGTTGTAGTGTTTTGGCAGCTCTGATGTAGAGTAATTCTTCCTTCTAAGGCACTAGGAAGACCCTAAAGTGATTTAAGTGGAAGATATGATTTGGATAAAGGCCGTTCACAGTGCGGTGGGGAACTTAACATGGAGACAGCGTACCTGGTTGGAACCTCGGTACTTTAAACTGAAGACACTGGCTTTTCTACCGTGGGTCGAGTGTGGGGGTGTGCACTCATATTCCCAGTGCTTGGGAGGCTGAGACAGGAGGATTCCAGGTTTGAAGCTAGTCTCAGCAACTTAGCAAGGTCCTTAACAACTTACCAAGATCCTGTTTCAAAATAAAAATGGCTGGGGGTGTAGCTCAGAGGTAGAATTTCCGAGATCAATCTCCAGCATCACACACACACACACACACACACACACACACAGAGTCACGCATTTTCTGATGGTAGTTGGGTTTGATTTTCACGGTTTGAGTTTTGTGAGAGACATGGGGACTGTGGGCTGCTACGACCTCGAGGCATGGGTAGAGAGGAATCCTACAAAGCCTGGGGCGCAGGTTACTGAGAGGGAAAGGAGAGGCATTTGAGGGTCTGCCTCACACTCCGAGCCTTCCTCGCCCCTTCCCCGTGAGCACTGTAAAGTGTGTCGGAACCTGTTTTAGTAGCATCCTCACCGCTGTGAACCACATACCTGACAGCCACAACCTAGAGGGGAAAGAGTTATCTGATCACAGTTTGAGATGCTTCAGTCTGCGTTGCTCAGGGCACGGCAGCTGGAAGCAGAGATTGCAAGAGTGGGGGGACTCCGCTGTCACACCACAGAGGCAGGAAGGGGAGAGAGAGGGAGAGGACACATAATTATTCCCCAAGGCCACACCCCCAGCAGCCAAGCCCCACCCCAACATGGCTGCCTTCTAAACCCAAACCCTAGCAGAACAGGACCAGCCAGCGGGGTCTGGACCTGTGATCTTCCTATCTATAGCAAGGGGCCAGGTAAGAGAGGCAGCCCTTTGGTGTTTCCCCTCTGGCCTTTCCCAGGCCCCATGGAATGTGCTCTGGACCTCTCTCTTCCTCAGGGTCTTCCATATCGGCTGTCCTCCATGTTTTATGGAGACTGTATGTCACGACTGAGGAGGCAGTGAGCCTGGCCCACGGGGCTCCTCTGTCTGGCTCAGCAAGCTCAGCTGCTTCAGGAAGGCTCTGGCACCTGCCCTGGGGGGATGCTGAGAGTCAGCAACGTAGCATCAGAGAGGAACAGAGTGGTCAGTTTGGTGATGTAGATAGTGTCGTGGTGCCCATTGCCATGAACCATGCCTCCAAGGTCATGGGGACACGGGGAACCTGGCCTTTGTGGGTGTTAAAAAAAAATCAAGAAGCCGGCATGGTGGCACACGTAATCCCTGTATTTGGGAGGTTGAAACAGGGTCGCAGGATTCCAGGAGAGCCTCTGCAATGTAGTGAGACTCTGAGGAACTTAGCGAGACCCCTTTTCCAACAAAAAAAAAGAGAAAAGGCTGGGGGTATAGCTTGGAGGCAGAATGCTTCTGGATTCAATCCCCAGTACCACATATACATACACACAAATAATAATAATAAATTAATTAAAATAAATTTTTAAAAACTTGCTAGGGTGTTGCTTGGAGGTAAAATGCCCCTGGGCACAGCTCAGCAGTATAGCGTTCGCTTAGCATCCACAAGCCCTGGGTTTCATCTTCAGTACTGCAAAAACAGACAGAACCCCAGACAGCAGCAGCGGTGTCCTAGGCAGCGTGGGCTGCGGGCAGGGGAGGTGCGTGCTGGGCAGGAGGTTAGGGAGTGGTTTGCGGGGAGGTGTTCGCTGCCGAGTGGAGTCGAATATTTAAATGAATACGTCAACACTTAGCGCAGTCTGAGCCCACCCTCATCTGCCACGAGGCAGCCTTGGGACCTTGGGTGTGACCTCAGTGACTCTGAGCTTTCTCATCTGTAGACAGAGGCTTTGAGTACATTTATGTTTTTAAATCTGAGGTTATGACCCATTCGGGGATGATGGACTCATGTTAATGGGCTGTGACTAGCATTTAAAAAATGAAATAGACTGGACTGGCTAGAACACACTGGGATGTGTTATGTGTAGCATATATGCTCCTCCACCCACCTGGACTCTTCCTGCTTTGGGACAGCCTTTTCTTTTATGGTACTGGGGATTGAACCCAGGGACATTCTACCTCTGAGCTATACCCCAGCCCTATTTTATTTAGAAACAGGGTCTTGCTAGGTTGGTGAGAATCTCAGTTTTGGCTGAGGCTGGCCTCGAACCCGTGATCCTTCTCCCCCGCATCCCGGCTGGGCACCATCCGTTGCTAACTGGCCAGTCTTAATCACCTTCATTTCCTCTTAATGGGGAAGCGGAGTTTCAGAACAGGACCTGACTCTTCCCACACTGTTGGGCCCGTGATTTTTCAAGTGCATAAGCCTTGGGCTCAAGGGAGGCTAGTTTCGCTCTCCGGCACGCCATGATGGTGTTTATCAGATGGTCTTTTGGGGCTTGAGACTGAGCAGAATAAGAAAATAAAAGACCACCAGCTGCAGCCTGATTGCTGTGTTGAAATATGTTGGGGCCACCGGGATGGGTCTCAGTCGACACATTTCCCCCGCTCTGGGCTCGATCCTAAAACACTGTTTACTTTCATCTTTGACATTTGAGTTTAAGTATCTGGTTTACTCCCCTGGCATTGCTAAAACACATACAGAGAAAAAAGGAGCCTTTTTTTTTAGTGGGTAATCCTTGCAGAAATTTAAATAACTTTAGGGAGTAGAAATGAAGTAGAAAGTACCCATCTCTCTTCTCATCTGTACGCACATATCCAGTGTACATTTTGAGCATACACTCTCAACAGAGATCAGATCACCCCAAAGGGGCCAAAAATTGGTGCTCAGGGGAGGAGGAACGAAATGTTGGGTTTTACACTAGTTTGTGGTCTCCCATAAACAGATAGTGTTTCGGTGATGTTCTTTTTAAAATGATTTTTATTTATTTGTCCTTAATTGTTATTACTTAATTCACGCATATTTATGGGTACAGTGTGATAATTCAAAATATGTATATAATGTATAATGATCAAATCGGGGTGGTGAGTATTTCCATCTCCATAAGCATTTAATAATTTTTAATTCACACACACTAATTGATAGGCGTGTACCTACCACTCATAGTTAAGCTATGGAATCAACCTAGATGCCCGTCAGTGGATGGAAGAAAAAAGGAAATGTGTTATATCTATGCAATTGAGTATTATTCAGCCACTAAAAAGAATGGCAGCCTGTCATTTGCAGCGAAATATGAAAATTTCAATGTGGGGTTGAAGATTGAGATTAGGTTAAAAATACCTAAAAAGGATCCTAAATGGACCATTAAAAAAAGGTTCGAAACTATGATACTATTGTCTGGTTATAATTGTGTAGACACAGTAAGACATAGACACGGGACAAGAATCTTTCTTCCATTCCCATTCAGTGTTGGACCTTCTTTGATTTCTCCCTGGCTTTGTGGCTACTGATGGCTTCCAGTCAGCTGTTTATAAAATGAAGATGGAGCCGTCGCCAAGTTTCAGTCAATTTGACCTTCATCCTAAAGATCCCACGGGCATATCTGTGGGGGAATAAGACCCCTAACAAATTGTGTGTGGGGGATATCTTGCTTATCTTTAGATTCCTTCATTTATCTGCGTGTGATATCAGACTTACTCTTTCTTGTCCGAGAATATAAAAGGGGTAGGTTGCCTTTCTGTTTCTACAAACCAAATCATGTTAAATGCACAGAAGCTCAGTATTAAAAAGGAATACTCTTGTAGGCTTTTTTCCCCTTGCAAATCCTTTTTAAAGGCAATTTTCAACTATAATTTTAATTACAGAAATAATTCCCAGATACATCTTTATTCGGAAAATATAAGCGATTTAAAATGTAAGCAATAAAAGATAAAAATTTTTCCTTCCTCTTTCCATAGAGAAAGACTGTAACTACTATTGATACGTCAGTAGGGATCTTTGCATGCATTTATTTGCATCTGCCTAAGCATGCGTAATGTACTAGTTACCTTTCTCCACAATTGGGACCATACAGTCCCTTTCCTGATGTCACTTGCCCTGATTCGTCCCACATAATATGCACATTCTGTTGATGATCTTCTCACATTTACTGCTTTTATGAATTCTTCTGGTTCCGCCCAAGGCACATCTAGAATGTTCTTGGCGCGTGCCTCTGCTTCAGGACGTCTGCGTGGTTTCAGTCTGAGCCCTATTTCATCTCCGCCCTTTGGGACGGTGTGTCAAGACCTCCAGTGGGCTGTGGGCAGAGAGACCCCGACCGGAGCGGAGCTGAGGGCATCTATTATACCCACGCTCCACCTTTTCCTCCTCATTCCAGCTAATTCAGATTTTGTGCATGGCTCCATCATTTGTAGTTTGTACAAGAACGGGTTTGGCTGAACAGATTCATTATGTAAATCAGATTTTAGGAGAGATCGTTTTTTGTCTATTTTTGAAAACTAATTATGTGGGAACGCTTGAACGCACCGGCACACCTACGGATCACCACGCTAATGATTATCAGGAACTCTAGTCTATGTATGAGGGCAGGAGGGGAGCGATCGGTTTGCAAATAACAGAAGGTTCGTTAATAATAGGGAGACACCTGCTCTGTTCACACAGCGTTTTTCCTCAAGCCTGAGCCTGCGTTTGGAACCATTTGGCATCAGCTTGACCTCGGAGCATGAGGACAGCATCAGGTGTCCCTCCTGTGGGTCCCCAGGGGCAATTCTCCTATGCCCCGCGTTTCCAAGTGGCAATTCACATACGCAGTGAGGAGACCCACGTTAAGCGGGTGCAGCGGCCTTCCTGTCTTAGGGGACTTCAGCTCTTATACTGACTCCACGGGCAGAGCTCTGGGGTCCCTGCAGGGGACTTGCCGGGCTGTAATGGCCCCGCTACTCAGGACTCCCAGAGCTGGAGATTTCTCATCAGGCATTAAGGGTTCAAATGTAGCCTCCAGAGGCAATTCCACCGGGAGCAGTGTGGCCTGCTAACACGGTGACGTTTTCTTTTTATCAAGTCTAGAGAGTGGCAGAGCTACAAGGAGCCCAAGGTCAAATTCTCATGCAGAAGAGACTATGGTGTTCACTTCATTTACAGCTTCCTCTTAACAGTCTTGTCATGTGGACTTGTTGATAACTCACACTTCCTTCCTCCCTCCCTCCCTCCTTTTCCCTTTCCCCCTTTGCCTTTCCCTTTTCTTTTCTTCCTTCCTTCCTTCCTTCCTTCCTTCCTTGCTCCCTCCCTCCCTCCCCCTTTCCCTTTTCCTTTCATCCATCCATCCATCCATCCATCCATCCATCCATCCATCCATCCATCTTTCTTCACTGGGGATTGGACCCAGGGTCTTGTGCATGCCAGGAAATCACTCTACCACTTAATTTCTTTCTTTGAATCAGTGATGTATTTGACAAGGTCTTGTATAAATTGTAGAATAATACAGATTATATATAATTATTTCTCATAAAATGTATGTTCCTGAGATTTCTTTAGTTAAAGTCTTTTTTTCTTTCCTGTACTGGGGATGGAACTCAGGGGCAGTCTACCTCTGGGTAGGAATGGGAGCCCTCTGAGCTCCCAGCCCTATTTTTGTATTTTTTTTTTTTTTTTTGGTGGTACTGGGGTTCCTGGAAACCCTTCTACCTCTGGGCTACACTCCCAGGCCTATTTTTATATTTTTATTTGGAAACAGGTTCTCTTAAGCCAGCGAGGCTGGCTTCGAAACTGCGCAATCCTCCTGTCTCTGCCTCCCAAGCGCGGGTATTACAAGTGTGCACCTCCACCCCCGGCCATATTCTTTATTTTGAAACAGGGTCTCACTGAGTTGCGGAGGGCCTCACTAAGTAGCTGAGGCTGTCTGTGAACCACGATCCTCCTGTCTCAGCCTCCCAAATGCTGGGATTGCAAGCGTGTGCCACCTCGCCCAGGTAAAGATTGTTATTAACGTACAGAAGAAATTCCCATCCAGCCTCCCTCTTTCTGTTCAGATGTTGGCATAGCGCACCCATCCTAGGTTCCAGGCCCTGAATTCTACTTTATGAAAACAACACGTGTTGTTCAGCCATGAAATCAATAACGCTGGGTGGATCAAATATGAAAATTAGATTTGGAAGTAGAGACACAGTTTTCTACATTTGCTGCTATTAGCTCCAGCTTCTGCCCGAGTGCTGTGGGCAGGGTGGCTACAAGTGGCCACGGAGCTATGAGTTTTGTTTTGTTTTTCTGGTGCTGGGATTGAGGTAGGGCTTTGTGCATGCGAGGCACGCACTATCGCTGTGTCATGCCCCAGCCCCACCATGTAGCTTAGGACTGCTGTCTCTTCTCTGTTCCTTCTCTTCCTGCTAGTGGACTTGGAAAACATCTCTGCTAGATCTCAGATAAGTGATAAGCAGGGTTCTAGGGGTATATCACATGGCTAATGAGGCTAATGAAGTCTTTTTTTTTTTTTTAATTTTGGTACTAGGGATGGAACCCAGGGGCATTCTACCTCCGAGCTACACCCCAGCCCTATTTTTTATTCTTTATTTTGAAACCGGGTCTCACTGAGTTGCAGAGGGCCTCACTAAGTAGCTGAGGCTGTCCGTGAACCGCGATCCTCCGGTCTCAGCCTCCCGAATGCTGAGATTACAAGCGTGCGCCACCACGCCCGGCTTAATGAAGTCTTTAAAGTCTTCCAGCCAGTGGTCTCTAACCCAGTTCCAGTCATGCTGGGTGTTGGTGCTCAGAGCACATGGACACACGGCTCAAATGTCACTGTAAGTTCAGGAGGTAGGGAACTGGCTCTCACTGAATACATGCAGTGCCCCTGTTACTTCACGCATTCCAGAGCAATCAATTCTCACAGTAAACAGGAGAGTTAGCTATTATTGCAGTTTGAATATGATTATTTGAATCTATCCATTCATTATCCACCTACCCATCCATATTTCTTTCTGAACCACCTGGGAGAAAGTTATAGACATGACCCCCCCCCATTCCTCTCTTTTTCAATGTGCATATTCTAAAATCAAAGGCAATTCTCTTCAATAATCACAATACAATTCTCAAAAATCAGAAAATTAATATAAATAGAATACTGTTATCTATTTTCTTTTTTCTTGAAGATTTAAAGAAATTTATTAGAAAGATAGAAATACAGAAAATAGAAATACAGCCCCATGCCAACATGGCATGAGGGGGTGACTCGAAATGAATACACCCCTGTTATCTATTTTCTAACCTTGTTCGCATTCCAATTGTCCCAGGGATGCCCTTTGGAGCAAAAGACAGATTCAGACCATCCAGTGCATTTGATCATCACAGCTCCTTAGTTTCCTTTAGTCTGGAACAGTTCAGAGACTTTGTTTTGCGGACCATCTCTCGATTTGGTTGGTCTGATCTGGATTCAAGTTGCAATTTTTTTTTTCTTTTGTGGTACTGGGTTTGAATTCAGGAGCTCACCTGGCTGAAGTTGCACGGTTTTGACAAGGAGGTTACAGAGACCACAGGATATTCCCAGTGGCCTTTGCAGGCAATCCACGCTGTCAACTTGACCTGTTCTTGTTGATAGTGATAGGGTTACTGGATGAGGGTGGTGTATTTCTGACTTCTCCCCCATACAGTTACCGTTTTGCCCATTGGAATGATTAAACAACTTGTGGGAAATATGTCTCAATGATGTAAACTATTACTTCTCAGCTTTTCACCAAGAGTTTTTGTGTCCACTGAATTTTGCCTGCATCAACTGTTTTTATTTTTACTTTTTTGCAGGTCTGGGGATGGGACCCAGGGGCATTTGACCTCTGAGCTACACCCCCTGCCGTATTTTTTATTCTTTATTTTGGAACAGAGTCTCACTAAATTGCGGAGGGCCTCACTAAATAGCTGAGGCTGTCCACAAACCGCGATCCTCTGGTCTCAGCCTCCAGAAAGCTGGGATTGCATGCGTGCGCCACCACTCCAGGCTCAACTGTTTTTATGATGGTTGCTAAGCAGTACTTTTCTTTCTTTCTTTCTTTCTTTATTTTTTATTGGTGCATTATATTCATACATCCTATTGGGATAAAAAACTTGTGTGTACATACATGTACACATCACCGATTTAACCCCTACCCAATACCCACCCTATTTCCTCCCCATCCCTCCTTCCCTTGCTTGGCTTAGTGCTTGATTTCGATATGTTTAACTACATTGTGTGTTTTAGAGAATTTCCTTCTTCCCCCCTCCCATCCCCTCATTTAGGTGGTCTTGTTTGCTCCTCTATAGGATTTCCTTTTTCATCTAGAGTTCCTCCTATGACCCATTTCTCCTTAGCTTTCACATATTAGGGAACACATCTGATTTCTTATTTTTTGTGGCTGACTAATCTCACTTAGCATAATTTCCTCCAGTTCCATCCATTTCCCTGAAAATGATGTAACTGGGATTTTTTTAATGGCTGAGTAAAATTCCATTGTGTACATATCCCACAGTTTTGTAATCTATTCCCCTGTCGATGGACATCTTGGCTGGTTCCATAGTTTGGCTATGGTGAATTGTGCAGCTATGAACATAGATACACATGCATTAGTTTGGTAGTTTGGTTTCCTTTCTTTTGGGTAGATACCCAGAAGTGGTATTGCTGGATCAAATGGTAGATTTGTTCCCATTCTTCTGAGGATTCTCCATACTGTTTTCCAAAGTGGTTGCACTAATTTGCAACCCCACCAACTATGTTTTAGAGTTCCCACTTCTCCACATCCTCACCAGCATCTGTTGTTGTGTTTTGAATGATTGCCATTCTAGTTGTAGTTAGGTGAAATCTTAGGGTAGTTTTGATTTGCATCTCTCTGATTGCCATTGATGTTGAGCATTTTTTCATGCATTTATTGGTCATTTGAATTTCTTCTTTCATGAAGTGTATTTAGTTCGCATGCCCATTTTGTTATTGGATGCTTTGTTTTCTTAGTGTTGAGTTTGAGTTCTCTGTATATTCTAGATATTAGTCCTCTATCAGAGGTGTAGATGGCAAAGATCTTCTCCCATTCTGTTGGCTCTCGATTGAGGTTCTTGACAGTTTCCTTTGCTGAACAGAAGCTCTTCAGTTTCATGCAATCCCACGTATTGATTTGCCTTTTAATTTGTTGTGCCTTTGGGGTCTTGTTGAGAAAGTGTTTATCTTTGCCTATGTGTTGCAGTGTTAGACCTATGCCCTCTGCAAGAAGCTTCAAGGTCTCTGGTTTGATTTTCAAGTCTTTGATCCATCTTGAATTGACTCTTGTGCAGGGTGAGAAAGTGGGATTAATTTCCAATTTTCTGCATATGGCTAACCAGTTTTGCCAACACCATTTGTTGAAGAGGCTATATTTTTTCCAGTGTGTGTTTTTGGTCCCTTTGTCAAAAATCAATTGGCTGAAAGTGTGTGAATTTGTCTGGGTCTTCTATTCTGCTCCATTGGTCTATGTATCTGTTTTTGTGCCAGTACCATGCTGTTTTTATTACAATGGCTTTGTAGTATAGTTTAAAGTCAGGTATTGTGATTCTTCCTATATGATTTTTGTTGCTGAGAACGACTTTGGCTATTCTGGGCTTTTTGTTATTCCAGATAAATTTAAGGACTGATTTTTCTATGTCTGTGAGGAATGATCTTGGTAGTTTAATGGGCATTGCATTAAATCTGTAGATCACTTTTGGGAGGATGGCCATTTTAATGATATTTATTCTGCCAATCCATGAACATGGAAGATCTTTCCATCTTCTAAGATCTTCTTCGATTTATTTTTTCATATTTTATAATTTTTTTTGGTAGAGATCTTTTACCTCCTTAGTTAAGTTTATTCCTAAGTCTTTTATTTTTTTGTGTGGGAGATCCTGAGTGGAAGTGTTTTCTGAATTTCTTTTTCAGTGCATTTATGGTTGGTGTACAGAAAAGCTTCTGAGTTTTTAAGATTGATTTTGTATCCAGACACTTTGCTGAATTTGTTGATCAGTTTTATAAGCCTTTTGGTTGAGTTTGTTGGGTTTTCTAAATATAGTATCATGCGATCTGCAAATAGTGAAAGTTTGAGTTCTTATTTTCCTATTTGTACTCCTTTGATTTCCTTTTCTTGTCTTATTGCTCTGGCTAGAGTCTCTAGTACTATATTGAAGAGAAGTGGTGATAATGGACATCCTTGTCTTGTTCCTGTTTTTAGGGGGAATTCTTGAAGTTTTTCCCTATTTAATATGATGTTGGCGGTGGGCTTATTGTAGATTGCCTTTATGATGTTGAGATATGTTCCTTCTATTCCAATTCTCTGCAGTGTTTGTATCATAAATGGATGTTGGATTTTATCAAATGCTTTTTCAGCGTCTATTGAAATGATCATGTGATTTTTGTCTTTGATTCTGTTTATATGATGAATTACATGGATTGATTTTCGTATGTTGAACCAGCCTTGCATCCCTGGGATAAAGCCTACCTGGTCATGGTGTATGATTTTCTTTATATGGTTTTGAATGCGTGTTGCTAGTATTTTGTTTAATAGTTTTGCATCCAAGTTCATCAGAGATATAAGCCTGTAGTTTTCCTTCCTTGAACTCTCTTTATTTGGTTTGGGTATTAGTGTGATGTTGGCTTCATAGAATGTATTTGGGAGAGTCCTGTTTTTTTTCCTATTTCATGAAATAGTTTGAGGAGTATTGGGGTTAGCTCTTCTATAAAGGTTTTATAGAATTCACTTGGGAAACCATCTTGTCCTGGGCTTTTCTTTGATGGTAAGCTCTTTATTGCTGTTTCAATCTCTTTGATTGTTATTGGTCGAAGTGTTCTATATCTTCTTAACTCAGTTTAGGATGGTTGTATTTATCTAGGAAGTTGCCAGTTTCTTTCAGATTTTCTATTTTGTTTGAGTATTGTTTTTCAAAGTAGTTTCTGATAATCCTCTGGATTTCTACACTGTCAGTAGTAATATCTCCTTTTTCAGGAAACAGGGTCTCTTAAGCCAGTGAGGCTGGCTACAAACCTGCACGATCCTCCTGTCTCCGCCTTCCAAGCGTGGGGACTACAAACATGCGCCACCACGCCCGGCTTATACATATAATTTGTATTTGGAAATAGGATCTCCCTAAGTTGATGAGGGCTTCACTAAGTTGTGGACGCTGGCATTGAGCCTGCGATCCACCTGCCTCAGCCTTCCAAGTACTGGAATTCCAGGCGTGCACCATTGCAACTTCCTTGAGGCTGGAGATTTTCCCAGTGGGTTGCTTGAGAGGACCCCAGTCATGGCGGCCTGCCTGTCAGTCTCGTTGGGAGTGTTTGCAACGCGCTGGTATTATCATCTTCCTGTCACTATCGTTATTGGGCTGAATCATGCCAAGCTCCATCAATTACAAAAAGTAATACCCCAAAGATGGCCACCTAATGTGCCTCAGAGGCTTCCTCCTGGAACTCTTCTCTGACCCCGTGTGTGGCTGTGGCTAGGGTCCTCTATGTCGATTCCCAGAATCCCCATGGCTTACCCCATCTGTCTCCAGCAGCTGACAGTTGTTTCTTTTCCTTTTTTTTTTTTGTGCTACTGGGGGTGGAACCCAGGGGCATTCTACCTCCAAGCTACACCCCCAGCCCGATTTTTTTTATTCTTTATTTTGAAACAGGATCTCACTAAGTTGCAGGGAGCCTCACTAAGTAGCCGAGGCTGTCTGAGAACCTAGATCTCCCTGTCCCGGCCTCCCAAGTACTGAGATTACAAGGGTGCACCACCACAACCTGGCTGACAGTTGCTTCTAACCTGATCACACTCAGCTCCACGAGGACCCTGCCTTGTCTGCCTCACCACTGGGTTCTCAGTGAGAACACATCTCGTACACATTTGTGACATCCATCGACACTGATAATGATAATGAAAGTGTTTAAGTGAGTGCTAGCAATACCTTCTTCAAATGCATTTCCTTATTTAACCCCCACGGTGGCCCATATGGAACGGAGGCCGCCATTTTGTCCATTTCATTGATGGACACCGAGGCTCGTACAGGACGCACAGACTGCTTAGGGTCACAGGCAGCATTTAAACATTTTAAAGTATGTTAATGTTTTAGTGTTAGGGGAAAAATGTATGGCTCACACATAAGATCCATTGTTCATTAGATGTTGTTATTGCTTAAGATGGAGTTTTAAAGAGGTATATGTAAAGAAACAGTCAGTAAATTAAGGCAGTACTTAGTTGGTGTACAGAATGACCCAGTTTAGAAAGTCCCACTTTAAAGTCAGGCCTTACCATAGAAGGAGGACTAACTTTAAGTTCTCAATGTAGCAGGCAAAGCTCTTGTCCCCTTCTGACATCTCTCTACTAAGGTTCCTGATGGTTTCTTTTGCTGCACAGAAGCTCTTTAGTTTAACGCAATCTCACTTATTAATTCTCCTATTAATTTCTTGTGCCTTGTGGGTATTATTGAGTAAGATGCTATCAGTGGCTAAATGTTGGGATGTGGGTCCTGTGCCCTCTCCTAGTACTTGCAAAGTCTCTAGTCTAATTTCTAGGTCTCTGAGCCATCTTGAGTTGACTCTTGTGCAGGGTGAGAAGATAGTGTTTCATCTCATTTTTCTACAAATGGATAACCAGTTTTGCCAACATTTTCGGGAATCATATGATCCAGCTGTACCGCTCACGGGCACCTCTCCAAAGGGATGGAAAACCAGACTGTTACAGCAGTGCATGCAATCTATATTTATAGAAGCACAATCCACAGAAGCCAAATTATGAAACCAGCCAAGGTGTCTATCAACAGATGAACAGATTACAAAATTATGCGAGGGACACATAATTTCCCAACGTAGAGGAAACTCACTCATGAGTCCCGCAAGGTGGAAAATTGTGTTTGGAGCCGTGGGTAGAAGATTTCGGTATTGCTGGGAGGAACACGATTTCTCCTGTTTCTTCAAGGGTTAATCCCATCCTTGCCTCTGAGCCCAGAGCCAGGTTCTGTAGGAAGATGTTTATGCTCCCAATACTGAATAGGCTTATTGGAATTTCCCCTCTGGAAATTTATTCTAATCCTTATTAGGTTCAAAAGTCCTTGGATAAGACAAGGATGGGACTGCCTGCCTGAGTAGATCATGAACTCAGCAAGTATTTATCCTGAGCCAGGCCCTCGGGTGAGTACCAGGGACACATACGTGAACAGGGCCCGGCTCCTGTGGTGGGAGGTGGTGTTGGTGGAGCCAGATTCTTCCAGTGCCTGTTAAAAGTGCCAAAGGAGGGAAGATGTGGAGTCAGTATATCTGATAACTTTAATTTTTGTGTGTGGTGCTGGGGATTGAACACAGGGGCCTTCTTCCTCTAAGCACGCCTCCCAGTCCTATTTTATTTTTTATTTAGAAACAGGGTCTTTCTAAGTTGCTGAGGGCCTAAGTTGCTGAGTCTGGCTTCGAACCTGCGATCCTCCTATTTAAGACTCTCAAATACTGGGATTACAGGTGTGTACCACCCGCCCAGTTTAGGTGACATTTTCAGAGGACCTTGTGGGATGCATTTGAGCTGGCTGGCTTAGAGAATGGGTGAAATCTCAGCATCCATTTTGACCCGATTCAACCCTGGTCAAGTGAGCAGAGGCAGGGCTGGTGTATCGGGTGTGTGAGGGTGGCCATTCCCATGCTGTTTTGCCTGCAGACATTTCTTCACGCAGCTCAGTATGACTTCAGAATCCTTTTCAACACAGCACTCTGAAAGAGTCATTGTCAATCGGCCCACACTGGCATGTTCAGCTGGACGTGGTGGTGCACACCTGTAATCCCAGGACTTAGGAGGCTGAGGTAGGAGGAGGTTTGAGGCCAGCCTCAGCAACTCAGTGAGCCTCTTTGCAACCTAGCAAGACCCTGTTTCAAAGTTAAAAAAAAAAAAAAAGGCCGGGCGTGGTGGCGCACGCTTGTAATTCCTGCCCTTGGGAGGCAGAGACAGGAGGATCGCGCAGGTTCGAAGCCAGCCGTGCTGGCTTAAGAGACCCTGTTTCAAAATATAAAATAGGTCTGGGAGTGTATCCTGGATGTAGAAGGGCTTCCAGGAACCCCAGTGCCACCAAAACAAACAAACAAACAAACAAAACAAAAAACAAAAAAAAAAATAAAATAGGGCTGTGGGTGTAGCTCAGAGGTAGATGTTCCTGGGTTCAATCCTCAGTACAAAAAAAAAAAAAAAAAGAAAGAAAGAAAAAGAAAGAAAGAAAGAAAGGAAGGAAGAAAGAAAGGATGTATCTTAAATTGCCCCTGGGTTCAATCTCCAATACCAACCAACCAACAAAAACCTAGCACGTTCAATTAATTTGATTTCCAGCTCTCCCCAAAAGCCACAATTCTATTGATTAGAACCAATGGTTTCCTCTTGCTCTGATGTGACTCGGCATTTGAAACCCAGGAAGATCAGAAGAAGCTGGGCAGGGTGTCATCCTTAAGCTGTGGAGCGTTTCTCTTATCTGCTATTACAGGACACCCTGTGGTCTTACGGTGCTGTGACTGTCTTCTAGAAGCACTTTTCCCCAGTCATCCGGACGTTAGCCCTGTTGTTTATGCAAACCAAGGGCTGCTTAACCACAGTACAGGAGACGCTTCACAGGGCACTGCCCTCTAGAAAGAATGAGTAATCTTAGTCATTGTTATGAGCATGCTGAAGGGAAGAGCATTCGGATTAGTTTCAGGACTGAGGGTCCCGAGCTAAAGACAGGAGAACGCAGGGTTTCCTGAGGGCCTTCATGCGCCAAGTCGGATTTATGGCTTCTTTTTCTTTTTCTTTGTGATAATTGCGTTGCGTTTTTGCTGTCTCTCCCCCCGTCCCTTTCTGGGAGGGACTGTCACTTGCTCGCCAGATTAAATGCCCTCCAATCTATCCATTACTGTCGCTGGAAAAGAGAAACAGAAGGCGCTGCCCTGTTTTGATATTTGACCTGTTGAATCAGATTTGCAGTGAACCTTTTAGCATGATAGATGCGGAGATGTAAAAATTCTTTCTGGAGCCGGGCGTGGTGGCGCACGTTTGTCATCCCCGCGCTTGGGAGGCAGAGACAGGAGGATCGCGCAGGTTCGAAGCCAGCCGCGCGCGCTGGCTTAGGAGACCCTGTTTCCAAATAAAAATGTAAAAATAGGTCTGGGAGTGTAGCCCGGAGGTAGAAGGGCTTCCAGGAACCCCAGTACCACCCAAAAAAAAAAAAAAATTCTTTCTGGAGCCAATTTCTTCCCGGGGCCAAAAAAAAAAAAAATTATTTCTGGAGCCAACTTCTTCTTTGCCAGCTTCTAGAGGGCAAAGGAGTCAAATGGGGCGCTGCCCAGCACTTTGAGATAATAAGAGCCAGGATGGGGATATCGGCGTGGGGTAGAAAGGTCACATCAAAGCAGGCAGGAACAAGCCTTGGGGACAGCGGGGGCCTTGGAAGTACATCTAGAAACTGGTGGCCATGCTGCCAAACTCTTTTATGCCCCATGGGTGACCTGAGCATTCCAGATGGTCAAGACCATCTTTACACAGGACACTTCAGTATCCCCTACAGGTTCAGGGGCCAGTCCCAGATCTACCCTAGAATGAAACTATTCTTGGTACCACTAAATGTAAATTCTATTGCATGTCAGATGGAAGAACTCGCTGGTCGGTTTCATTCATCTATCCGCTCACTCAGGCATTAGACATTTTTGGAAACACCCACATAGTGCCAAATCCCAACAGCGATTCCCTGGTGAGCTAATGATACCCCTGCTTAAAATCAAGCGGAAGAGCCAGGCATGCCCGTAATCCCAGTACTTGGGTGGCTGAGACAGGAGGATCATGGGTTCAAGGCCAATCTCCGTAACTTAGTGAGGCCGTCAAGCAACTTAGCGAGACCCCGTTTCTAAATGAAATATAAAATAGGGCTGCGGTTGTAGCTCAGAGTTAGAATGCACCACGTGAGCAGAAGAGAATACGTCAACAGAATAAAACAGTACTGTGTGGTGATCGGGATAAAGAGGGGTGGTGGGTGTTACCTTGGAAGCAACCATAAGGTCTGGGATACGGCACCCAACTGGAATCGCCTGGGAGGACCCAGGCTCCCCCGTTAGTGAACCTCCCTCCTCCCTTCATGTGTGGTCTGGAAGCAGCTTCCCCCGGAGGTATTTGGAGGCTCCCTGTTCAGCTCCTGTGTCCTGGGAGGCGCAGTGCGCACCTACAAGAATGAATGGAAAGGAGCGAGGAAAGGGCTCAGAGCACTGGACAGACCCCTGGAGGTCAGAATGCATCCGGGCTAAAACCAGGCGTGATGGGTCACCGCCCTCCACCAAGCCCTTCCAGGAGGCGCCAGCTGACCAGGACCGGCTCATGTGTAACCTTCGCTCTTGGCTTTGTGCAGTCTCCTGACGAAGTTGTCATCAGCCGGAGTGAGTTGAGCTCGACTTAGTGGCCTTCTTGGGCTCTCCAGCACTGCATCAAAACACTCATTCATTTCTCCATGCTTTCACACAAACAATTATACTTTTGGTGCCCCAGAGATGTTCAAGGCTGGTGTGAGAGTCCTGGGGCACAGAGTTACAATATCTGGCAGCCGTCTTACGGAGTCCACAGTCTAGAAGAGACGGAATAAAAACACCAGTTATAACTTGGTAGGGAAAAGGAAGAGACAGGTTTTGGAGAGCGCAGGTGAAGATCTCTTAGGACATTCTCAGGGGCCAGAGACAGCTTCCTACAGAAAGTGTCCCATCATTTAATAAAGAATATGCAATCTTTTCTGTAAGGATCCAGGAAATAAATACATCAGGCTTTCTGCAGCTGTCTGGTCTCTGTCGCATTGATTCAAGTCTTTGGTTATAAGCAAAAATATCTGTAGACAGTATGCAAATGAACGGGCATAGCTGTGTTCCAGTAAAACTTTATTTATAAAAACAAGTGGTGGGCTGGATTTGGCCCGTGGGCTGACGTCATCCCACCCCGGCTCGAAGAGGAGACCTGAGGATCCTGCGGGAGTTGGCCAGGTAGAGAGAGAAGGATGGGTCCAGCTAGGAGCACGTCAGATACACAAGTTTGGGGGCTGGAGACAGTTTGCAAACTGAAAAGAGTTGTGTGGTTGGACTGTTGCATGTGTGCATGGTGCAGGGTGGGCTGAGAAGGTGGGATTAAGCTCTTGGGGAGTTCAGGGTTTATCTTGAGGACAGCCCGTAGGAGCCTTCTAGAAGGACTCAGCGTGGAGGGGCATGGCCCATCGTGAGTCATTTTAGCTGGTGCATTCTGGCTCCAGGCATCAGTCCAGCTGCTCCGGTCCCTTTCCTTCCTCTTTTCCATTAATTAATTTTTGCAGGTGCACACTGTGCCCCCCAGGACATGGCAGAGTGCGGCTCTGGTGCCACGGCTGAGCGGCAGTCAGCGGGAGGTGGCACCATCTGTTCCTGTAGGCGGATGGCAGAGAAGGGGCCCCAGACCCTCTAGTGGTTCCACAGACTCCGCTGCCTGCGTCACCTCCAGGCCTCCTGGCCAACAGCTCCCCCCAGGCCCCGTTAGGACTGTGCCGTTTAAAATGAACATGGCCAGGGGCTGTCTGGTTGCTGGTAATGAGCTCTCTGCCCCCTCCTCTTGTTCCCCTTGGGCTGGGGGATATTTATTAACTCAAATTAATAGAGGAAGAATAAAAATATTAACAACTCTCTAGGCCTCTGGCTGGGGTCCCTTCCGCCATGGCCAGGCTCCCGGAAGCTCCAGAGAGAACAGGCAAGGTTAATTTTCTACAGCGCTGCGCAACAATTTCCAGGAAACAGATGCCAACTGGCCCGTTCCAGTCCCAGTGCTGTTTGGGGCTCATCTCTTGTACATCAGAAACGTGGCCCTTCTGTGTCCACCGGGCACAGGGTTGGCAGCTAGCATCTCCTGGGCTCAGGGTTTGACTTGGGCTGGGCTGTGTCTGGGGTGGGGAAGGAATCGTGGCATCTCATGGGACCTGAGGTCGGCACCAGCTTCTGCTTTGCTTTCCAAGATGTGAAAACCTAAGGCATTTTATTTTCATTGGAGATGATGCTAAGACACACATCCTCGCCCCGGGAAGGCACAGGCTCATTTCCTTTAATCCTGTGTCTCACAGAGATAAAGCCATAGTCTCAAAGTCAGAGAGGATCTGTGACTTTTGCATAGCTTTTAGACAGTGGCTCAGTCCTTCAGAGGAGTTAGATGGGATTCATTCTGGTTCATGGAGAATTGGTCACCAATTCTCCATTGTATAAGGACATGGAGGTGGGGGGGTCCTATACCTTGCCCAAGATCATATCCCCTCACTCAGAGATTGGCAAACTGCTGGCCAAGGGCCACATCTGGCCCACCCCTTTTCTTTATTTGCCACAAACTTCATTTGTGAATAAAGTTTTATCGGAACATACTTGGCGCCCGTTCATTTATGGTAGCAGTTCTCCTGCTACTGCGGCGAGTGGAATCATTGCCACAGACAATGCGTGGCCCTGGGAGCCTGGAATATTCAGGCCCTGTCTGAAAATGCTTGCAGACTCTTGTCCTAGCTGATAAATAGCCAATGTGATGCAAACCTGGGTCGCTGTGACCCAGAGGCTGAACTCCCGACCGGAGGGCAGCTCTTCCAGTTAACATTTCTACACCTGCCGCTTGTTCATGCAGAAGGCTTTAGTTCCCTACCCGTTTCCTGTCTCCTCGTCTGTGAGTTCTTTGAGAATGGGGACCCTATATGATTCATCTTGTTTATTTTAGCTTCGTAGAGTGCTAGGTACATAGTTAAAGGCTCAGTAAATGTCTATTGAATGAATGAATGAATGAATGAATGAATGGATGGATGCGTTTCTCAACCCCACAGCACTGGGAACTGACATTCAGTGCATTTTCTGATGCAGAGAAAGTGTAAGAGAAGCTGAGTGATGAGGGACCCCCTTGTCGTAAGGCACAGATGTCTCTATTGATGGCCCCTGCCACCTCCTGTCCATCCCTAATCAAGGAAATCTTTTTCACTCCTTTAGACAAATCTCTTTTGTGTGTAAAACTGGGGATGGAATCTAGGGGCAGTCTACCTCTGAGTGACACTTCCAGTCCCTTAAAAAAAAAAAAATATATATATATATATATAATTTGGGTAGGGGTTAATCCCAAGTACTGGGATTATCAGCCTGTGCCACGGCACCCCGCTCTCTGGACAGATCTCTTCTAATTGTCTGGGCCTGCGATTCGCAGTCTGGACAGTCATCACATGTTGTCGTCAATAGGCCCTGGAGGTGAATCGTGGGGCCCTGTCCCTATCGACGGCTGCCACAATGGATGCACAAGAGAGGCGCGCTTTCAGTGAGTGTGGATTCCAGGGAGAGGCAAACTCACTGCCCTCCACGTGAGGCTGTGGACTCCGCCGGGGCTGCGGATTCTGTTTCGCGCTGATCAAACAGTTCCCTGCTGGCGGCCTCCTCTTTTGTAGCCCTGACATTTGACAAAACTCTTCCTCGTTCAGCGTCGTACCCGCAGTTGCCTGTAGTCCTTGTCCTCCCAGCGGTGCTTTGAAGTGGGATCTGCTGACTTTATTTCACCAAGGGAAATCAGTATTCACTGAGTAGCAGCTCCTTCTGCATGCACATCTTCTCCATTTCTCAGACCAAGAAATGGCCGCACAAGGAGCCCAGGTCAGGAGCAGTCTTTCCACTTGAACTTGGGACTGTCTGACGCCCAAGTAGAGACCTCACCTCTTGGTCTAGGTATGGCAGCCGCAAGGCGTGGGTCGCCCTAAGGCTCCGGCTTCCTGCTGGGTCCTGATCGTCTGCGCTCTCACAGCCTGAGCCCCCAGCATCAACCATCAAGTGCCGTGCGCAGACAGGGGCGGCCGGGGGCAGCGCAGCTGTCAGTCAGGCCCGGTGTGTCGTGGTGGTGGGGGGAACACAGCTCTGCTTGACCAGGCAGACTGCTCTGAGGTTTTCTCAGTTGTCCACTTAGGTTTTCAAGAAGATTCCTGAAGTGTGAGGAGGCTGGGGGCTCTCTGGAGCCGCAGGGGCCTCTCAGAAGTTAATGTTCCGTTCCAGTTAAAAGGGACAGCAGCTGGGCTGCCTGCCCCAGCCAATTTGCTGCGAGCAGCCTTGCAAATCTGCCCTCCAGTGAAGGATTGGGGGTTTAGTTAACCATGGCGAGCACAAGCGAAGCAAAATGACAAAGCTTGCTGCAGGTGGGACAGAGTGATGCTGTGGTCGCTCATGGGCCTCTTTCAAATATGACCTGAACCTTCCCCCTCCTCCCCCACGCCCGTGTGCTCCTGGTCATGTGACGGAGGAGGATGCTCCCCAGTTCTCCTTTATCTTTTTAGCTTTTTTGTATCTATAGTTTTAAAATTTGTGGTATAGTTTTTTTATATAATTAAAAGGCACAGATGAGTTTTTTCAAATTTCAAGTTTGGGTTCAATGATCTCTCTCTCTCTCTCTCTCTCTCTCTCTCCGTGTGTGTGTGTGTGTGTGTGTGTGTGTGTGTGTGTGTGCAAAATTGTCTAAGCCACAAATAAAAGACACTGGGTGATGACAGTCAACATTTGTGCTCTTGTTAACCAGTCTTATTTTTCTCAATGCCGCAGTTCCCAATTGGCCCGAGAAAATCCTATCTAAACAGATTGGCTAAGCCTTATTCCTCCCCTTGTCTTGGATTCTGTTGACTTCTTGAAATCTCTCCCTCCCATCTCTAAGTCTTCCTGGAATCAATAGAAAAAGGTCATGTTTCTTCTTTGCTAATGAATGACTCACCCAGCCGGGGCTGAACACTCCCAGACAGCCAGCCCTACCAGGGATCAAAAATGCTCCTTGTCTGTGTTGATTTCTCCCACTTATTCTGGGCATGTTGTTGTGCATCTGGGCTGATGATACTGGTCATATCCTGGTATTACAGACCCCCCTACCACCACCTGTGCCTATTTGACATGGATCATGGGGCATCCAGCCTCCTGGAGATGCAGGCCGGAGTGGGAGGGGCCAAGGCTATTTTTTACTGATCTAGAAAGAGGATGCTTGTTGTGTAGCTACCAGCAACAAAGCCATCTGAAGCCTCGTGATACTTCAGGCCCACATGGGACTGAAGACTGTCTGGCCCACGGCATCACTACTTAGGAAAGACCCAGCATTTATGCGTGCAAATGGCCATCAGTACTGTTCCAGTATCTCTATATCTGGGGGACATTGCTACTTATTTTCAGGTAGACGTTGAAAGCTATACTTGAAATCCTACCCTCCCCAAATATGTTACGTTTTGAAGAGTGAACTGAAATCAACGGTAAGAATGCCATTGGTAAGCTTGAGTCTAAAATACTGATGTAATCAAATTTGGGGATTTTCTTGCTAACTATACTAGTCCTTCAATGTGAGAAATATATAATAAACACCATTTTGAATAGCTTCAAGAAAAACCTACTAGATTTTTAAAATTTTTTTAAAAATTAAAAAATTTAAATTAAAAAATTAAGTTTTTTATTTTTATTTTGAACTACTTCTATTGGTGCATGAGAGTCCCACATCATTGTTAAAAATGTTTTAAGGTAGGCCGGGCGTGGTGGCGCACTCTTGTAATCCCCGCACTAGGGAGGCGGAGACAGGAGGATCGCGCAGGTTCGAAGCCAGCCGCGCTGGCTTAAGAGACCCTGTTTCAAAAATATAAAATAGGTCTGGGAGTGTAGCCCGGAGGTAGAAGGGCTTCCAGGAACCCCAGTACCACCAAAAAAAAAAAAAAAACCAAAAATGTTTTAAGATTCATGCTGGACATGGTGGCGCACACTTGTAATCCCAGCATTTGGGAGGCTAAGACAGACAGAGGATCTGGGTTCGCAGCCAGCCTTAGCTACTTAGTGAGCCCTTTGCAACTCAGTGAGACCCAGTTTCAAAGTAAAGAATAAAATTGGGCTGGGGGTGTAGCTTGGAGGTAGAATGCCCCTGGGTTCAATCCCCAGCAACACACATACACACACACACACACACACACACACACACACACACACACATACACACACACACACTCCACAAAAAGCTACAGTACAGAAGTTCCTCAGGACCCGCTGCCTGGCTCCCCCAATGATAGCATCTTATGTAACCACAGTACACTGTCAAAACCATGACACCGACATTGGAAAAATACTGTCGACTCAGGTACGGGTCTTACGGTGGATTCCAGTAGTTTTTACACGCGTTATTTGTATTTTTGAGATATCCTATTAAAATGTTCCCATTATGTTTTTAAAAAGTATTTTTATTGGTATATTGTAATTATGCATCAGACCGAGGTACCACGTGATAGGAACATCCACGCAGGCATCCCACGGAGCGTTTCATTCTGGGCCACCCCTCCCTCCCCTTCCCTGTCCACGTCTCTGGATCCATAGGCAATGGCAATTTAACGTATGTACACAGGATTATTTCTTTACATCTCTCTCCCCTGCTTCCTCTCCTCACCCCTCATCACTTCCCTGGAGTCGGCTCCTCCGACGTTCCCTTCGATTCCCAGTTAGTTTCTCTCTTGCTTCCATATTTGAGAGACAACTCTCGGCTTTCTGAGCCTGGCTAATCTCACTTAGGATAATATTCTCAAATTCCATCCGTCTTCCTGCAAAGGGCGTAATTTTGTTCTTCTTTACAGCTGAACCGTGCTGGAGGCATCCCAATGCATTATTTTTATTTTTAAGCTTTTTTTTTTTTTTGAAGGAAAGACTTTTTTTGTTCAAAAGATGACCCACACCGTGAAAGGAAACATGGGGAGGGGGAGACCTGGGTTCAGATCCTCACTCTGCCACTTCTCCATGGCGTCATGGTGGACTCTACCCGTCTGAGTCTGGGTTTCTATCTCTCAAGTGAAGATGATCAGACCAGCCTCGCAGGGTCATTGTGAGGCTAAAGTAACAGAAAAAACACCCAATATTTGGAAGCTATTGTGCTAGGTTTGTTGAAAAGTCCAAGCATCAAGGAAAGAAGTTACTTTTCTATTCATTATGTTGGATGTCCCTTTCTCAGGAAGGACAACTTGGGTGGATTCTTTGACTTTGGACTGTGAGGCTCACCCCAGACCCGGCTTCCCTGGTGTTTTTCTGTGGCTTGGCTGATTCTTCTGTTGAGCGTGGGTTCCGAGTATATGGTGAGCTTGGTTTTCTCTGGCCAGTCTTCAGGCTCACCTTGATGGTCTCCTCTGTCACCAAGAGCCCCCCTCCTCACAGGGGCCATCTTGACCCATGGCTCCACAGATGGCGTCACTGTTGGTCCCTTCGCGAGGGCCACCTGGAGAAGGTAGCTCCTGCCCATCCATGGGGCCCCATGCTACTCTTGTGGAGTTGTGGGAACAGGGGTTCTTTCTCTAAGTCTGTGAGCAAATAGGGGGAGAAGTATCCTCATTTCTTACCCAGGCCCCCTACTTCCTTGTTTTCTCAAAGTGTTTAGATATATGCTATCTAGTGATTTCCCCCATGCACGCACATCTCAGCCTGTAATTTCCAGTATGGTAGCCATAGGTAGCCACGATCCAAATTTATTTATTTTATTTATTTATTTTGGTGGTACTGGGGTTCCTGGAAGCCCTTCTACCTCCGGGCTACACTCCCAGACCTATTTTATACTTTTTATTTGGAAACAGGGTCTCTTAAGCCAGCACAGCTGGCTTCGAACCTGCGCCATCCTTCTGTCTCCACCTCCCAAGAGCGGGGATGACAAGCGTGCGCTACCACGCCTGGCGCTATGATCCAAATTTAAACTCATTAAAATTCAATACAGCTAGCCGGGTGTGGTGGTGCATGCGTGTAATCCCAGCATTTGGGAGGCAGAGACTGGAGGATCGCGGTTCGCGGCCAGCCTCAGCTACTTAGTGAGACCATCTGCAACTTAGTGAGACCCTGTTTCAAAATAAAGAATAAAAAAAAAAAGGGCAGGGGATGTAGCTTGAAGGTCAAATGCCCCTGGGTTCCATCCCCATACCCGCAAAAAAAAAAAAAAAAAAAAAAAAATCAATACAACTAAACATTTAGTTCCCTTAGTCAAACCAGCCAGATTCCTTGTGGTCAATAGTCATATGTGGCCCGAGGCTGTCATATTGGACAGCACTGATCTAAGACATTCCCACTATGGCAGAAAGGTCTTTTGAATATTGCTGGTGTAGACAACACACCCCTGCTCTGGAAACGCTCATGACCATCTCTTCCCAGAACGGTCCCCTTCTCCATCTGAATGATAGAACCAGGTGGTCTCTATTTAAGCAGGAATCTATTTAGGAAATGAGATTTCTGTAGGAAAGAGCTCTCTTGGTGAACTCCATCCCCTCAAAAGGTTGATATGCTTATGAAGTCAAATCCAAACCCAACTCACCCCCTCCTCTTCATCTCTGGACTGGGGAGAGGGGTCAGTGGTTGTTGGGGTACAGTCTGAGCCTGTCCCCTCTTTGTTACCCTTGTAGATGGGAGTCTAGACCCAGCCCACAGTTGGTGTCACCTGTAACACCAGGGCTCGCTACGTGCCACTCTTCTTAGAAAGTGGACTTATTTATGTCTTTGTTTTTAACTTTGGACCTTGACTATAATTCAGAGGCAGTCTATGCAAAGGCAATTGCTATTTTATTAATGCTTACTATTAACAGTATCCTTCTGACCATATAACCTTCTATATTTGCCTATAAATATGGAAACACTCTACTTTCCGTGTCCCGTCTACATTCATAAATAGTGATTCATCGTAACCTAAGTATTTCTTCAAATTTCTGTTCAACGGGAATTTTCATTTTCAAATGGGCACACAGTGTGGCTTGGCGTCGATACCTGTGGCTCTCCGATTATTCCTCTTCTAGTTGGAGATTTTCAGGACTTCCAGAGCTGTCGTGTTCTAGGTGGAACTATTGTAAGCATCTTAGCACATCTGATTTCTTGCCCTTGATAATTTCTTTCCTTTGGAGGAGTCTCCCCAAAATTGAAAATGGGATTGCGTTTTCAATTTGCTGAGTCTCCATTAAAGCTTAAGTTCTCTTCCCCCTATTAATGGTGGGTCGGATGATGGAATGGGGCTTACGAGGGTCTCTGGGTGACAGCTGCTTCTGCCGCCTGCGTTAGGTACACAAATCCCTTCCTTCCAGAGTCATCTCGGGCTGCTGTTCTTCCGTCCTGCCCCAGGGACGTTGCTCACGATCTTCCCTCTGTCCGGATGCCTCTTCTCTTTCTTTTCTCTTCCTTGTCTTTACTCTCTCCCTCCTCCCTCTCTTCCTTCCTTCTATCCTTTCTTTGGCACTGGGGATTGAATTCAGAGACATTCTACCTCTGAGCTACCTCCCAAGCCTAAGCCCCATTTTATTTTTTCTTTTGAAACAGGGTTTTACTAAGTTGCTCAGGGTCTCACTAAGTTGCCATGGCTGATCTTGAACCTGCAATCCTTCTGTCCCAGTCCCCCAAGCACTGGGATTACAGGCGTGCACCGCCCTGCCTGGTTTTCTTCCTCTTTTTAATTAACTATTGCTTCCCTTGACCTCAGGTCTAGACTCAGATGCCACTTCCTGTAGAAGCTTTTCCTCACTCCATCACTTTCAAAGAGGTCAGGTTCTCTTGACAGAGACAGATCACTGTCCTTTTCTGCCACAGTATCCATGTTGGTGTGACAGGGAGACCCATGTCTGGGCCCTTGGGTAAGACCCACAGTCGAGCGCCTCGGAGCCCGTCCAGCGCATGTCTGGCAGATGGGAGCTTTGAGTTTGTTGAGTGAATTAACCAATCGAATGCAAAGTGAAAAGGACACCGTGCCTTTATTGCTCTTGTCTCTACCTCTTAGAACGTTAAATACCTTTCATTTGACCATGGGACCAAGGTGATGTTTAAAATCATCCAGAGAGGAAGACCGGCTTTGCGGCTGGGAGCACCCCGACGTCAAGTGTAGCTGTGTGGTATAAACAGGGTATCTGGGACGGAGGGCGGGAGAGGGCCTGGAGCTGTCATGATATTTTCTTTTCTATTTTTTTGTTATTTGGATTTTTTAAATTATTTATAATATTTATTTCTTCAGTGTCTTTTTATGGGTGCATGGTAGTCACGCATCTTAATGGGGCACAAGATGGTAGAGGAACGCACACACATCTCACTCCTTTATCCTTTCCCCAATTCCTCCCACCTTCCCCTCCCTCTCCCTCCTTCTCACGATTGGGTTAGCGATTGATTGGCTTCGATATGCTTGCGAATGTTCATCATGTATATCGGGGAGTTTCCCTCTTCCCCCAGCATCCCCAGTTAGGCCTCCGTCTTTGCTCATCTGTGATTTCTCCTCCTTCATGATATTTCAGAAAATGAACACTTAAACTGATAACGGCTGTCGTATTCAGTATTTCACAGCTATTCAGGGCTCCAAAGACCTGGCCACGTAACTTAGAGGAAAGAGCTATATGCTCATAGTTTTCTTGGAGATTCTGGGTTCTGGCCACATGAGGCCAGGGCTGTGGATCTCAGGGCATCTTGGGGGAGAGAGAGAGAGAGAGAGAGAGAGAGAGAGAGAGAGAGAGAGAGAGAGAGAGAGAGAGAGAGGAGAGAGAGAAAGAGAGAGACAGAGAGAGAAAGAGAGAGAGAGAGGGAGGAGGGGACAGAGGGAGAGAGAGAGGGAGGGAGAGAAAGAGAGAGAGAGGAGAGAGAGAAAGAGAGAGAGAGAGAGAGAGAGAGAAGGGGACAGAGGGAGAGAGAGAGAGGGAGGGAGAGAAAGAGAGAGAGGAGAGAGAGAAAGAGAGAGAAAGAGAGAGGGGGGAGGGAGAGTCATTCCAACTTGCCTGAAGTTTAGTTTTGCCGAGCAGTCTCTTTCTAAGTGAGCCAATAGGGTTTTGGCAAACTGGTTCCAGAGAACGTGCCTTTCCCATGATCCTCTGTGTGTGCTCTCGGCGACTTTAGAAGAGACTGTTTGCATTTAATTCGTAATCTAGTTATTGAAGATATCCAGCGGCAGCTCCAAGCGCCTCTAGACAACACGTTGTTAATCCAGATGGAGTTGTTCTCTTAATTGAAAGCCACGAACGTAAATTCCTTTTTAAATGTACTGTTCTTGACCTTTTTCCTTGATTAAATCATGCCTTAACCTGGCTTCTCCCCCAGAACATCTTTGTTGGCGACTGCAGAGTTCATAGGGATGGCAGGCTTCAGGTTCAGTGGGATCTAGGTGCTTAAACAAACATCAAGGGAATGCGTCTGTCTCCACTTCTTCCTCTGTGATAGCTATGGCTCCTCATCATGCTGTTTTCTTTTCCTTGCTTTATTTCTCGATTGATTCCAGGCTTATAACCTCCATGGAAAGTAAATTCATTTCTTAAAGATTCCCACAAAAATCTGGGCATTGACCCCCACTCCTTGAGTTATGTGCCCAGCCCTGAAGTCATCACTGTGTCTTGGGGATGGAATAGCTCCTCTAAACAGATACACACACCCGTCTGCCCATACATAGCACGTGGACAGATGCTTTGCACACAAAGCCAACAGACGTTATCTACATCTTTTTCTTTTATAGTCCCAGCGATGATTGAATCCAGAGGTTCTCTTAATTCTGGGCTATATTCCTCAGCCCTACATTTTTTTTTTTGGAAACAGGGTCTCACTAAGTTACTGAGGGTCTTGCTAAAGTATTGGAGCTGGCCTTGAACCTGTGATTTTCTTGTCTCGGCCTCCCAAGGACTGGGATTCTAGGCAGACACTACCACCCACACCTAGCTCAGTTACATCTTAAAAGTATGCAAGACTTCAGCTTCCTGTCCACCTAAATCCGGGAGGGCTCCCTTGAAGACAGTGTGCAGTTATAACAGAAGAGGAGGTTCTCTGCAGAATCTGGTTTCCCTTGGCACCACCACCCTTACTTGAAAGATCAGTCCCAAAGTCGGGCGGCGGAGCGGATCTGAGCACACCGACTCTGGCCACCTGGCTTGAGTCTGGCAATGAACTTGTCTCGCCCAACTCTCCCGCTTCTGAAATTCATTTGCGGGGAAGAACCAACATTGACTTTAAAAAAGTCAGACCATAGGCCGGGCGTGGTGGTGCACGCTTGTAATCCCCGCGCTTGGGAGGCGGAGACAGGAGGATCGCGCAGGTTCGAAGCCAGCCGCGCTGGCTTAAGAGACCCCCTGTTTCCAAATAAAAATATAAAATAGGTCTGGGAGTGTAGCTCGGAGGTAGAAGGGCTTCCAGGAACCCCAGTAACACACACACACACACACACACACACACACACACACAGTCAGACCATAAGGGTTGGAAGTTGGCGCATTCCTGTAATCCCAGGACTTGGAAGGCCCAGTCAGGAGGATCGCAGGGTCAAGGCCGGCCTCAGCAAGGTAGCAAGGCTCTCTGCAACTTAGTGAGACTCTGTTTCAAAATAAAAAATAAAGCAGGGCTGGGGGTGTAGCTTGGAAGTAGACACGTTCCTGGGTTCGATCCCTAATATAACCCCCCTCAAAAGAAAAGATAGAGGCCATTAGGAGCAAGGGAGGGAGGGAAAAGCATACAAGGGTGTAGAAACAGAGTTGGGATGTTTTTAAAAAAAGAAAGTAAAAATAACCACAATTTAAAAATAAAATAAAATAAATAAAATAAAACTTGTGATCTATTTACCTGGAATTAAATGGTCAAAAATAAATAAATCATGCTGCTATTTATTGAATTGAAAAAAAAAAAGAAACAGAGTTGGGACATCTCATTATAGAAGAACTATCATTGTAGAGGTTTCCGCCAGGGCACTTTTATATCTGTTACCTCTCTTGAGCTGCATCAATCCCGTGTGGCTGTAGATCAGAAATTCTTATATTCGTTTGTCGCACAGAGAAACTGAGACCCACGGAGGTTAATGGATTGGACCAAGGTCAGGGAGTTAATTAGCAGGAAGCCCCGGAGTGGAATCTCGCAGACTCTAGGCCAACAGAGATAGAACCGCATGTAATTAAAAATTAAAGCCACATGTAATTAAAATTTCTAGTAGCCACATTGGAAGAGTAAAAAGAAAAACTGATGAAATTGATTTTAATAACTTATTCCATCCAATAGATCCCCAAATATCATTTCAACGTGTTCTTAATTTAAAAAGTAAGTTGAGGTATTTCACGTTATTTTCCCCACAGGAAATCTTCAAAATGTCTGATGTATATTATATAGTTACAGTTCATCTCAATTCAGGATAGCTCCTTCCTTCCTTCCTGTGTTGAACCTAGGGACATTATACTTCTGAGATAAACAGAGTCTTTATAAGTTGCTGATGCTGACCTCGAATAAGCCATCCTCCTGCCTCAGCCTCCCAAGTACTGAGAGAACAGGTGCACCCCTCCAGTCGATAGCTGCATTTGGGGTCCTCAGTAGCCACATGTGGCCAGTTGCCACCTTACTGGACGACATTGTCTCAGCTATTTTTGGTGAAACAGGCGCAGGGCACCATCTTTTCTGGGTTTAAGTTTACTTGTTCAGTTCAACAATTATTTATTCAACATCTGTTGTCAGACACTAAAGATGTAATGGCAAATGAGACAGATTTAATTGTTGCCTGCATGGAATTCATGTGCTAATGGGGGAGGCTGACACAAAACAAATATACAATTAAATAAATAAAATAATCTCGAGGTTCCAGGTGCTGTGTAAGAAGCAAGCAGGGTACTGAGACTGAAAATGATAGGGTCATGAAGGCTGCTCTGTGAAGTCCGGAGAACAGCAGTGGAGAAGTGGAGAGAGAGAGAGAGAGAGAGAGAGAGAGAGAGACAGACAGACAGACAGACAGACAGACAGACAGACAGACAGACAGACAGAAAGTATGTGTGTGGGATACGTGTGCCCTTTTGTCTATGACTATTTTGGGGCCACAACAGTCAAGTTGAACAGTTGCAAGAGAGTTCCTTACAAGCCTGGAAAGCTGAAGATATTTACTATCGAGCCCTTTATTATTATTATTAATATTTATTATTATTATTATTAATTATTTTGTGGTTCTGAGGGTGGAACCCAGGGGCTTTTCTACCTCCGGGCTATACTCCCAGACCTATTTTATACTTTATTTGGAAACAGGGTCTCACTAAGTCGCTGAGAGCCTCACTCAGTAGCTGAGGCTGGCTTCGAACCTGCGCCATCCTCCTGTCTCAGCCTCCCAAGCTCTGGAATTACAAGCGTGCGCCACCACGCCCGGCTACTACGGAGCTCTTTAAAACAACTTTGCTGATCTGTAAAAAAGGGAAAACCAGGATTTCTTCAAACAGTTGCTATGGGGATTAAGAAAGAGTCCGTCCCCCACCTGATCCAGTGATTTGCCGTCAGTGTCACGCTCAACAGAGATGGGTTTTGTCCTGTGTCCTACCCCGTCTGGCTCTGGGATTGGTGTCCCCTGCTCGCGGCCCCTTCTGGTCCTCAGGCGGCTGCAGCGGGGAGGGGGCCGAGTTCCTCTGTGGGTCCCTCCTTGAGTAGCACGTCGGTTTGCACATGGCTGGGAGGTGGACGGGGTGTTCTGCGGCTCCCGGGTCCTGGGTGCTGGCCTGTGGGCTGACACCGGGGTTTCATTACTGTTAATTGCCGCTGTGCCGCACTCACTAATTGGGAAGACAGGTCCTATTGCTCCCCGGGGAGCGGAACTTGGCCTGTGCCCCTTAATGAGGAAGCTGTCTCTTCCGCCGTCGTGGAATTGGGAGCGTGAGCGTGAATTTAGATGACAATTTATGTATCCAGGGGCAACATGGAGAGGCAGATTCCCTAAATACCTAAATTGCTAACAGGTTAGTGTGGCCAGGGGTGCCGGGAAAACATCAGAGCCCTGGCTGGGATTTCTGGATTCCCAGGGTGGAAGCCAGAAGCCGGGGGGTGGGGGTGGTGGTGGTGGGGGACACATGATGGCGACTCCCCTGCGTGGTTATCATCCTCGGCCTCTGCACGCTGCACACGTGGGGCTGGTGATTCTTGGTGGTGGAGACAGGGAAGGGGCTGTCCTGCAAAGGAGAAGATGTTTAGAGCCTTCCCAGCCTCTCCCAAATAGCATGCCTTTCCCCAAGCCACGAGAACCAAAGATGTCTCCTGGCATTGCCCAGTAGCCCCCTGGAGGGGCAAATGTGTCTCCTCCCAGATCTACCGCTAGGCAGGGACCCGTGGGAGGTCCTTCTGTGTGAGTGGCTGCAGAGGTGGACTGAGATACCACCGCTGCAGACCAGAGTCACATACCTCTGCTGGCTGTGTGGCCTTATGCAAGTCGCTTAACCTCTCTGGGGAGAATGAGGGCTTTGGAGGTTAAGTGCCGGGTGCAGAGAAGATTCTCTCCCGTGGCACTTGCCTCCCCTCTTGGCTTCCCCCTCCCCAAACCCTGAGAACCCTCCCTCCCCTGCGCGGGTGGCCAGGGCTGGTCTGTGCAATCTGCCCCGTTTCCCCCTCTGCCTTTTCTCCAGTCTTTCTTCAGGAGAGTTAGCTCCAGAGGCGTCTGTCGGAGGGCAGAAAAAAGTTGCACTTAATGATTTAAAGTTCCCTTCAAAGAACAGCAAGGTGGTATAATTTGCAGCTTCATGAAAGAGTTCCACCTGGGGCTCCAAAAAGAATAACAGATCAGTATGATTTGAACCTTAAGTCCCCTCAGCCCCCCTGCAACGTTGACAGGTATCTACGTGAATATTTAACTAGCCAGAGAGCTGCCCCGTCACCCCCAATCCCAATCGGGAAAGAAAATTTCTTTTTCCCTCTGGCCTCTTAGATAGATGAGAAAAAGACTAAATAAAATGGGAGGGGGGGGATAGCTCAGCCTCCGCAGCCCCCAAACATCAGAAGGACTGCTGCGCTCAACTCCTTTACCCCGACTCAGACCCAGCGCAGGCGCGGCCGCCGGGGGCCATGGCTCCCCAGCAGTCGGGCTGCGGAGTAATTTATGTTTTTACTCCATCCCCTGGGAGCAGCCCCAGCTCAATGCCATCTTCAGAAGCCCCAACTCCACCCCTGCTCGTCACAGCCGGCAGAAAGAAGGAGGAGAAGCTGGGGCCGAGCTGCTGAGGCTGCCCCATTATAAATGATGAAAGTAATCTGTGCTGGGGTAACAAACACAAATACATATATTTTATTTGGAAACAGGGTCTCACTGAGTTGCTGAGAGCCTCACTAAGTAGCTGAGGCTGGCTTTGAACTTGCGATCCTCCTGTCTCAGCCTCCCAAGTGCCACCACGCCCGGCTAACACAAACACATATAGAGTAAATCCTGAAAGCCCCTAGGGCCTCAATGAACTAATTGCCCTTAGTTCATTGCTGTCCATTCTTTGGGGGTTAATAACTCACATGCCCAGATCTGTATTAATTAGCGTTCTCTCAATATACAGAACTGATAGGAGATTATCTGTGTGCCTGTCTCTGTCTACCTACCTGTGGGTCTGTCATCGATCTATCTAGATATAAGTTAAAAATATCAGTCAATGCCGGGCATGGTGGCACACGCTTGTGATTCCCCGTGCTTAGGGGGCTGAGACAGGAGGATCGCGCAGGTTCGAAGCCAGCCTCAGCTGGCTTAAGAGACCTGTTTCCAAATAAAATATAAAATAGGTCTGGGAGTGTAGCCCGGAGATAGAAGGCCCCTGGATTCCATCCCCAGTGCCACTATATATATATATATATATCAGTCAATGGCGAACACCTGTGATCTCAGGAAGGACTTGGGAGGCTGAGACAGGGAGATCACAGGTTTGAGGCCAGCCTCAGCAACTTAGCGAGATTCTGTTTCAAAAAAAAAAAAAATTAAAAAGACTGGAGATGCAGCTTGGAAGTAATGCTCCTGGGTTCAGTCTCTAGTACCAAAACAAATGAACAAATGCATTTAATATGCCTAACCTACTGAGCGTCAGAACCTAGCCTGGCCGACCTTAAATCCTAAATGTGCCCGGGGTACTTACAGTAGCCTACTGGTAGGCACCATCATGTATTGGGGTTTTTTGGTGTTTTGTTTTGGTGGCTAGGTTGATGGACTCTCACTCCTTGCTGAGGCTGTGCTTGAACCTGCGGTCTTTCTGTCTCAGCCTCCCAAGTACTGGATCAGCAGGCTTGTCCAGCTTTATTTTTTATTTTGAAGCAGGGTATCGCTAAGTTGCCGAGGTCCTCACAACTGGGACAGTTGGAGAAAGTGTCTCTGATTACAGGACATCGACTACAACGAACTGTGGACTTTTCTAGACAGGCAGCCAGCAGGTGCAGAGGTCTCGGGGCAGGAACAATTCCAGCGTGTTTGTGGAAAGAAGATGGAGCGTTTTAAAAGATGTGCCACGATGCTGGGGAGATGGGGGCAGACAGAGCAGGCATTTAAAAATCACCAGCCTAAAGTACTTGGCATCCACTCAGCCCTACTATGGGTTGTGCCCTGCACCCAAAGCTTTCATTTGGGGTATGTATGTGTGCGTGGGTTTTTTGGTGGTGGTGGTGGTGGTGGTGGTACTTGGAATTAAACCTAGGGGTGTTCTACCTCCGAGCTACGTCCCCAGCTCTATTTTATTTTAAATTTTGAAACAGGGTCTTGCTAAGTTGCCAAAGCTGTCCTCAAATCTGCAATCCTCCCCTTTCAGCCTCCCAAGTACTAAGATTACAGGCATGCAACCTCCTCCCCGTCCCAGTTCTTTAATTTTTTTTAGTCCTTTCATGGACTAAAAAATCATGGGTATGATTATTCTTGGGGCGGTGACGAAGACACTGAGCCCGTCCAGGTAAGCGGCATCTCAAGTCTTAACTCCTGTAGCCTGCAGGTCAGATGGGAGACGCCAAAGCCTTCCAGCCTCCCGGTAACTTGATTCTGTATCAAGTTCTTCCATCTCAGCATCCAAGGCCGTGTGGGTCCTGGGGAGGTGCGAGTGCCCGGGCTCCCATGAGCACCCGGGGCAGAGCTCTCAGCTCAGCCCTGACGCGTACTTTTCTTGGCAACACACTCGAATGCCCGTAATTTCCACTCCCCCGCCTCCGATGCTTAGAAACTTTCCCATTTCCTTGTTAAATAAAAGATGAGCGGCAGATAATGAAATCCAGACGCCCTCCAGGCCTCCGATGTCACCTGCCAGTTTTCCTCGTTGGTCATCCCCTCCCCCTTAAACAAAACAGAAAGGATGACTTTGGAGCAACAGGCCGTATTCAAATGCCGTCATTACCTGTCCGCCGCGTGATGTTTTAGTCACTCATCTCATCCCTCTCCTTCGACTCGGGTCTTTAGTATTCCGACATCCTGGCGGATGATTTTGCAGACACCTCTCAAACGCCATCTGCCACCGATCCTGCCCGCGTCGGCCCCTCCAGAGAGTAGCCAGTCCCCAGACAAACCAGAACAGAACAAAACAAATAGATGCATATTTTTCGTACGTGTGGAAGCCAAAGAGAAGTTTGAAAGTAAGAAGAGTTGAGTTCGAATAGAAAAGACTTGAGAAATGATAGAGGAGGTTTTAGGAAAGGGACCGGGGGTGGGGGGAGGCAAAGACGGCAACAGTTGAACAGTTGAAATACTGCTAATTACCAAGTCCAGCCGGGCTCGTTGGCGCACGCTTGTAATCCCCGCGCTCGGGAGGCTGAGGCAGGAGGATCGCGCAGGTTCGGAACCAGCCTCAGCTACTGAGTGAGGCTCTCAGCAACTGAGTGAGACCCTGTTTCCAAATAAAGTATAAAATAGGTCTGGGAGTATAGCCTGGAGGTAGAAAGCCCCTGGGTTCCACCCCCAGTACCACACACACACACACACAAAATTACCAAGTCCGATCTCAAAGACACCGCAGGGCAGGGGAAGGAGGGGCTTGGGCTCTGGAGGGACGGGCTCTAAGAGTTTTGTCCCGGTCTATACTTCTGTTACTGGTTATTGAACCCAGGGGCATTTTACCTCTGAGATACAACCCCAGTCGTATTTTATTTTTATTTGGACACTGGGTCTTGTTAGGTTGCTGAGAGTCGCACTGCTTTGCTGAGACTGTCCTCAAACCTGCGATCCTCCTGTCTCAGCCTCCCAGGTACAGGGATTAGCGGGGTACGCTGACACGCCTAGCTCTGCAGTCTCTTTTCTTAGGGTGAGAGTCGGGTGTGTAGCAAGACTCTTTTTAGCCAAGTGCTTTTGATGCTGTTCTGTCCCACAGAACACAGGTTCTCATCGACAGCGCCCTCACCCCCTCCGAGGATGCTGGGCTATGTCGGTGGGCACAGTTTGGGTGGGGGGCGCTGCTGGCACTGGGAGGGCGGTGGCCAGGGATGCTGAGCAGCCCCTTGTGTCACCCAGGACAGCCCCACACCACCAAGACTTGACTCCAGATGTCAGCAATGTGGAGGCTGAGCAAACCTGGATTAGTCTGCGATTCTCACATTAGGAAGTATGTGCTGACTGAGTCTGTGAGAGCCGGTCGGTTCCGTGTGTTAGATCGATTTCCCAACTTATCTTGTCTGGTTGTTCAGCCCGGCATTGAGAGTTGGGTATCATGATTACTGGAGATTGTCTATTTCTCCCTTCAATTCTGTCAGCTTTTTTTTTTTTTAAATTATCTTCCATTTGGATTATTTTTCTCTGTAGATGGCTCAAATTCTTGCATGAAAATCTTTTTTTTTTTTTTTTTTTTTTTTTTTGCGGGTTTGGGGATGTAACCCAGAGGCATTTGACCTCCGAGCTACTCCCCCTGCCCATTTTTTTTTATTCTTTATTTTGTTTTGTTTTGTTTTGTTTTTTGTTTTTGCGGGTACTGGGGTTCCTGAAGGCCCTTCTACCTCTGGGCTACACTCCCAGACCTATTTTATTTTTGGAAACAGGGTCTCTTAAACCAGCGCAGTTGGTTTCGAACCTGCGCGATCCTCCTGTCTCCGCCTCCCAAGCGCGGGGATTACAAGCGTGCGCCACCACGCCCAGCTTTTTTCTTTATTTTGAAACAGGGTCTCACTGAGTTGCGGAGGGCCTAAGTAGCTGAGGCTGTCCGTGAACCGCGATCCTCCGGTGTCAGCCTCCCGAATGCTGGGATGACGAGCGTGCGCCACCACGCCCGGCATGAAAATCATTTGTGTATACCTTTCTTGGCGCACTGTAGTTTCACATCAGAAAGTCGTGCCGGGTGGCAGGGATGTCCTCGGACGCGGGACTTGGCGAGCTTCCCTCCCCAGCTCCCTCCCTCCCTCCCCCATACGTGATACCGAGAATGGCATCGCTCATTTCCCGTATGCACGCAGTATCAAGGGGATGTTTCCTTCGATTCTGTCAGCTTCGGCTTCTTAAATTCTGATGGTTTGTCATCTTGCTGACGGCCGTGTCCCGGCACGAAAGTAGACGACACAGAGGGACCTTGAGCCAGGGGCTGTCAGCAGCGAGTTGGGGTCCTTGAGCGGCCTCTGAGATGGAGGAGAGGGAGCAGGGGTCCATGGGGGGCTCTTGGGATGGACAGGTGTGAAAGTACAGAAGCAGATTAGGAGTGGGAGGCAGAGGACCACCCCCCAACATGTGCACAGCCTGGACTTTTTTTTGTGTGTGTGGTACTGGGGATGGAACCCAGGGGCTTTCTACCTCCGGGCTATACTCCCAGACCTATTTTATACTTTATTTGGAAACAGGGTCTCACTAAGTAGCCGAGAGCCTCACTAAGTAGCTGATGCTGGCCTCGAACCTGTGCCATCCTCCTGTCTCAGCCTCCCAAGCGCGGGGATTATAAGCATGCGCCACCACGCCCAGCTAGCCTAGATGTTTTAAACATGCCACTCTACACAAGGGGATGATGTGGGCAGAGGTCCTTCCAGGAGGAAGGAGGCTGGAGAATCCGAATTGGGGAAGAAGACACGTGAGGATCTTGACAGCGTCCCCAGAGAAGAATGCCACTGTGTCCCACTCTGCAGACCAGCAGACCAATGTCAGGGGTAGCCCTTAGATCACCACAGTTAAGCTGGTGGTTCTTGGGGGGGGGGTGCGAAGACAGGCGGATCGCAGGTTCGAGGCCAGCCTCAGCAATGCATTGAGGCCCTCCACAACTTAGTGAGACCCTGTTCTAAAGTAAAATCGAACAGGGCTGGGGGTACAGCTCAGGCAGGCAGAATTCCCCTGGGTTCAGTCCCTAGTAAACACACACACACACACACACACACACACACACACACACACACACACACGGCACAGTTGGTAAAGAGTGGACCTGGGATCAGGACCGAGCGGCTTGACCCTTTATGCTCCTTGCTGCTCTTGGATTGTGGTGTCCTTGGATCGTGGATTCCTTCCCTCACAGTGGTTTGGGTAGCAAGCGGTGGCTTTGTCGCTCCATTATTGAAGAGCCTACAGGTAAGCCTGAGCCCCGGAGCCGCTCTGGGCTCTGCCCCTCCACGCCGGGACCCCTTTCGCTTGCCATCTTGCCTGGAGACAGCGAAGGGCAGGATGCGGTCCTGGGGCCTCTTTGAAAAGCTGAGTCTCTGTAACTGAAGCGGGTGGGTGAGAAGGATCCTTCCAGGGCACCTGCGACTCAGGAACCACTCACCGTCACGGCAGGAATACAAACGCGCTCCACCGTGGAATGCCCTTGCGTTTGGATCATCTTCTAGAGGAGACAGTGTGCAGGTAATATAAAGCCCGCAAATGAGGGCCCATGCTTAGAAGTTGCCCAGATGCCTTCTGTTGAAGCCAGCAATCCGGATGCTTTGACGCTTGGGCACCACAGTGTCTTTGTAAAGAGGCCAGCCCTGCCTGTTCTGTTTACACTGTATGGAGGGGGCTGATTTCTGAGCTGCTGATGGAGTTCCCAGCCTTTGGGGTGGGAAAACGTCCACCCCGGCAGAACAGCTGGGGAACCGATGTTGACGGGGTCCGTGTGCGCTGATTTCCTTCGGTTTCTAATCCTGCTCTCTGGGAAGACTGCTGGGTGGGTGGCTGTGTGTGTTTGATAAGTTCAGTCTTGCTCAGGACATACGAGTGGTTTTCTAGCAGGAGATGAAATTGGCTTTTCAAGAACCTCAAGGAGGAATTTTTTCCCCCTGTTTTTCTGGTGGCCAAGGGGATCAGTGTCGTGGAGTTTAGGCGAGTATCTTCTTAGGCAAGATTCTCCCCGTGTAGCCCACAGGCTTCATGGCAGCGAAGTAGACACAGTGTTTGTGCTCCGTGGCTCCCTGCATCAGGGCCGGGGGACCCACGTCAAGGGGGCAGGGTCCTCTCCCGGTGTCAGTGCCAAGCAAGTGTCTGTAAAGTCTGTGACCTGCTGCGAATTATGCCACTTTGAACATGCATGTAGCATGGTATAAATATGCACCTTGCTATCATGTATAAACATACATGTGTACACGCTACCGACATGCATGTATCGCTCTGTTATTCTGACCGTAATTCTTTTGAAAGATACGGAGGAGCGGTCTAGGTGGGTCACACTGAGGTTGTCTTTCTGGTCTGTTGAGGAGCCGCCATACTGATCGCCAGAGCGGCTGTACTAATTTATAACCCCACCAACAATGTCTAAGCGCCCTCCCCACCTCCTTGCCAGAGTTCATTATGATTTGTATTCTTGACGATGGCTCTCACGGGAGCAAGATCAAATGTGGGTGTAGCTTTCATTTAGTTCCGTTATGGGACCAACCTAGGCGTCCAATCAGCAGATGATCAGGTAAAATGTGCTAGCCACACACAGCGGGGTTTTACGCAGCCATGGAGAAGAGCGGAATTGTGTCATTTGTGGGAAAATGATGGCGCCAGAAAACTTCTTACGAAGGGAGGTCAGCCATCTCCATCTGTGGTGTGCACCATCGCTGTGAGCGACGCTGTGAGGTAAGGCGATAACGCACTCATAAAATATTAAAAAACAAAGTTAAGGGCCACGTATTTTCTCTCAGATGTGGAAGCTAGAGAGAAAATAAGAAAGAAAAGAGACTTTATGAAAACTAAAAGACCAGTAGAGAGGGAGGTTTGGGGAAGGAAACAGACCAAATAATGTTATATGCGTATATGAATTATCACCGTGAGTCTCAGGATCGTGTACGATTACAATGCACCGGTAAAATATTTTTTTAAAATATCATGCCCTAAGCGTGGTGGCGCACGCTTGTAATCCCCGCGCTCGGGAGGCAGAGACAGGAGGATCGCGCAGGTTCGAAGCCAGACGCGCGCGCTGGCTTAGGAGACCCGTTTCCAAATAAAAATGTAAAAATAGGTCTGGGAGTGTAGCCTGGAGGTAGAAGGGCTTCCAGGAACCCTAGTACCACCCCCCCCCTCCAAAATCATGCCCTAGGCACTTTGCCTTAGCCCCAGCTCTGCCCAGGACATTGATGATTCTCTGTATGTATTTATTCAATAGACTAACCAAGCCTTTCAGGGAGGTTTACTTGCCCAAGATCTGGCAAGCAGCAGGCCCTGTGTTTGTGACTTGAACCCAGAGCCATCTGCATCTCTCTCCGGGACCCCAGCTCTATCCCAAGTGCCTTCTCTTCCTCGTCATTCTGGGGGTGGGCTTCTCTTAAGGGAGTTAACAAGTTTGCAGAGAAAGAGAAAGAAACAAGTCCCTGTGCAGGGAGCCTGCCCGTCCTCCCTGATCCTCCCCCGGGTCTCCTGGGGGCCCGTTGGCTTCATTCCCAGCTAACTGTCCAGCTGTGGATAGAGAAAAATTGCCCCAAGTTTGTAATCACATGGCTCTGGAAGATCTCATCTGGAGCTAAGTGTCCCGTACCTCAGAGGAGAGCTTTTAGAAGCTGATTCACTGGATTTCTGCAAAGGCTCAGAGCCCTTTTAGCTTGGGGTCTGGTAATATTCCAGTCCGGTGGGGGCAGTGGAGGCCCAGATAAACAGGGACACAGATCCTAAACAGGGAAGTCGGCGCTGTCAATACCGGGGAGTCGAGAAGTCCTGATGTGACATCATCTAGAGGCTCTGGAAATTGTTTCTGAAAACTTTGATGTGGTTTATGAGAGAATGAGTCAGGCTAAATTGCCTGATTACTCCAGGGACCTTGTTCATTTTTTCCCCTCCCCTCCTTTTCCCGTTTTAGTTGGACGGGTCTATTTGATGTTTGGTTTTAGATCCTATTTTTGAGTTTCATAAAATTATGCTTCCTTTTATCCTAACAGTCATGGAAATATCTGGGTGACTCTCATGAGTCAGGCCCCATGGAATAGCTCTGGGGATAGGCCCACCTGCATGGAACAGTTCTGAGGAGGGGGCCATGGACTCACCTTTGCCAGAGCAACTGGCTGAGGTACCAGGAAGAAGTACTTGGTGTGGGGAGGGTCTGCAATGGGGAGTCCTATTTGCCCGGTGACATTGGAAAACGCTCCCGAGGGAGATGACCGATGGACTAAAGTCTAAAGGTGTAGAAGAAGTTAAGTGGGGCCAGAGAGTAGGCCCTGGGGAGGGCAGGGGGCTTGTTGCTTTAAAGAAGAACAGTATGCATGAGCAAGTGAGAGGGACTGGATCACAGGAAGTGCTATAAGGCTGTATGAGTCTCTTGTGGCTGCTAAAACAAACTACCCCACACTTGGTGGCTTCAAGCAAAGAAGCTTTTGTTTTGTTTTCTTTAAAAATCTCATAGTTCCAGAAGCCAGAAGTCTGAGCAAGGTGTCAGCAGAGCTGTGCTCCCCCAAAGGCTCTGGGAAGAGCTGTCCCTCACCTGATCCAGCTTCTGGTAGCTCCAGGCCTTTCTTGGCAGGAACTTCCTCCACAGTCCCTGACTTCCTGGCCACGTGGCCTCCCGTTTGAGTTGGACGGGTCTATTTGATGTTTGGTTATATAGATAGATCCTATTTTTGAGTTTCATAAAATTATGCTTCCTTTTATCCTAACAATCATGGAAACATTTGGGTGTCTCTTATGAGTCCTTCTTCCTCCTGTCCATATCAAATCTCCTCTCTCCCTTATGGATTTAGGGCCCTGGTGGACAATTGTGCATGACTTCACTCAAGACCCTTAACTGAATGACATCTGCGAGGATTCTTTTCCCCAACACAGTGCCATTTATATGCCCCTGTGGACATGTCTTTGGCAGGGGATGGGCACCATTCCGCCCTCTGCAGAGGCAGTGGTTAAGACTTTTATCCCAGGAGCCTTGGGAAGCCACCCAAGGCTTTAAGAAAAGGCAGGCAGTGACCAGATCTGGGTTTAAAAGTTCTATCTCAGCTGAGTATGGTAGCACCTACCTGTAATCCCAGTACGTGGGAGGCGGAGACAGGAGGATCACAGGTTTGAGGCTAGCTTCAACGATTTACTGAGACTCTCAGCAAACTTACTGGGACCCTGTTTCCAAAATAATAAATAAATAATAAATAATAAATAAAAAAGGCTGCAGGTGTAGCTTGGAGGTAGAGTGCCTAATCCCCTCTTCTACAAAAAAGTCAATATTTCTCTTTCACTCTCTCCTCTTTTCTCTTCCCTCCTCCTCCTCCTCCTCCTCCTCCTCCTCCTCCTCCTCCTCCTCCTCCTCCTCCTCCTCCTCCTCCTCCTCTTCTTCTTCTTCTTCTTCTTCTTCTTCTTCTTCTTCTTCTTCTTCTTCTTCTTCTCTCTCTCTCTCTCCTCTCTCTCTCTCTCTCTCTCTCTCTCTCTCTCTCTCTCTCTCTCTCTCTCGTTCTCTCTCTCTTTCTCTGTGCTAGGGATGGACCCCAGGGCCATGTGCATGCTTGATGAGGGCTTTACCACAGGGCTCCACCCCAGCCCCCAAAGTTTCCTCCCTGATGGAGCAGGCAGGAGCTTGTTGAGCAGACAGGTCCAGCTGAGACGTGGGATAGTCGTAGCTTGTCCTGGGGAAGCAGAGGGGAAATGTTGGGAAGCAGAATCAGGCAGTTCTTAGGAAATGAAACTCAGGGTCGTGGTGCACGGTAGTGCCGATGTTGGGAGTTGTATAAAACCTGGTAAGAGGATGTTTGGGCAGTTGGAATGAGCCATCCTTCCTTATCTGAGAGATGCCGACGCTGGCTCCCACACTGACAGTGCCCTGGCTTTCTTGGGGACAAATGTTTTCTTTAGAGCAGTCAATAGCATCCTCCCCTAGGTAAGGACTTGGGGCGGAGGAAGACAGTTAAGCAGGGACAGACTTCATACATCTCTGGACCATCGGGCAGCATCATTATTTTTCAGTGACATTATTTTTTTTACATAACAACCAGGTTTGTTCTGTGCAGGAAAAATAAATAAGAAAGGTAATTTGGTGCTCACTGTGGGTTGCATTTAATTTGCATCTCATTAACGAGCTCCTTCTACCAGGAGGCTAAGGTCAGATTGTGAAGAGGTGGGCAGAGTGGGAGGCGGGCGTTGCCTGTCCCTGCCCCGCTTTGCCAGGGGAGGCTGAGGGAGGCAGGGAGGCCGGGGGTCTGATGGCCCGTGGTCATCCTGCCCCCGCCGTCGGACAGTTCTGTGGCCTTGGCTCAGGCAACCTGACCCATAACTAAGGATATTAATAATACCCACTTTATTGGGCCGTTGGGAGAATTAAATGAGATAATGCATGGATAAGACTCGGTAAAAAGGTAGCTATAATTATCACTGACACTTCACAATGCCGTCATGTCAGTTCATTCCTAGGCGTTTGGCGAATGCCCAGATTGGGCTCCGTGTCGTGATATGTGGTGGCCTGTAAGCCCAGGAGAACACCCGGAGCCCTGCTCTGCTGTAGCGTGGTGGGGAAGAGAGACAGCAGGCACAGAAACCAGTCAAGCAGTTGCCTCTTGCTGTTCTTGGAGGACTGGTCCAGGACCCCTGGTGGACGCTCACACTTAAGGAGCTTAAGTCCCTACCTAGTGTCCGCATAGAACCCATGCAATCCTCTGTGTGTTGTAGATTATCTCCAGGTTGGTAAGCATTTATTATACAATGTAAATGTCCCGTCAGGAGTTGTTAGAGTGTATCTTTTAGGAACTAGTGACAAGAATACTGTTTGTAATGTTTGGTACATATACAGATAGTTTTTTCTCCCTACTCTTTTGCTCTGTGGTTGGCTGAATCCATGGATGTAGAATATGTGAGTTTTTTTTTGGGGGGGGGGCAAATGTTTTCTTTAGAGCAGTCGATAGCATCCTCCCCTAGGTAAGGACTCGGGGTGGAGGAAGACAGTTAAGCAGGGACAGACTTCATACATCTCCGGACCATACATCTCCTGACTGCCTGAGGACAATGTCAAGTGATGAGCATTGCTGTAAAGGAAGAAGGGAGAGCTGCTGCCCTGGATGAGATGAGTAGGAGGCCTCTCCAAGGAGGTCAGAGAGATGAATAAAGTGATGAAGAGAGGCATGCAGATTTCTGCAGGAAAACTATGACAGCCCCAGGGACTGGTATGTTCAAAGGCCCTGGGGCAGCTCGTGAGCCTCAGCCCCAGTCGGAAGGCAGGTGGAAGATACCAAGGTGAGCTCTAATGTCAGCTGGTGGTCAAAGAGGACAGGAAGAAAATAGAGCAAGTGAGAAGACAGGTCACTAGGGGGCTTTGAGGGGTGGTGGCTGGTAAGGTCTCCCTGGGAGCTGGCTGTTGGGACTGTGTACTTCCTAGACATCTACTATTTGGGAGTTACTTTGAGACAACTTTATTTTTTTTGCATAAGTGTTGATGTTGATTGTGATCTCGGCTGTCGATGCCCCTGATGCCTCCGCCCCCTGGCTTCATTCTGCAAAGCAAGGTTGGAACTCTGGAGCTGTGTGGTATGCCCACCCACAGCAGAGCTGCAGAAAACATCACATCAGAAAATCTCTGGGAGTTACCCTAGACACATCAGCCTGGGGCCTCCTGGAATGCCACAGAAAGAGGAAGGGTCAGAGAGATTGTATGAGTTTGCTGCAAGCTGCTGTAACAAAGCAACACAGATGTGGCGGCTCAGAAAACACCCGTTTATTGTCTTAGGGTTCTGGGGGCTGGAAGTCCAAAATCAAGGTGGAGGCAAGGCTGGCCCCGGGCGCTGGGATTGGTGTACTGCATGCCTCTCTCCTGGCTGCAGGTGGTGGGCAGCGATCCTGTATCTTTTGGCCTCTAGAAGCCTTACTCCCATCTCCGCTTCCCCTGCAGGCCCCTCACTGTGTGTCTGTACCCCAGTTTCCCCATTCTTTGTGGATGCCTATCATACTGGACTGGGGCTCCCCTATCCACTGTGACTGCATCTCAATTTAATTACATCTTCAAGGACCCTCTTTCCAAAGCAGGGCACATTCTTGGGTACCAGTGATGATTATGTCAACATATTTTGGGAGGACACAATTTAATCCATCCTAATCATCCTAATCCATCCTAGTCCATCATTCCATAAAATGGAATTTTTTAAAAAAGCTATTTTATGGCTGGGTGTAATGGCGCACACTTGTAATCCCAGTACCTGGGAGGCTGAGACAGGAGGATCACCAGTTCGTGGCCAGTTTCAGCTATTTAGTGAGGCCCTTTGCAACTCAGTGAGACCCTGTTTCAAAATAAAGAATAAAAAATAGGACTGGGTGTATAGCTGAGAGGTAGAATGCCCCTGGGTTCAATCCCCAGTACTGAAAAAAAAAGAGGCCATTTTATGGAAAACTAACACATACACAGAAAAATGGGCACCCGTAAGCAAAACCCCCTTGAATTTCCGTCTCATAAACACCGGTGCAGCTAACGCATCTCAGCCAGTCGGCTATTGAGCTGCATCCCGAATCCCTTACCAAGCCCCAGCCCCTGCACCACACGCACGGCTCCCCGGGACCTCTTCCCACAGTTGGAGGATGGAGGCCATCTTCTCGTGCAGAGGAGAAACCCAAGGAGGAGAGAAGCCAACTCCATCCTGTCCTTCTCCCCATTCCCGTTTTCCTCGATGTCTACCTTGAAGCTTAGCTACGAGGACAGCTCGGGTTACCTTAGGATAATTACTGCCAGGATTGCTTATGAAAACGTGTGTGATTTGTGCTTCTGAGCAATGAGCCCCGTTACCTTTTGGGGTTCACTAGCCACTGGTTTCTTTATGACCCGGCTAATTGTTGATCATGGCGAGGTGGGACCTCTGGGAGCCCGCGCCAGGCCCGCCGCTGCCAGGGTGGCAGGTGGCAGGTGCTCCGGCTGTACTTCAGGGGCTCTGCGTTTTACAGCTCCTTTGCTGATGGCCATAAACTTGGCATTTGCTTTGGGTACTTGGGGAGCCCTGAACCTCTAATTAAATTGCATCCGAGCAGGTAGAAATCTCATAGCTAGAGAAGGCATTTAACAGCTGCAGAGGAAGGTGGAGGGGAACTGGGCTCTGCTCAGATGGCACCCCAAGCCCCCACAGGCCCCGCATTGGCCTTCCTGAAGAGGAGCAGATGCTCACCATCTCCTCTTCTCTCTAGTCCCCACAGGCCCTCTCCCCGTTTCAGCCCTCTGCTTTCCAGTGGTGGGTTATCCGCTTCCAACACTATATTTTTCTTTTTTTGTGGTACTGGGGATGGAACCCAGGGGCATTCTACCTCCAAGCTATAGCCCCAGCCCTATTTTTTAGTCTTTATTTTGAAACAGGGTCTCACTGAGTTGCAAAGGGCCTCACTAAGTAGCTGAGGTTGTCTGGGAACTGTGATCCTCCTTTCTTAGCTTCCCAAATGCTGGGATTACAAGCGTGCACCACCATGCCCCACTCACTTCCAACACTTTTGTTGTTGTTTTTTTGGTACTGGGGATTGAACCCAGGGGCATTCTACCTCTGAGTTACACCCCAACCTTTTTCATTTTTTATTTTGAAACAGGGTCCCAGTAAATTGCCGAGGCTGGTCTCAAACCCACGGCCCTCCTGTCTCAGCCTCCCAAGTATTAGGATTACAGGTGTGAGCCACCACACTCACCTTTTTTTTTTTGGCAGTACTGGGTGGGGATGGAACCCAGGGGTGTTCTACGACTGAGCTACACCCCCAGCCCGATTTTTTTATTCTTTATTTTGAAACAGGGTCTCACTGAGTTGCAAAGGGCCTCCTCACTAAGTAGCTGAGGCTGTTCGCAAACTGCGATCCTCCTGTCTCAGCCTCCCAAATGCTGGAATTACAAGCGTGCGTGTGCCACCATGCCTGGCTCACATTTTATTATTTTAGTAAAATAAACATAAAATGTACCACTTTACCACTTCCGAGTGTACAGTTTGGCGGTGTTAAGTATATTCATATAGTTGGGTATCTGTCACCACTGTCTATCTCCAGAACTTTATTGTTTCCTAATGGCGACTCTGTACCCACTAAATGAAAACTCCCCAGGCCCCTTCCCCTCGGACCCCTCAGCACCACCAGCCACTCCTTTGTCTCAATGGATTTGACTCTGCGAGGCCCCTCTGCGGTGGAATCACGTAGTATTGGTTCTTCGGCAACTGGTTTCTTTGACTGAACACGAAATCCTTAGGGTTCGTCCATGTTTTTTCCTGTCAGAGGTTGCAGAATGCCCACGTAAGGCTGTATAATAGCCCCGTGTACGTTCTATCACGTTTTACTTTTCCACTCACTTGTTAAGGGATACCGAGCTTGTTTCCGTCTTCTGGCTCTTGTGAACAATGCTGCTGTGAACATGGGTGGGCAGTATCTGTTCAACTCTCTGCTTTCATTACGTTGGATCTCTGCCCCGAAGTGGGGCCACAGGACCCCGGGGTTATTCGACTTTCATGGTTTACAAGGAGCCCCGCTCCTGTTCCCCGTGGCAGCCGGGCCAGTTTTCAACCCACCATATCCTCAACACCTTCTCCATATCCTCAACACATTTTTTTAGGCCTTTTAGTTAGCTCCCCTTTTTTTCCCCCTAAGACAAAGTTCAAGGCTCTGTGTCATGAAGCCCTCTGGGCACCCCTGGGGTGTGGGCACGGAGGCGTCTGTTGCCCATAGGAGGTTGTTCCCGCTGACTTTCTCACCACTGTGATCTCAACACCTGACAAGCAGAACTTAGAGACAGAAAGATTTATGTGCTTATGATTCTGAAGAACTCTGTCCATGTATATAGTATACACAGTTCATTTTCCATGAGCTGCCACGCGGGAGCCGGGGCTACCGGTCCTTAGGGCATGGTGGGGGGCAGAGGCCAAGGGGAGGGGCGAAGAATATAGTCCTGAAAGCCACACCCAGGGCCGGCCCCAGGGAGCCTCTGCACGCCATGTTACTTTCAACCCTAACTGTGGTCCATTGTGAGTCTGTTCTTACTCCAAGGCCTCTCTTGTTCATCCTTCCAGTAGCCCAGGCCTGGGCAGTTGGTTTTTATGTCCGCACTGTGCTGTCTCATTCATTGTTCTTATTTATTTGTCCAGTTTAACTTCTTGGGAGGGGTCGGTCTCGGGCAACCTGGCTCTGGTGGCCGAGGCCACGCCCACTGACTTTCTGCATCCTCCTGAGTAAGGAAAGACCGCCCATTTCTCTGGATTCTGCGTTCCTTAACCAAAAAAAAAAAAAAAAAAAAAAAAAAAGATGATTGAGGTGCACCTCACATAACAAAATCAGCCATCTTAAAGTGAATCGCTTCTTGGCATTTGGTGCGTTCACAGTGTTTACAACCACCACCTCTAATATAATTCAGAAATATTTCCATCGCCACAAAAGAAAAGCCTGCACCCATCAAACAGCTTCTTTCCCTCAGTCCTCCCCCACAGTCCCTGGCAATTGCCAGTCTGTATTCAGCTCTGTGGATTCGCCTGTCCTGTGTATTTCACGAAAACGGAATCCTCCGATATTTGACCTTTTGTGACTGGCTTCTTACATTTCCATGCTTTAAAGCTCCATTACTTTTTATGGGTGTGTAATACTCCATTCTATGGGTATCCCACAGTTTCTTTCCTCATTCATCTATTGATGTGCATCTAGGTTATTTCCATTTTTTGACAGCTATGAATATTGCTGTCATGACTATGTATGTATGTATATTTAAATATGCTTGCAGTCCTCTTAGGCATTTACCTAGGAGTGAAGAGGCTGGGACACCTGGTGGTCCTCCGTTTAATATTTTGAAGGAACACCAAGCTTTCCACAGGTCTCTCTGTTCCCTACAGACCCCTAGCCCCGGCTCCTGCGTGGCTGGCATAACGCAGACCATCTGCACAAGGGCCGGGATCTTCCTTCCACATTCTCAGCGGCGACCTGCAAGGGCTCCGATTTTTCCACCTCCTCCCCAACGTTGTTTTGATTCTAATTTTTAAAACCGGAGCCACCCTCCTGGGTGCGAAGTGACGCCTCACTGTGGCTTTAATTTATATCTGTTAACGCCTGATACGGGTGAACATCGTTTTCTGCGCTGGTTGACGGCCGTCAACCAAATGTCCCATCAAGTCCTTGGTTGGTTTCTGCTTCCTGTTGGCGTATGTTTCCTCTCCTGGGGCCCAGCCTGGGAGTAGCAGGTGACATCCTGCAAAGCAAAGAAGCCCTCGGGGGCCCTTGCACGAGCCCTTTTTCCTCTCTGTGACCCGGTTTCCTTAGCCGTGCGTGCATTCGTGCATACGTGTGTGCATGTGTGCGTGTGTGTTGGGGATGGAAGCCCAGGCCTCAGGCATGCTAGACAATTTCTCTACCACTACTGAGCTTTGTCCTTGGGCCTGGGCCTCAATTTTCTCCTCTGCAAAATGGGGGTGTAATCTTGCCTCTCCCGTGGACTCTGAAGACTGGAGGCAGGAGAAGGGAGATGTTTACCTCACTGCCCAGGGAGGGGAGGCCCCCGAGGGAGACCAGCACATCTTCCTCACTTGATTTCATCTCCGCTCCTAAACTGGATTTGTGGCTGCAACATGGCCCATGTATTCCCAGCAGCCCCGAGAGATCTGGGGCGGTGGCTGTCGGCCGCGGTAGGGACCAGACACGGGGCACAGAGATGCCGCACCCAGCCGGATGGCAGGCGGAGGGGTCTCTTGGAACGTCCTGACGCCGTGGCTCTGCTGTGCACCGGGCACGGCCTCTGGTGGGCAGCCGTCTGTCTCTGTCAACCTGCCAAGTCTCTCTGATACATAATTCATCCTGGTGCTGGAAAACATGGCCGTGAAGTCACCCGGGACGCGGCCGAGCCAGAGGGCACCGGTTTTGCATATACAGGAGGGAAGGGAGCTCCATCCAGCTTCCCAGGTGTGGCAGCTCAGGCCCGGGTCAGCAGCGCAGCCAGTCACGCCTCGCGGCGCTGGGACGCTGGGCCGTGTCCTTTGCCAAGGGCTTCAGTGGCGCGTTTGGCCCTGCTCCCCGGAGCTGCCAGTTGCCCTTAATTCCAAGGGGCTTGTGCACAGGGTCGCAGAGTGCAGTCATTTTCTGTCTACTTTAAAATCCACCTGCGCCGCTCCCCACTGTCCTCTGACCCCCTCAACAGTAACAGAGGCGACGATGCCTTTCACAGCCGCGTTCCCAGCGTCCCCACCAGATGCCGGGTCCCACTTCAGGCCCTGGGCCTCTGTTGAAGGATAGATTTGCAGGTCCTCTTCGGAACCCGAGTCTGTTGGCCTGCGGTTGGGAAGCTTTGCGCGGCCTTTAGAGATGCGGTTTCCTTGGAGACGGGGGGGGGGCATCTGCCTGCGGATCTGGGGACCCGCGCGACCATGGACCAGATTTTGTGCCTGGTGAGAACTGGGAAACGGGGCCTCTCTACACAGAGCCAAAGCCATCAGCCGCCATTCTGGTTTTCTAAGCCCGTAGAGTGCCACAGAGCGAGACCCCTTTGATGTGATAATGTGAGAATGAGGACCGATTTTTTTTTTTTTTTTAAGATCACTGCCATTTAATTAACCTGTGCGCCTGCAGCAATCAGTTCAGGACTTTTAATGAGTTGCACGCCGCTGGATCCCTTTCTGTGTGCTGGTGCCGAGGGCTCAGGATAATAAAGTGGAATGGTTGGCTTTCCAGTTGATAGGGGGAGGCTGAGCTGTATTGCTCTTTCAACAACTATGTCTCAAGCCTCTGCTGAGCACCAAGGACCATTCTGGACACGAGGAATACAACGGTGGAGAAGTCTCTCATGAATCTGCCTGCATGGAGTCGATATTCCAGACCAGGGCTCAGAACACCACAGCCCCTGGCCAAGTGTGGTCCCCGGCTTGCTTTTATAAATAAAGTTTTATTGAAACACTGCTTTCCACCACCGTTCTTTCCTCCCCTTCTTTCTCCTTTCCCTCTTTCCATTCATTCTTTTCCCCTCTTTTCCTCACTACCATCTTCCTTTTCTTCTTTCCTTTCTTCCTGCCCACCCTCCTCTTTCTTTGCAAATTACACATTTCTCACACACGGCAAGCACTTTTTTATAGTGCAAGATCCGTGCACACGTAGTCGGATCTGGAAGTCCCCAACCCTCTCCCTCCTACCGTCTTCCTCAGTGCAAACCCTTCTAGTTCTTTTTTTTTTTTTTTCTGGCCTTAAATTCACTTTATGAATATATTCAAACATCACAGATATGTATTTCTGCTTATATATTTATATTTGTATTGCATGAGATCATACCCTATGTGATGTTTGGCCGTTTGTGCTCTTCACAAATCTGCGTGTCTTGGGAGTTTTAAACATCTGACCATGACTCATCAAACCTTAGCCTCTGGGCTAAATCTAGCCCATGGCCTATTTATAAATACAGTTTTATTGGGGCTCAGCGACACCCATTTCTTTACCTATCACCTATGACAGCTTCGATGCTACAGAGGCAGGCTTGAGTAAACTGTCATGGAGACCACACGGTCTGTGAAGTCTATGAGATTGACTGGCCCTTTTCAAAAAAAAAAAAAAAAGGCTTGTCGACCCCTGCTCTGGGTCACCTCATTATTTTTACTGACTGCATAATATTCTACAACGTGGATGCATTTTATTTTATTAACATGTCCTCTTAAGATGTCTTCTTAAGACATCTTCTGCTTGGTTTTCTGGATGAGCTCCTATGGGGACTCACAAAGTGAGACTGTCCCGGGTACTCAGTGGGATGTTAACACTATTCCGTTTCTGACGTGGAGCCCGAGCCTCCAGTGCTCTCGAGGCAAGGGCCTCGGGGCTCGTGCGGTGGTGTCCCGTGACTGTCCTGGAGACCGGCACATTCCTTCTGACATGTTCCCATCCCGATCCGGCCTCCGTAGCCTAAACTCTCAGGCTGGGAGTCGGGTTCTTGGCGAGCCGGAGCAGCTTCTAGCGGATTCGTGGATGTCACGCTTTGTTCTAGAACATTCTGCTGTAAAGGTCCAGGAGAGCGTCAGGATGTGGTGCCGCCATGGGGAGCACTGTGTTGGGAGAGTGGAAGAGGCTTTGGAAAGCTTGGTAAAATGCAGATTTCTGGGCCCCACCCCATCCCAGGGGACCAGAAAAACTGGAGTCAAGATGCTGGGTAAAAAACGTGAGCTCCATTTTTTTTTTTTAAGAGGAAATTTGGCTTTAGAGGCCGGAAGGATGAACCAAGTTAGGCTTTTTGACCAACAACAACAAAGCTATAACTTCAGCCAGCGTAGGCAGAAAGGGAACCCAAGTGGGAGGATTCCGGGGAACTCTCGGGTCAGGCAGCGATGATGCCGGGGACTGAGGCCTCAGCGGGGCCGGATCCGCTTCCTGGGGGATTCTTAGCGGTGGGGACGGCTGGACCAGCTTCACCGAGGAGACACCATCAGATAACCGAGCTTCAAATGCTTTTTTCTTTTTGTCCTCCTGTGTCAGCACTCAAAGATTTCCATTCCCCGGTGCGATGTGGCTTGGTCTGATTGGCACTTGGAGAGAGGGGGAGAGCAGTGTCTTCTGACACCCTTACAAGATTGCACACGGGAGCAGGAGAGAGTGATCTCCCACCCCGAAGGAGAGGGGGGCGAAAGCTGATGGTCGCGAACCCCGCGTCCCCAGCCAGCCAGCGATTGCAGATTACGGGCTCAGCTATTTAAGTACGCGGCCAGCTGCGCAGGGGGATTACGCGGCTGGAGGATCCGAGGCCACAAGGAGCGGTGCCCCCTTTTCTATTTAATCCCAGACGAGCAAGGTTTCTCTCTCAGCGTGTCACTGCTGGACGCGAAGATCGGAAGCGCCTCGGAGGCCTTGCTTCGAAACCAGCCGCCGATTTCGGAGAGAAATCCCTCCAGCTCGCAAGCAAAGAGGGTTTTAAGTCTGTTTCTGGGAGTCGCCAGAGACAGCCACGAGTGAGTTATTGGCAATTCCCCCACCCCGTGTGGGGTCATCTCTGCTTGATCTTTTGCTGTGATCTCTGCCGGGCTCACGCTGACTCACTCTCTCCAAGAAGCAAGGGGCAGACAGGAGTCGGGAGAGGTTGGCCCTTTGTCTAAATAAGAGTGCTGCGCTGGGCCCTGGTGGATTCTGACCAGGCCAAGGTCACGCCATGAAGTCTGGAGAAGAGGGAGCCCCGTTGGAGTCAGCACTTTGGGGATGGATGAGCTGCTGAAATAATCTTCTCTAAACCCCTCAGCGTACAAGAGAGAAGCTGAGGTTAAGCCCTGGCCGGCGCCCGCCAGCTCCGGCGTTGTCTGGGCCCTCTCCCTCAGCCATGGTCTGTCTCTCAGCGCTGATGGATGGATCTCAGCGTGGGTCTCACACAACTCCCACATCAAACCGTAGGCCTGTTTAGGCATGTCCACAAGGATCCATTCAGCTTCTTTTCCCCTAGGATAGAGGTACTTCTGTGAAATATTATATAGCTGGCAAAAATACTCGTTTTCCTTGAATAGCTATTTGCAGCTGACCTCTTGCTTGTGCCGAGAAGGGTCTTTGCTGGCTCACGCCCTTAGCGTTTACTTAGGATGCTGCCTCTAGGTACATTCACAGGGAGATGTCAGAGTGTTGAGAATCCAAAAAACAGAGCCCGTCCTTGTACATGTTCCAAGCAAATCCAGGTCCCCGGGAGGCTGTGATTTTTTTTTTTTTTTTTTTTTTTTTTTTTTTTTTTAGGACTGAGAGCTTTGAGGTCACACAGAACCTGGTTCAAATCCTGACTCTGCCTCTTCTGTGCTGTGTGATCTTGGGAAAATTGAGTAGCTTCTCTGTGTCTTCATCTAGAGATGACAGATTCCATCTTGAAGAACATGATGACCTAATGCCTATTCTGTGTTTAGGACAACATCGGGCATGTAGGAAGGGCTCGGTGAATCACAGCCGTCACGATTAGGATGAAGAGACCTGAGCAGAAACGGACAGAGATCACACAAAGCCGTGTGTGTGTGTGTGTGTGTGTGTGTGTGTGTGTGTGAGAGAGAGAGAGAGAGAGAGACAGACAGACAGACAGACAGACAGACAGACAGAGGATTGAACCAACTGGCATTCTACTTGTGAGCTACACCCCCAGCCCTATTTTATTTTTTATTTTGAACCGAGGTCTCATGTACATTGCCGAGGGCCTCACTGAGTTGCTGAGACTGGCCTTGAACCTGTGATCCTCCTGTGTCAGCCTCCCAAGTACTGGGAATACAGGCGTGCACCACTACGCCTGGGTCATTTATTTATTTTGTTAAACAGGAGAGAGAAGCAGTATCCAGGTCCATGGCAGGTCAGGGATCCGCCTCCTGCTCCCAGAGAGAGACCTCAGCAACCCCCTCTGTGGCCCAGGGTGGACTGTCTGGGTGGGCCGAGCCACTCCTGCCTCGAGGGTCCCATGGGCCTGCAGAGATGCTGTTTCCCCCTCCCGCCCACCCCTTGCTATCTTTCCTGGAGTTTTCTTACTTGGGGATGTTGGTGGGTCAGCTGACTCCTCGCTCCACTCTCTGACCCCAGGGCAAGGCTGAGGGAAGGGGAAGAAGCCAGCACTGGCCGTGTCTCTTGGGGGCTGATGTTTATTGGGCTGACGGAAGCCTGCCCGCGTCCTTTGGCCCCAGGGAGACAGCGGGAGCAGACTTCTGTACCAATTTATCTGGGAAATTGTCCTTTCTTCAGGCAAGAGGAGGAGGAGGAAGGAAACTTAAAGCATCCAGCCGCAGGCCCGTGAAATCTCTGCCCCAATCAGTCATCCTTCCTATTAATGAAGGCTGTCATGAGCCCTGGTTCGCTAGGAAATGATAGCTTGTGTAAATATTTGGCCTGTAACTGATTTATGGGTTGGGGAACAAAAAAATAAGATTAGTCTCTAATCACGGGGATGCGGGGAAATCAGCAGGCCTGGAACCGGCACCGATCAGGCCCACCCGGGAGGCTGAGTCCGGCTTGCGGTCTGGATGAGGTCAGAGGGTGCTGGGGGAGGCTGGCTGAGCGATGCAGGGTGTCCACCTGGAGAGCGGGCCGCGGGCTTCCGCGGTATCCTGGGGGGCAGCGGCATCAGTGTCTGTCTAGCAAGATGCTCAGATCGCCAGTCTAATAAGATTGGTTCTTCCTGGCTGACCTTGACATTGACGACCTGGTAACTTCCTGCCCGCCCAGGCGCCTCCGTGAACTGAGACCCCGTGCGATCAGCTCCCACCGTGGAATTAGGAGTGAGTAGGAGCCAGCTTCGAAGTCAGCCAGATTGGCGGGCACACCCTGGGTCTGTAGTGTTGTGTCCTGAGTACGTTAAGTGGCGATAACCCCTTTTTGCCTCAACTGTAAAATGGGGCTTATGGATCTTGCTGCAAATGAGACAGGGGTCCCTGCGCTCAGAGCCTGGTCCCCGGTGTCCCCGGCAGCTGGGTCTTGGTGCTGACATCCATGGTTTGTGTTGGGATTCACCGAGGTGGGCAGGACACGAAGAAGGCTTCCTGCCGGGTGAACACCACCAGCCACTCTCTAGGGCACATGCCTCCTTCCCTGGGGAGCCCCGAGCTTCGGTGCCACGGTGCCCTGCTGACACCTGGACTTTCATGCATTCAGTTCATTAGAATGTTTTTATTAAGCTCTTACTCCGTGCCAGGCGCTGGGCTGGGCTCTGGGATCCAGAAAGAACAAATCAGGCCTGGCTCCCGCCCACCCAGAACACCCACAGGGCGGCGGGAGAGTCCCCTGCTCATCAGGGGACCTGGAAAATGAACGCACACTCTAAAACCGAGGTCAGAGCTGTAAAGCAACACGGTGACCAGACCCGGCCTGTGCCAGGAGGGGTGGCAGGAGGAGGAAGGGACGGGAAGACCCCGGGCCAGGGCCGGCTGGCGGCTCTCAGGTGAGCCAGGCGTGCCAGTCGCTCCGGCGACCGTGAGAGGGCCATTTCGGTTTTCTTACTTTTAGGGAGGCCCTGATCCGATGAGAACGGTGCTTGCAAACTGCAGTCCCAGGGCCACATCCAGCCTTCACGTTCTCTGGGAGAGTCCTGTTGGAACATGTTTCTGCTCACCCAGGGATGCTTCTCCTCCTGATTTTCAGCCTCAGGGCAGAGTGGAGCAGCAGCCCCTCGCGAGACGCCGGGCGGCCTTGGCTCGGCAGCATCTTGCCTTCCGTCGCGTCCTTTCTCCTCCTGGACACTTGCTCTGTGGACAGGAAGGGAAGATGCGTAAAAGGGACAGTTTGCTCCTTCCTCAAATCAAGTCTTGGGAGAAGGGCTGTTAGATTTTAAAGAGCTAATTTGTCACCGAGCAAAGGTTAAACTTTATTTTATTTTATTTTTGGTGGTACTGGGGTTCCTGGAAGCCCTTCTACCTCCGGGCTACACTCCCAGACCTATTTTTACATTTTTATTTGGAAACAGGGTCTCTTAAGCCAGCGCGGCTGGCTTCGAACCTGCGCGATCCTCCTGTCTCCGCCTCCCAAGCACGGGGATACAAGCGTGCGCCACCACGCCTGGCCGAGACCCTGTTTTAAAATAAAAATAAAAAGGGGCTGAGAGTGTAGCTTGGAGGTAGAATGCCCTTGGGTTCACAGTACCTAAAAAACCAAAAAACCAACCAAACAAACAAAAAAAAAACCCAAGAAAACTACTACTAAATAAGCACTATATATCAGTTCTGAAGGCATCTTACATATTTTCTAAGTACATATGCTCATATTATATGTAATATATATATATATATATATATACATATATAATTAATTTCTAGGAATTTCCAAACAGCCACTTTTTTTATGTCTGCCAATTAAACTTGAGATGGTTACCAGATGACTTACAACAGTTATTTGAGAAACAAAAATCCATCTCAGATTTGACCTTCAATTTGGAAGCTCCTGGAAAAAAAAATAAAACATTGTTAAAATATTCAATAACACTCAACCACAATCTTCCGTGTCTGCTTTCTAGGGCTTTTTGTTTCTTTGAATAAAAAAAAAACCCTCACCATATGTCATATTAAAATTATGTTTTATTATAATAAAAGACTACTGCTATTACATTCAAATGACAGAGACAAGCCTGAAAGTAACAAAATATCTATTTGCCAAATCCGCAGCCTCCTCACCAGCCTGCTGTCTCATGCATCCTTCCAGAAAATATTTATGCACATGCCTCCAACTTACAGTGGTCTGACTTTGGATTTTTACAATGGCTTGAAAGTGCTAGGTGGTCGGTAGAAACCACACTCTGACCTTTGGGCCAAATCTGGATCTCCTGGGCCAGCGAGGGGCCGCCCCATGCGCTCTGGTGCCAGTGAGCTGCAGCTGCAGGTCAGCCGGCTGCCTCTAGGGCTAAGAGCTACCATCATGGCGGGCCCCGTTGCTAAGCCACAACGCTCAGCTCGTTAGAAGTGCTTCCAACATACGCTCCTTTCAAGTTACGATGGGCTTATCAGGAGGTGATCCCATCAGACGACGAGGGGCGTTGGCATCTGTGTATCTTTTTTTTTTTTTTTTTTTTTTTGGTGGTACTGGAGGTGGAACCCAGAGGCTTTCTACTTCCGGGCTACACTCCCAGACCCATTTTATATTTTATTTGGAAACAGGGTCTCACTAAGTTGCCGAGAGCCTCACTAAGTAGCTGAGGCTGGCTTCGAACCGGCACGATCCTCCTGTCTCAGCCTCCCAAGCGCGGGGATTACAAACGTGCGCCACCACGCCCGGAGACATCTGTGTATCTAGGCTGCGTCCGGGTGTCCTGTCAACTCAGGAGGCGCTGGCGTCTCCCATGTTCACTTGGCCAGCACGTCCTGGAGGGGCCTCCTAGCCCGCGCCTCATGTCCCACCCTGGCCTATGGCTTCATTTTTGTCCTTTCATTCCAACAGCAGCCTTTTTGGATCCTTCTATTCCATTTTTACTCCACCAGTCAGCGCTGCGCGGCGGGGACAGTGATCTGATAATTTCCCTCTCCTCACAGCAGCGAGCGGGACGGGCAGGATCGGATCCATGCCGCCTCTTCCTCCCCTCCCGGCACCCTGTGAGGCCATCTCCGTGGCCCTGCTTCTGTTCCATGGACTCCCCAGCTCGCCCTGGCCTCGCCCCTGGGCCCCTCTTGCTCCAGGTCTTTGCAAGTCTGGCTTCTCCCTGACTTTCAGGCGTCAGGCGCCACGCCTGCCGATCACTCCATTGGGTTTAATTCTCATGTGGCTCTGATGTCAATGGCCCTTGGCTTTATTATTTTACCTACTCGCCTGGCTTCCCCTCTCAAGATCCAAGCCGAAGGACAGCGTGGCTTTTGCCTGCCTCTCTCCTCGCTAGAGTCCAGTTACCTTTACTGTCTCGGTCATATTTATTGGATGAGTTTTTGAATTAATATGTATCCGTGGAAGACACAATGAGGCCGTTCAAAACACACTGTTGTGTAACTCGCCCTACGCCCTCCCTATGATAAATGTCGGTGTTCCCTCTGTCCCGGTTCTTTTTAACACCTCCATAGTTTTGCCGAATGCAATTACCCTAATTTAATGGACCAATCCACGATGACGCATATCTTGGCTAGGTCCCATCCTTTGTTAAGCGAAGTTAATTTTACTGTTGTTGGGAGCTGAAAATCAAACTTGGGGGGAAAAGGAGGGAGAGATGAGACTGTGTGAACGATCCATCCGTCGATGGATGCATCTGTCGCTTCATCCTTCAGTGCTGGGAGCCGGGAGGGCTTAGAACAGTGGTGTCCAAAAGAAGGCCCAGCCGTGATGGGAAGCAGGTGTAATCTGCTTCCTCTAGCACAGTAGCCCCTCGTCACATGGGACTTTGGAGCACTTTAATTGTGGCCGTGTCACTCATGGACAGTCTCCCTGTCTGTAAGTGGGTGGTGTCACAGCGCCTTTCTTATAGGGTTGAAACGAGGATTGCGGGATTCTGTGAAGGGCTGAGACCCGGATGGCAGTAAACCCTCTGTGCGCCGTCCTGACACCCTGGGATGCTGCTGATGGCAACACAGGCTTGGATGATGCTGGTGGATTCAAAAGAGGTCACACTTAGCCGGGTGTGGTGGTGCACGCTTGTAATCCCAGCATTCGGGGGCCGGAGACAGGAGGATCGTGGTTTGCGGCCAGCCTCAGCTACTCAGTGACTATTTCAAAATAAAGAATAAAAAATAGGGGTGGGATGGAGCTCAGAGGTAGAATGGCCCTGGATTCCATTCCTAATACCCCCCCCCCCAAAAAAAAAGGAGTTCACACTTGAGACCTTAAGGATATGCAAGGGGTGGGGAAGTGCATTGCACCGGGGGGAAGGCGTGGAGGAGCTGATCACAGGTTCGAGGCCAGCTTCAGCAACTTGGTGAGGCCCACTGCAACTTAGTGAGATTTTGTGTCAAAATAAAAGAATAAGGCTGAGGATGTGGCTCAGATGTAGAATGCTCCTGGATTCAATTCCCAGTATCATCACCACCAATCATAATAAATAAGTAAATAAATAAAACATTTTAAGTAAATAAATAAAAATAAGTCAATAGATAAAACATTTTAAAAATAAGTAAACAAATAAAACATTTTAGAAACAGGCTCAGGATGGAGAACTGACTTGCCCCAAACCAACACAGCATGTGTAGGGAGCCTGGGGTCATTTGAACCTCGGTTCCTGTTGAACACATCATTGTATTATCTTCTATGGCGACGCACAGAATGTTTGTACCACAGAAGTCCTCACACCGTGGGGGCTGCTTGGATCTCTCTCTCTCAGAGCCGCGCCTCTAGATAGATCCTTGACCCCACGGGAGACACTCGTGACCAGGACTGAGATGGATGGAGCTTATGTTCTAGTTGGTGAAGACTGAGATAAAATGCAGAAAGTAAGACCCTACAGAATAAGAATTTCACCAAGTGGCCAGGCCCTGCGTGGACCAGTACAGGCAGCAGGTGTTTTTCCTTATTCTAGTCATGGTACCAAGGAATCTCTGGAGAAAAATACACTAGCAGTCTGCTAGGGTTGCGTAACAAAATATCACAGACAAAGTGGCTTCAACAACCGACATTTGCTTTCTCCAGGGTTCTGGAGGCTGCAAGTCCAAAACCAAGATGTCAGTCGGCAGGGTTGGTTTCTCCAGAAGCCTCTGCCCTAGGCTTGCAGATGGTCAACTTCTCACCGTGCTCACGTGGCTTTTCCTCTATGCAAGCATATCCCCGGGTCTCTTTCTCTTCTAATATCAAATAGGGTCCCATCTTTATGACCTCATTTAATCCCAACTACCTTTTTTATATTTCTTTTTTATTTATAAGTGGAACATATTGAAAATGGTGTACATTTGATTGTGCTTCATGCCCTTCCCCCCCATTTCCCTTCCCCCCTCCCAATAGAGAGTGTCCAGGTTAACCATGTTATAATTAGACTATTACAAATATTCGTATGTAGCTCCTCCATTGAACAACCTCAGCCTTCTTCCTCTCCTATCCTTCCATTCTAGCTTTGCTGAGATTTCCCCTCCATCATCTGGAGTCCCTCTGGTATTACCACTACTCCCTAGCTTGGGCATATTAGAGAAAACATATGTCCCTTCTCTTTCTGTGCTTGACTAATCTCACTTAACATAATGTTCTCCAGTTCCCTCCATTTTCTTGCAAATGCTATTATTTTATTCTTCTTTGTAGCTGAATAGAATTCCATTGTGTGTATTTCCCATAATTTCGCAATCCACTCATCTGTTGATGGAGATCTAGGTTGGTTCCATATTTTGGCTATTACAGACTGTGCTGCTATGAACATGGGTATGCATATGTTAACGTAGTTCTCTGATTTCAACCCCTTTGGAAAGATACCCAGGAGTGGTATAGCTGGGTCAAATGGTGGATCTATTTCCAGTTTTCTAAGGAATCTCCATACTGACCTCCATAGTGGCTGAACTACTTTGCACTCCCACCAACAGTGTAAAAGAGTTCCTCTTTCCCCACATCCTCGCCAGCAATTGTTGTTGTTTGATTTCTTCATGTTTGCCACTCTGATTGGGGTTAGATGGAATCTCAGCGGAGTTTTGATTTGCATCTCCCTGATGGCTAATGATGTTGGACATCTTTTCATGTATCTATTGGCCATTTGTATCTCTTCTTTTGTGAAATGTCTTTTCATTTCAGTTGCCCATTTCTTGATTGTGTTGTTTGTTTTGCTAGTGAAGAGTCTTTTGAGCTCTTTGTATATTCTGGATATTAGCCCCCTATCAGAGTGGTGGCTGGTAAAGATCTTCTCCCATTCTGTAGGCTTCCTCTTTAGGTTCTTGATGGTTTCCTTTGATGAGAAGAAACTTTTTAGTTTGAAGAGATCCCACTTATTAATTCTTGCTTTAATTTCCTGCACTTTGGAAGTCTTATTGAGAAAGTTACTCCCTGTGCCTGTATGTTGGACTGTTGATCCTATGCCTTTCTCTAATAACTTCACAGTCTCTGGTCTAATTTCTAAGTCTTTGATCCATCTTGAGTTGATTCCTGTGCATGGTGGGAAGTAAGGATTCAGATCCAACTTTCTACAAATGGATAGCCAGTTCTCCCAGCACCATTTGCTGAAAAGGCTGTCTTTTCTCCAGTGTATGAGTTTGGCCCCTTTGTCAAAGATCAGTTGACTATAGATATGTGGGTTTGTTTCTGTGTCTTCTATTCTTTTCCACTGGTCAGTCTGCCTATTGTTGTGCCAATACCGTGATGTTTTTACTACTATTGCTCTATAGTATAATTTGAAGTCCGGGATTGTGATGCCTCCTGCCTGGTTCTTGTTGCTGAGAATTGCTTTGGCTATTCTGGGTCTTTTCTTTCTCCATACAAAATTCATGACTGATTTTTCCAGGTCTATGAGAAATGTTTTTGGTATTTTAATGGGGATTTCATTGATTCTATAAATCACTTTTGGCAGAATGGCCATTTTGATGATATTACTTCTGCCTATCCATGAGCAAGGGAGATCTTTCCATTTTCCAAGGTCGTCTTCAATTTCTTTCTTTAATGTTTTGTAGTTTTCTCTATAGAGGTCTTTTACATCTTTGGTTAAGTTTATTCCTAGGTATTTTATTGGTTTAGAGGTTATAGTAAATAGAATAGCTTTTTTAAAAATTTCTTTCATTGTGGATTCATTGTTGGCATAAAGAAAAGCAACCAGCCGGGCATGGTGGCGCACGCTTGTAATCCCCGCGCTTGGGAGGCAGAGACAGGAGGATCGCGCAGGTTCGAAGCCAGCCGCACGCGCTGGCTTAGGAGACCCTGTTTCCAAACAAAAATGTAAAAGTAGGTCTGGGAGTGTAGCCCGGAGGTAGAAGGGCTTCCAGGAACCCCAGTACCACCAAAAAAAAAAAAAAAGAAAGAAAGAAAAAAAAGAAAAGCAACTGATTTCTTTAGGTTGATTTTATATCCTGCAACTTTGCTGAATTGGTTAATCAGCTCCAAAAGTCTTTTGGTTGAGTTCACTGGATCTTCTAGATAAAGAATCATATCATCTGCAAATGAGGATAGTTTTAGCTCCTCTCTTCCTGTTTGAATTCCTTTGATTTCCTTCTCTTGTCTTATTGCTGTGGCAAGAGTCTCGAGGACTATATTGAAAAGGAGAGGTGATAATGGGCATCCTTGTCTTGTGCCTGATTTTAAAGGGGATTCTTGCAGTTTTTTCTCCATTCAATATGATGTTGGCTTTGGGTTTATTGTATATAGCCTTAATGATGTTGAAATATGTTCCTTCTATTCCAATTTTCTGCAATGTTTTTAACATAAATGGGTGCTGGATTTTGTCGAATGCCTTTTCAGCATCTATTGATATGATCATGTGGTTTTTGTTCTTAGTTCTATTAATGTGGTGAATAACATGTATTGATTTGCGTATGTTGAACCAGCCTTGCTTTTCTGGGATGAAACCAACTTGGTCATGGTGTACAATTCTCTTGATATGGGTTTGAATGTTTAGAATTTTTGTGTCTATGTTCATTAAGGATATTGGTCTGTAATTTTCCTTTCTTGAAGTATCTTTACTTGGTTTGGGGATTAATGTGATACTGTTCTCATAGAAGGAATTAGGGAGAATTCCATCTCTTTCAATTTCCCGGCACAAGTTGTGAAGTACTGGTATTCTTCACTGAGAGTTTTGTAGAATTCAGCTGGGAACCCTTCGGGGCCTGGGCTTTTCTTTGTTGGCAGAATTTCGATTGGTGTTTCTATTTCTTTGTTTGCTATTGGTTGGTTAAGGCTTGCTATGTCCTCTTGGTTCAGTTTAGGCAGGTTATATGTGCTTAGAAATCTATTGATTTCTTCCATGTTTTCCAGTCTGTTGGAGTATAATTCTCAAAATAGTTTCTGATAATCCTTTGAATTTCCCCTCTGTCTTTGGTGATGTCTTCTTTTTCATTTCTGATTTTAATTATTTGAGTTGATTCTCTCTTTCTTCTGATTAGGTTGGCCAAAGGTTTGTCCATCCTATTAAACTTTTCAAAGAACCAGCTTTTTGTTTTGTTGATTCTTTGACTTGTATTTTTGTTCTCTATATCATTTATTTCTGTTCTGATTTTAATAATTTCTTGCCTTCTGCTGGCTTTCGGGTATGGTGGCACACACTTATAATCCCAGCATTTGGGAGGTTGAGACAGGAGGATCTTGGTTCATGAACAGCCTCAGCTACTACTTGGTCCTGAGGCCCTTTGTAACTCAGTAAAACCCTGTTTCAAACTAAAGAATAAAAAAAAAAAAAAATAGGGCTGGCGGTGTAGCTCAGAAGTAGAATGCCACTGGGTTCTATCCTCAGTACTGTAACAAAACAAAACAAAACAAAACAAGGCCTCACTATGTTGCTGGAGGTATGGTTAAGTTGCCGAGACTAGCCTTGAACCTGCGCTCCTCCTGTCTTAGCCTCCTAAACACTGGGATTATAGGTGGGCACCACCTTGTCCAGTTCTTCACCCACTTTTTAACTAGGCTTGTCTTTTTTATATTATTGTTTGAAAAATCATTCTCTGAGCCATAACTTTCATGCAAAAGCTAAGCATACAGTTTTTACATATAGCTTGATGAATTTTGATACATCAGTATGCTCCGGTAATTACCGCTCAGCCTGGACAGAGGACATTTCCAGACCCCTAAAGGCTTCTTTGGGTCTTCTTCTTGTCAGTAGCCCTCCCTCAAAAAAAAAAAAAAAAAAAGAAAGAGAAAAAGAAAAAAAGAAGAAAAAGAGAGAGAATCACTAAGTCTCTTTCTCACCACAGATGAGTTCTGGCCATTCTTAAGCTTCATAAAAATGGAATCATCTTCGTTCTGGTTGTTATCACAAAGTACCGTAGACCGGGTGCTTCTAAACAACAGAAATGTGTTTCTCATGTTTTGGGTGGCTGGAAGTCTGAGATCAGTGCGCCAGCATGGCCAGGCTCCGGTAGGGCTCTCCTTGGCTGGGATGGTCAGCGTCTCACGGTACCCTCACATGGCAGAGAGGGACAAGAGAGCCCTCTGGGACCCCTTGATAAGGACACTCATCGAGACCTACCCCGTTACCACCCACACTGGGGGCCAGGCCTTCACCGTGTGAATTTGGCAGAGGCGGGGATGCAAACATCCATTCCATTGGAAGAATGATAGTGGGGCTGTACAGTCGGGGCTGATATCTGGTGGCTTTCTGTAACTTCCTCCACGTGGTACAGCAAAAATCTCCTCCTTTCAAGCCCGGGGTGGTGGTGCACACTTGTAATCTCAGTACTAGGGAGGCTGAGACAGGAGGATCGCAGGTTTGAGGACAGCCTCAGCAAGTAGTGAGGCTCTCATCAACCTAGCGAGATCCTGTTTCAAAAAGCCAGGCGTGGTGGCGCATGCCTGTAACCCCTGCGCTTGGGAGGTGGAGACAAGAGGGTCGCTCACGCAGGTTCGAAGCCAGCCTCGCTGGCTTAAGAGACCCTGTTTTCAAATAAAAATAGGTCTGGGAGTGTAGCTCGGAGGTAGAAGGGTTCCATCCCCAGTACTACTATACCACTACTACTACTACTACTAGTAATAATAATAATAATAATAATAATAATAATAAATAAAAATTAAATAGGGCTGGGGGGATAGTTTGGAGGTGCAATGTCCCTGGGCTTAATCACTACTACCACAAAAAAATATCTAAAAAGTTAAAAATAAGTCCCTCCCTTTCCTTGTTATGCCCTGGTGAGTCACAGGAGTGCCCTCTGACCTACTCTTGCGTTTACTCCCCGTGGGGATGGCTCCAAAGGCTCCCTGCGTTTGGTGTAGCTTTAACACTGCCGTGGTGTTCTTCTACGGCTCTTCCTGGGGTCACAGGCCCTTGGTTTGATTGAGTATATGTCTGGGGGTGAAACTGTTTTTGATATGCAAAATTGATTTTTTTTAAATCAACTACTAAAACACGCAGGCACAAAGTACCATGCAGATCTCATCTGAAAACACCGCGTCGTCTTTGCACACCTGGGGAGTGTGGCTCCCGCGCCCCTCTCTTGCATGGGCCCTGATTATGGATGCGGAAGGTGCATCCAGAGAGCTCTATCCAGAAAAGAGGGTTGCAGCCTGCAGCCAAGAAACAGAGGACTCTCAATAAATGTCCCCATGGTGTCAGTGGTACCAGGGCTTTGCTGGTTTAAATGGCCCCTTCCCTGGGCTCTGAGCAGCCGAGCCAGGGTCTGTAAGTGATCCCCACAACCCCCAAGCATCGTGCTGTCCTTTGGTTTTGGAGTCTTGCCTGGCGCTCTCCTCTTTGTCCCCAGAGCAGGCTTGGTGTGGGAGCCGGGGCAGCTCACGCGCACGCCCTGCGTGATACAGCGGCGTCTCTTCTGTTTGGGGACGTGATCACCGGCTTAGCGCTCTGCCGCGCAGGGCAGTGTGCAGGACTGTGGGCTCGTGTCTGGTGCTCGAACCTCAGCGCCAGGAGCCTGTCTGCTCCCAGTCCTGCCAATTCCCCCTGGTTGGCTGGGCTGGCCAACACCGGGCTGGGGGCTGCGGACACCGCCGAGGAGATGCTGAGGGATGCGGCTGGGAGCGGGCTTTCAGCTTCGGGAACGGGCTTCGTGTTTGAGAAGGCTGAGGCTGAAGTCCAGGCAAGCTGCTGGCTCTGGTTAAAGCTTGGCAGACTCCGAGGAGAGAATGTGGTGCCAGGACTGGGCATCATCGTGGGGCTTCCTTTGACTTTCTTAGTGAGGAGGCTGAGAATAGATGTTGATCTGGAACTTTCTGATGCACGGCCATCTTCTAGACGGAGGCCGAGGGTGGCCAGGGCCCGGCAAAAGAAGCGAGGTGTGTTTCTGCCCCCGAGGAGCCCGTGGGGAGAATCACTTGGGGAGATGCTGCCAAGCCAGCGTTCTGCGTGGAGGATGGAGACTGGGCACCTCCCGTGGATTCCTCCAGGGGGAGGAGCCTTGTAGGGACTGGGGTACCTGGGTGGGTTGCGAGTCTGTAGGTCCTGGCTCTGCCCCGTGGACTGAATCCTTGGCGATGGGTGCTGAGGACACAGGCTTATCTTGTGTGGTCCATGGTGAAGACAGATGTTTGTCAAAGGAGTCAATGCAGAATTCCAGCTGGGACGCGCTTGGTGAAGAAGCAGATGCTTCTGGAACCGTGTATCTGGGAGTTAGGAGTAGTTCTGAACCCCCAATACGGCATCTCTAAGCAAATGCTGAGCCTGCCTTAGGCCTAACGGATGACACAAGATCTCCATTAATGGGCAAGATGGGGACTAATGTCCCCGGTAGTAGAAAGAGCCCGTGCAGAGGGCCCGAGGTGGATGAGAACTTGGTGTGGTCAGGGACCTAAAAGATGGCCAGCGCATCCAGAGCCAGAGAGTGGCAAGGGGATGGGGCTGGAATTTGGAGGGTAGTTGCAGAGAATTCCTCTGGCAGCTTTTGTAGACCAAGGAATGGGAAACATTTGGAGAGTCTTAAACAGAGTGATGTGATCCAGTGTATAATTTTAAAATCACACTTTGATTGCTGGCTGGGGATACATTATAAAGACTCCAGGCTGGGACCCAATTATTGAGCCATAGAACAGAACGGACGGACTTCAGAGACATCCCGCCATGAGAAAGAATCCAGGCAATGTTCAAATAGTCTGTAACTCCATAAACACAAAATGTCTAGAATAGGCACGTTTATAGGAATAGGTAGCAGGCTGGGAGCTTTCAGGGGCTGGCGGGGAGGGAGGTGGAGTGAGGGTTTCATGGGTAAAAGGTTTCTTTTCGGAGAGATAAACATGTTTGAGATCAGATGGAGATAGTTGGTTGTACAATACATGAAGGTACTTCAGGCCAATGGATTGTTTGCTTGAAAATGGCTCATCTTATGTGTGTGAATTTCACCTCAATATAATAAGGGCAAAAACATCTTATGTATGTGAATTTCACCTCAATATGATAAGTAAAGGGCAAAAACATCTTATGTATGTGAATTTCACCTCAATATAATAAGTAAAGGGCAAAAATTTTTAAAAAATGAAGATAGTACTGGGATTCCAGTGAGGAGGCACAGCAGCTCAGGCGAGATGGCTTGGACCATCAGACTAGGGATGGAGAATAAAGGACCGATTAAAAGAAGACAAAGAAGGCCGGGCGAGGTGGCGCACGCTTGTAATCCCCGCGCTTGGGAGGCGGAGACAGGAGGATCGCGCAGGTTCAAAGCCAGCCACGTGCGCTGGCTTAGGAGACCCTGTTTTCAAATAAAAATATAAAAAATAGGTCTGGGAGTGTAGCCCGGAGGTAGAAGGGCCTCCAGGAACCCCAGTACCACACAAAAAAAAAAAGAAGACAAAGATGTTAAGAATTCTCAGGACCCAGCTGGGTGTGGTGGCACACGCTTGTAATACCAGTACTTGGGAGGCTGAGACATGAGGATTGCAGGTTCAAGGCTAGCCCCAGCTACTTGTGAGGCCCGCTGCAATTTAGTGAGACCTTGTTCCAAATAGAAAAATAAAAAAATAGGGCTGGGGGTGTAGCTTGGAGGTATAATGCCCCTGAGTTCAATCCCAGTACTGGGGAGAAAAAAAAAAAAAAGACTTCTCAGGACCCTTTTAGTAAGAGTGGGAGGGGCTTTCCAACACTGGAGTAGTTCTCTGCTGAATGTGGTAAAATACGTGTCTTTTCTTAAGCACGGCACTGCTCCAGCGCTGGCGTCTTTTCCTGATGATGTGCAGCCTCAGCTCAGCTCAGCTCAGCTCAGCTCTGGGCTGCGCTCTGCACAGCCCACCCGCCAGAGAGCCCTGGCCTGCGCCCCACCAGGGGCACCGCGCTCCCCCGGGGCTGGGACCCTCAGAACACGTGGCTGCCCCCTCTGAAGTTTGGTACACCTTACTTTGTTCTTTTGGCTAGAATTGGCCTTATTTCCAAAGAAGATCTCTCTATGTGATAGATGTCTCCTATTCTGCACAGATCATGGGCGACGGTGTGTTTTTAATTGCATCTGCAGGATGGAAATGAAAAGCATGTGCTAAGGCTTAGCGCACGGTCACATTCATTAGACACAGTCCCTCGCGTCGGCTTCTTCTCCCCCTGAGCCGGGGCAGGTGGTGAAGGAGACTCCGCACCTCACCCATGAGCGCGTCCGTGGTGGAGCGGGAGCGATGGAGGATCGTCTTCTGGCTGTGCTGCTCAAATGGACCTTCGACCTCCCAGTCCCTTCCCTCCTCCCTTGTACCCATCTTTCCATCCTGGACTCCTCTCTTCATCCATCTATTCTATCCATCCATCTTTCTCTCCTTCCCCCTCCACCCCTCCCTTCCTCCCTTCCTCCCTTCCTTCCTTCCTTCCTTCCTGCATCTCTATGCATCTCTATCCATCCATCCACCAAGCATCCATTTCCCTCTGCCCCTCTGGGCGAGTTGGTAGCAGGTCCCCCGTCTGGAGCTTCACCCCAGCTTGTGCTGGGCACACCAGCTCCTGCTGGGCGTGTGTCTGGCCTCACCCCTTGGTGGCTCGGCGCCTTGGGCCACCTCTGGTGTTCCAGAGGTGCTGTTGACGTATCACCAGCGTGCCTGGCTGTGTCCTGTTCACCTGCCAAGGCTGCAGGTGGCTGGGGGGAGTGGCTGGGGGTTTCAGGTGAGAACAGCGTACCTCCAGGACTTGGTTTCTTCAAGGTGCTGTGAGGGGGGGACTCGCAGGCACGCTGGGCCCCGTGGAGAGCCTGGCTTTTAGGCTGCCCATGTGGGAGGCCTCCGGGTTGAGACAAACAGCTTTCCTGGGCTCTCTACCCGGGATGACAATTTGCAGGGAGCCTTTGCTTTGGCCACCAGAGGGCGCTCAACTCCTGGCTGGAGGGGTGGGGGTGGGGGAGGTGGACCCCAGAGGGGCGTTCTGCTACTTTGATCCCAGCACCTGGGCCAGGGAGAAGCGCTTCCAGACCAGCTTCAGAAGTGTATCTCTTTCAACTGACGCCATGCTAAGGGCCCAGGGACCCAGTAGGGCACCACGCGTTGCCTGCCCTTAAGGAGCCAGTGGCCCAGCAGGGAAGATAGAGAATTGTCTTAATCAGGAAGGATCATCTAAGAAGCATTTAATGGCACCTGTCATGTGCCGGTCTGTGCTGGTTCCAAGGATAGGGAAAAAATACAGAATCTCATTGCCCTCTGAGACCCACAGTGGTGAGAAATTTGGGGGGAAATTTGGGGAAAAAATAGGAAACTGTAGCCACAGAGATAGGGGAAACTGAGAACACAGCACCTAGCCCAGGCCAGGAGGAATGAGAGTGTTTCTGGGAGTCTTCCCAGAAGAAGAAACTCTGGTCATGCTGGGTGGGGGGACTGAGCTGGGAGGGCTCACCTCCCCAGAGGTGACAGCTGAGGGACTCCTCGGAGATGAATAGGGGCTGAGTGGGCCAGGGCGGCACCAGCAGCGGGTGAGAAGGTCGGGGCCAGAGCCAGGTGCGTAGGGGGTGGGCGTTAGGTCACATCTGTGATGGAGGGACAGGCACTACTTTTGGTAAGGCTGCAGCAAGATAGGAGAAGACCTCTCCGGTATGGTAACATTTGCTCTGGTCCTTGGAGTATGTGTAGGAGTTCGTGACACAGCGGAGGGACACAGAGAGAAGAAATGATCTGTAAGAGGCGTTTTTCTACCCATCTCATATCCTTTCTCTATTACAATTTTTTCTTTGGTTCTTCAAAACTGAGAGGGCTCAGGGCTAGAGAGAGAAGGGAAATGGAAATCTCGTTGTGGGTCCGAGGAACGGTTCTGGTGAAAGGTCCTCCAAAGAAGAGGTAGACGAAGCCAAAGTCAAGATCCGGGGCTCAGGTTCTGGGCAGGCCTCTGCTGGGGACAAGTGGCTCAGGGTGGTGGCCGTCTGAGGCCGGGATGGTCGTGCAGAGGCTCGGGTGGGTGCAGCTGAGAAATGAACGTTGGAGCCGCCTCCTCCGTGCCGTCCCTTCTCGAGGGTTCCTTGACCTTGCCAGTGGAGAGAGGATAATCAGAGCATCTCCCTAGGCAGGCGTGGGGACGCACACCTGTCATCCCAGAACTTGGGAGGCTGAGACAGGAAGATCACAAGTTTGAGGCCAGCCTATGCAACTTAGGTCCTGTTTCAAAATAAAAAATAAAGTAGGTTTGGGAGTGTAGCTCAAAGGTGAGTGCCCCCTTGGTTCCAACACACACACACACACACACACACACACACACACACACACACACACACACACACTGTATTTCCATCGGTTACTGGGGTGCTTGGTGTGAGATGGTGTGACTCTGTTCAAATCAAAGTGGCCATAATAGCAGCTGCTGTCAGCGTAGTTATTAATATTATGCTTAAACCTCCCGTTTGATGAGTTGGACAGGGTCTTAAATGTCCGTGTTTCACGTGGGGACCTCTAGCGCTGCTCTCTCTTGGCTTCTGACCAGAGCCTCATCGGCACCTGGCCGGAACCCTTCCGCTTCTAGCATCTCCTCCGCATCCCTTCTCTGTGTGATGCATCCCATTGGAAATTACATAACTTCACCTTTTAATTATCTGCTCGCGAGGAAGATGGACAGGAAAAAGATATGAATTCTAAAAGCATTTTGAAACCCCTGGTAGCTCCATCTCAGTGTTGTGTTGGACTGTGAATAATTGCTAAGCCCCTCACTTTCTCTTTTGAGATTAAAAAAAATTCAATAATGTATTTTATGTTGCTCAACATGTAATGCATATAAAATATTATTAGTAAGGGATTTGGCATTATTTTTTCATTCTAAGTCAGTTTCCTGTGCTCCTGTGGTGAGTAGCTACCTTATTAGGCAGGGCAGTTCAGACTCAGAAATGCCCAGGATGTGCCTGGGAACATTCTGCCAGCTGAGTTATTTTCTACCTTCATTACATGTCAATAGTACCAAATTGCTTGTTCCAGAAACTTACTTATGATTGGTTATTAACCCTGATAACACATTAATCTTAATTAGCTGTGTACATATCACACCATCTCCTTTGTCAGTAAGTTACCTGTAAATTTCCGTACATTTACAGTTCTGTGTACTTCATCTTCTTGCAAAGATTTTGCCACGTCTACCGCATGCACTGTGCTGTACACAGGCGGCAAATGCGGCTGGCTGGCAGGGCAGGGCCGGCATCTGCACAGGGCTGAGGCCCATGGCTTTCTTCCGTCTTCATTTGAACGGCTCCAGAGCCAGCCATGAGTCCAGTGCTGTGAGTTGTGGGTCCCGGACAGACTCCTTTTTCTTCCGCTCCTGTCTCAGTCAGTATTCTCACTGCTATCATCCACAGAAACTGATCACACAACTTAGAGGAAAGAAGATGTGTTTGCTCATGGTTATTTGAGATCCTGGGTTCAGTCCATGGGAAGCCGGGTCTGTGGAGCTCAGTTCTTTTGAGATCCCGGGTTCAGACCATGTGAGGCTGGGTCTGTGGAGCTCAGGTCTTTTGAGATCCCGGGTTCAGTCCCTGGAGGCCGGGTCTGTGGAGCTCAGGTCTTTTGAAATCCAGGGTTCAGTCCCTGGGAGGCCGGGTCTGTGGAGCTCAGGTCATGGCAGCAGGAGTCAGCAAGGAGAGAGCAAGGCTCTGCTCTCACATCATGGAGGCCAGAAGCCAGAGAGAAAACAAGGGGGTCAGGACATATGTAACCATCAAGGCCATACTCCCAGGAACCCACTTTCTCCAGCACACCCCACCCGCCTAGGTTCCCACCCAGTTAAACCCATTACCTAGTGATGAGATCACAGCCCTCCTGACTTATCTATATCGACCCCGAGCTCATCTGCAAACATTCTGTGTCTGACTCTAACACCTCCTTTTGCCATTTAGACATCACCCAACAAATATTGAGTCACTTGCAAGGCCCCAGGTTTCCAAAGAATGCCATTTAATCCTTTATGTTTTTAAAGAGTCCCGAAGAGTAGGACCAATACTCTGGAGGCTTCCATCTAGTTTGACTTGCAGATTGTTTCTTCTAAAGGAAATGTCAGGATTCCTGCTATATATGAAACCAATGACTACCGATGCTTTTCATTAAGTAATTCACGGGGATTATTGTATAGGATCTTCTCCACAGCCCCGCAAAGGACTCCGATTGACAAGAGGGCTGGGCCTTGCAGAAATATAGCTGATTCACCTGAGATGGCGAAGCCAGTATGAATCTGCTTCCAGAATCCTACTATTCACTGGGATTCCCCCTCCCGAACAAGGCTGCCTGCCATAGTGGGAGCAGATAAAGGACGGAGGCTTCTAGGGCCTCTTCTTTTTATGTGTATAGTACTGAGGCATTATACAGCTCTAATCGAGAGCAGAATCAAGGCATTCTACCTCTGAGCTACACCCACAGCCTTGTTTTATTTTACTTTTTTGTCTTTAAACAGAGTCTTGCTAAATTGCTGAAGGTCTCGCTAAGTTGCTGAGGCTGGCCTCGAACCTGCAATCCTCCTGTCTCAGACTCCCAAGTACAGGGATTACAGGTGTGCACCAACTTCAGGGCTCCTTCTTGACGTAACCCCCAACTTGAGGTGCCCCGTGTGACTAACGCCACGATATAGGGAGCCCTCCCTCTGTGCATTCTCGAGATGGGCACCACCGATAGCTCCTGGTAGATACTTCAGTGAGAACCAGACAGGCCCCTGAGTGGGCTCCACAAAGGGAACTCAGCGCCCAAAGTTCCGACAAAGGGGGGAAATTTCCAGGAAGAGTGCTGGGATCCTGCCGAAGGCTTAGCCTCCTTGGGTTTCTTGACAGTCATCGGGTGTAACATCTATGCAGATGGGTTGATTGTTTTACACGGCTGCCGGACAGGGATGCAGGGGCTGAAATGTTCTGTGGGGTGAGGGCCACCCGCACACGGATCTCCAGGTCTCTCTTGAGATTAACTGGGATCCTCTGTCTTCAAAGAGCCAGGGAACAGTTTTGGGGCCAGTGACCCTGGATGTGCAGACAGAAGGGTTGGATTTGTGAGCCGAATTTGCCCCGGGGTCTCTAGATTGTCTCTAGGAGCCCTTGAAAATAGCAAGCTCACAGGGCTCCAGGGTAGAATGTGCTTCTCAGAGGGGCCGAGGGGCGAGAAGACAAGCCCTCCACCTCCTTTCTCTTTTCCTTAAAGCTTGTGGCTCTTCCATTCATCTCCCTGAGCTTTTGACCTTTTTTTTTTTTTTTGAGCTTTTTTGCAGGAGACCTGCTGCCGGGGCTGGGTCCGTGCACATGTGTATCCATCTCCTCTTCTGTCTCTCTTTCAGAGCCAAGAAGAAGAGCAAGCCTTTGAACCTCAAGATCCACAGCACGGTGGGCAGCTGTGAGAACATTCTTTCTCAGCAGCGCTCCCCACTCCTGTCCGAGCGTTCCCTGTGCTCCTTCTTCGTGGGCCACGCGCCTTTTCTGCCATCCACCCCGCCCGTCCACACGGAGGCCAACTTCTCCACAAGTAAGTCACGCCCTTGGGCTGCGAGGCTGGGGCCTGGCGGCCACCTCCTCGCCCAGCACTCTGCGCCAGGTGCAAACTCTCTTTCCTCTTACACCCCTGAAACGCTCCCCGATCGAGACTCACGCACAGCCCCCTCCTCCCGCCCCCGGATGGTTTTGAAGGGGCTTAATTGGCCCTGGGAGGTTGACTGGCTGTCGTTAGGAGTCCGTTGTGGGTTTCTGGTTCCTGCTCTTTGGCACGCAGGTGTGCGGGGAAGGCACAGGAAAGCGAGCTTACAGGGCCTTAAAAAAAAATCAACCTTTTCTCTCCCTCCCCGCCTCTGCCTTTCAGCGGCTGGATCATTGGATTTTTCTCAACCACCTTGCTTAAGGCTTCTCTGATGAGATTTTCTCTTTTTTCTTTGCCCGGGTTAATACATACAACCTTTACATCTCAAAGATACATTCAGGTTCAAACTGGGCTGAGCATGGCCTGGGGTGGTTTAGAGTCTGCACTGGTGAATTTCTGCAGGAGACAGAGTGGTTATTACTAGGAGCGGATTGGAAGTTTCTGGTAATCAAGGGCTGATGTTTCAGGAGTTTTTCACCCTCTCTGTCCAGAGGCCCATTTGGCTGAGCCGGCACAGATGTGGTCAGGGGGAGCCCCCGGAGTAGCTGGCCCCCCAGCCAAGAGCAAGCGTTGATGGATGGGCTGCTCCAGAGGAGGAGGGGCTGCCGGACTGGAAGAAGTGACCCCTGCCCCTTAACACAGCCAGAGGCCGCTCGTGTTGGGCTGCTCTGGTAATCAAGGGGAGGATGTTTACTGAGCTAATGTCCCCGCTCAGGACCTCACTCAATGCTTGCTACTGCCCACTGTGCAGAGGAATTATTCCCATTGCACAAATGAGGGAACCAGGGCACTAGAGGATGTGCCCAGAGTCACATGACTCTTAAGTAGTTAAGCTGGGATTTGCATCTGTTTTTTCTTTTTCTAACCCAGAGTAGATAAGCTTGACCAGCAGGCATGACTTGAGAACCAAGTTCAGTCCTTCAAATAGCTAGCAAGAATGCCTTTCTCTAACCGCAGGCTTTTATTTGTAATTTACTGAAAGGTTCTTCAACGTTTTTCACGGAGGACATGGACCCTTGGGGAATTTGATGAGCCCTAGTAATTCTCTTCCTGGGAAAAGACACATGTCACATGCAATCTCCAGCTACACAGTCAGGCTGGTGTCCAGCAGTGAACTTCCTTTAGTCTACAAGTGTGTTGGTGCTTGCAGGAATCAGCTAAGGACCCGGCCCCAGAGGACCATGTAGACATCACTTAGTAGAAGGTGCAGCCTGGCATGGTGGCAAGCGCCTGGAATCCCAGTACCTAGGAGGCTGAGACAGGAAGGAGGATTGCAGGTTCTAGGCCAGCCTCAGCAACTTAGCACGACCTTGTTTCAAAATAAAACAATAAAAATGGTTGGGGGTGTATCTTGGAGGTAGAATGCACCTACGTTTGGTTCCCAGAACCAAAAACTCTTGACGATGCAGAAGCCATTTGTCTCAGCACCCAGAGTACGCACGCCCTGAGTCCAGTAAACTAAAATAGCACTCACGACACATACATCAGCACCAGGAGGCTGACTTATTAATTTGTCAAGACAAATTACTGTCAGAGAAACCAGAAACATACCATGAGGTGGGCCTGCATGGCAGTCAGAAAGTGTCTTAGAGACCAAGGGCAGGACAGGGCCCTCGACAGATCAGATGTGCTGGGGCAGTGCGATACCACGTCACAGCCAGGAACACTGCCCCAGGGGGAGAGGCCCGGGTTCAAATCCCAGCTCGGCTACTCGAGCAGTGTGTCTGATCTCAAGGAAGCTAAGAGTCTCTCTGGTGGAGCACACCTGTAATCCCAGTACTTGGGAGACCAAGATAGGAGGATCGCAGGTTTGAGGCCAGCTCCTGCAACTCACCAAGACCCTATTTCAAGAAATAAATAAATATCTGGGCGTGGTGGCACACCCTTGTAATCCCTGTGCTTGGGAGGCGGAGACAGGAGGATTACGCAGGTTTGAAGCCAGCCTCGCTGGCTTAAGAGACCCTGTTTCCAAATAAACATATAAAATAGGTCTGGGAGTGTAGCCTGGAGGTAGAAGGGTTCTATCCCCAGTACCACCAAAAATAAATAAATGAATAAATAAATAAGTAAATAAATAAAACAAAAAGTGTTGGGAATGTAGCTCAGAGGTAGAATGCTCCTGAGTTCCATGGTACCACTACCACCACCAATATATATATATATATGTATATATATATATATATATGTATATATATATATATATACATATATACACACACACACACACACACACACACACACACACACACACACACACATAGCCTCTTTGAGTCTCAGTTTCCTCATCTGGGAATTGGGGATATTTCTAGAGTCAGCACATTCAGAGCTGTGAGGATCAGATAAACTCATTCATGTCCAGACTTCTACATGGGGCCTGGTACACACACAGTAAGTACTTAATATATGTTAGCTGTCAACAAGTTGCTTCTTAGCTCTCTTAGTCCCATGATTAATTCTGGCTAAATGCTTGAGTCCCCCGCCCCCGCCCCACTTCCCTGTGGCCCTAACAGTGCCTGGAATTTACCTTGGTGTGTTGGGCAGCTGCTCCAGCCACCATCTGTCCTTGGGCAGCACCATGTATGAACAGATGTTTAAATGGTCTCCCCTGGGAAACTGACTACTGCTCTGGACTTTAGTTCCGGCCAGAGTAAAGACATCTCCTGTTCGTTTTAAGGAAACCACAGACTGGCACTATCAAGCCTCTGCCAAAGAGTTTGTGAGGATTTGCCTGGGCTCCTGACGTTTCGCCCCGTCCTGGTCTCCACCTGAGGGCACAGGCTTGCCTGTTTGTGTGTGCGCAGAAGCAAAGACCTTCACTAGCAGGTGGCTCCAGCACCGAGAAGCCCAAGAGGCATGGTTAGCCCTTAGGGGATCCTGGGTGTTGTAAGATAAGAGATTTTCTTTCCCATAGAGGAATGAGAGAGCTTTGGGGTCTCAATGAGAGAATGGGGGTAACCCAGGCCCCAGCTGGAACCCCATGGAGCTCCCGTTCCCACTCATCATAATGATGGTGGAAATGGGCATCTGCGAGTGCAGGGGCGGGCTCCAGACCAGGCGGCGGGAGCTCCGCGGGAATCTCACGCTGCCCACGGCCTCTGTGACCCTCGTCTCTGCCCGAGTGGCAGCCCTGGTGTCACCGTTGGGGCTGGCTGCAGTCTGATGCAGGTGTCCTTCTTCTCATTTTACAGATCAGGAAACTGAGGCTCACCAGGTGCAGGGCATTGCCCGGGTTCTCCGTTTTAAATCCACACACAACCCTAGCTTGTGTTTTGTCTGTTTAGCATAGCAGGTTCCGTTCTCTCTCTGGGTCTCAGTTTCCCCAACTGTACAATAAGCAACTCCATGGAGGTCCTTTCCGGAGCCCGGCAACTCCGACTCTCAGCTCTCCCCCCTGGACATTTCCTAGGGAGATCTTTTGACTCACTTAGAGTTCTGGGTTTGAAAAGGACACCATTGATTCCCAGCCGCAGGCTCCTGCTTTCTCCTCTAGTTCCCAGGCCCCTGCCACTCAGATTTGAGAAAACTCCCTGCTCCTGGGTCCCCATGCCCGCCTTCCTCCTGCTGACCCAGCCTAGGCATCCCCGAGGGCTGCGTCCCTGCCAGGCTGTGTCTGGCTGCCTGGTCGTCACTGTCAGCACCAACTCTGGCCCGCACACTGAGGGGTGCTGATATGCTATCCTGTTACCCCGTGACGAGGACACCGGGGACAGCAAATCTGAGCGGCTGAGCCTCGGAGCTTCAGGGGGCCTGGCTGCCTCATGAGGGCTGCAGGGAGGGCTGTTCCTCCTGGGGGCTCACCCCGCTCCCCTGGGGAGGAAGGAGAAGGACAGGAAGGAGGAGCCAAGATTCTCCAAGGTTTGCCAGCCTTGAACATCTGTGGTCTCACTCGGTTATAAATAAAACACAAGATACTTGGATCTTCTGTGCGGCACGCGAGCTACTGCTCAGAAATGAATCTGCTCCCAAGAAATAGAGGGCAGAGGCTAATCTCTGCACCCGCACTGTGCAGGTGCGCCTTAGCTTACAACAGCACTACTTCCTGATAACCCCGTCCTAAGGTAAAAATAACTGAAATAAAAAATGCATTGAATACACCAAGCTCACTGGCCAGCGGTTAGCGTGCTCAGAACACTTCCGTTTAGAGCCTGTACTTGGGCAAAATCATGTAGCAGCATGCTTATTTCAGAACCGTGTTGAATATTTTGTGTGATTTTTTGGTTACCGTATCAAAAGTACAAAACAGAATGGTTTTATTTATTTTTATTTTTATTTTTTTGCGGGTCTGGGGATGAAACCCAGGGGCATTCAACCTCCGAGCTACACCCCTGCCCTATTTTTTCTTCTTTATTTTGAAACAGGGTCTCACTGAGTTGCAGACGGCCTCACTAAGTAGCTGAGGCTGTCCGCGAACCGCGATCCTCCGGTCTCAGCTTCCCGAATGCTGGGATGACAAGCGTGCGCCACCACGCCCGGCAACAGAACGGTTTTATAAGCATGCTTTGAACCATCATAAAGTTAAAAAACATTATCATTTAAGTAGAACCATGCACCCGCGATAGCCAGGGGCTGTGTACATGTTCTGTCTTGCGTTCGGGCACACCAAGTTGGTCGGTGGTGTCTGGTTGGAAGCTGCCGCCCAAGCCGTGATCTTGTGGCTTTTTGTAGGGTGTCTTGGTAGTGGTGAGGTTGTTTTTAAGGATTAAAAAAAAAAGGCTGCTTCAGAATTTAAAAAAAAAGTACAACCTAGATGGAAGGAACATTATTCGCCATCATTTATTACCACCTGGTGAGCAAGACGTTGAGTTTATAACAACCAACCAGATGCTGATACGTCACCGGGCAAATCACTTAACCTCCCAAGTCTGTTTCTATCCTGCAGGGACGCGGCGAGGCTAAATCGAGGGCCGCCTGTGAATTTCCTAGCACGGGGGCTGGCGCTCAGAGCACCGGGTCTCAATCAAGGGTAGTTTGGGGAGCTGTTGCTGTATGGGGGTCGCTTGTAACACTGACGGAAACGGTGATAATGATAGCCCTTGGCATTCATTGTGTGTTGACAGTGTTTCAGGCGTCGGACAAAGCAATTTCCTTTTATTATTTCATATATGCACCACAGTCCTCTGCAACGTAGGTACTATTATAATCCCATTTTGCAGATAGAGGAACTGGGGCCAAAGGAGTTTAAGTAACTCACTCGAGGTCACAAGGTCCAGGGAGAGGGGCAATTTGCACTCACTCTGAATCCGTGTCGTAGAATTGCAGTGTGGATCCTTGCATCTTGATTGCCCAGCAAAGAGGGAATTTAACTGGCTCACGTTTTCTGTCCCGATTGAGGGAGTTTGTCTATTTATTTATTTATTTATTTATTTATTTATTTGCAGGTCTGGGGATGGGACCCAGAGGCATTTGACCTCCGAGCCACATCCCCTGCCCTATTTTTTATGCTTTATTTCAAAACAGGGTCTCACTGAGTTGTAAAGGGCCTCACTAAGTAGTAGCTGAGGCTGTCTGCAAACTGTGATCCTCCAGGCTCAGCCTCCCGAATGCTGGGATTACAAGCGTGCACCACCATGAGCCAGCAGGGAATTTATCTCGGACAACAAACTTGTCTGAAAAATGTGTCTTTGTTAGCATGCTGTACCTGGTAGAGAGCAGCATCGCACGGCTGACCATGTGCTCCCCGCCTGGGCTCTGTTAATATGCGAGGCGTTGATGGGCCCAGGTGATGGCTGCCCTCTGGGGGACGGGCAGCCGCAGAACATGGGCAGAGAGTGAGTTGCCGCGGCTTCTGCAGCGTGTTCATCCTGGACAGCCTGGCTGGGGATGAGGGATGGCAGAGTACTTTCTCCACCTGCAGAGTGCCGTGTGTTTCTTTATTAGCTGCCCGTGGTGGTGGCGGCGTGCTCCAGGGCAGCCACAGGAGGACAAGTGACTGATGGTTCCGGGACTTTGCTATCCCAGTCATCACAGCGCCAGCTAAAGTTGCATCCCAGGCCCTGATGGTGTTAGGAAATATTTTTGTCAAGCACTATCCTCAGAGACGCCATGCCCTCCTGTGGGGGCTCCTCAGGCCTTCTCTGCATCTCTTTTCAAAGCAGCACCCGTTTTTTTGGTCCCACACGCGAGGTAAGAAGAGCCGAACCTCGGCTGAGAACCTGGCCTCCTGCTGCCCTGAGGCTGAGCAGACCCCGTGGAGGCGCATCAGGTAGCGATAAAGGGTGACGGGGCTGAACACGTCCGCCGGAGAGGCAGCTGCCGCAGAGTTATAAAGCAGCTCGGATGGGGCTGATTATATAATGGGGTTTAATGAGGCTTGAAGCTAAGGTTCATTACCCCCCAGAAGAGGGGAGGAGATGCGCGTCATCGCAGTTTGCTGCCTCGTCTCAAAACTGGGAGACACTGGAAATGGTTTGGGTCTGACGTGGCTGGGTGGTGGCATTTCTAAGGGGAAAAAATAGATCTTACTGGGGTGACCCAAAAAAGGACTTTGCTTGCCAAGAAGGGTGTCGCCGCTGGTACTCCTTCCCCACAGACCCAGCGGGTGCAGGAGACACCCACTGTACCCGGCAGAGTGGCCTTAAGTTTAAAAACTCAGGATCTGGAGTTGAGTGCCATGGCTTATGCCTGTAACCCCAGGACTTGGGAGGTTGAGACAGGAGGATCACAGGTTTGAGACTAGCCACAGCGATTTAGTGAGACATTCAGCAACCTAGTGAGACCATGTTTCCAAGCAAGAAATTTAAAAAATAAGAAATAAATGGCTGAGGGGATAGCTTAGAGGTAGAATGTCCCTGAGTTCACGCCCTACTACCAAAGCAATCAAAACTAAACTCAGGCTCCCACAGGTCCTCAACAGGTACCGATCACCTGCCAAATTGGAGGCAGACCTGGTTTAGATGCTTTGTAGGCGTTTAAATACATGTGCCTGGAGCCCGGCGTGGTGGTGCACACCTACCTGTAGTCCCAGTACTTGGGAGGCTGAGACTGGAGGTTTGAGGACAGCCTCAGCAAGTAGTGAGACTCTTGTCAACTTAGCGAGACCCTGTTTCAAAATAAAAATAAAATCAGTCTGGGGGTATAACTCAGAGGTAGAATGTCCCTGGGTTTAATTCCCAGGACCACAAAGAAAGAAAGAAAGTGAGAAAGAGACAGAGACGGAGATGAAGAGAGAGAGACAGAGAGAGAGAGAGACAGACAGACAGACAGACAGACAGACACACGGACGGACCTTGAGCCAGGCAAGGTGGTGCCCACCTGAAATCCCAGGACTTGAGAGGCTGAGACAGGATTCCAAGTTCAAGGATAGTCTCTGCCATTTAAAGACTATACATTTAGCAATGTAGCAAGACCTTGTTTCAAAATAAAAAGAAGAAAGGGCTAGGGTTGTAACAAGGAGATAAACTGTCTGTGGGTTCAGTCCCTAGACACACACACACACACACACACACACACACACACACACACACTCACTCACTCACTCACTCACATACACACACACATAAAATGGCACAGAGGTCCTTCATGAAAAGCACTCATCCCTGGTACCATCTTCCTCCCTCTCCTGCCCCAGTCCTGCTTCCCAGAACAGCCACTCTTTAGCCTGTCTGTGTTTGGTTCTTTTAGTGGTTAGCTTCACAATTTTTATTATTTTTGTTTATTTATTTACTTTTGGTACTGGGGGTTGAACCCAGGGGCATTTTACCTCTGAGATACACCCCCTAGCCCTACTTTATTTTACTCTATTTCCAAATAGGGTCTCACTGAATTGCTGGGGGCCTCACTAAGTTGCTGAGGCTGGTCGCAAACCTGAGATCCTCCTGTCTCAGCCTCCTAAGTACCAGGGTCACAGGTGTGCGCCATGACACCCGGCTCCCTCCACACGTGAAATTTGGTTACACCAGGGGTCTCAAAAGGTGTTCCTAACTCCACCAGCAGCACGTGAAAGTTTGTTAGAAATGCAAATTCTTACTGACTTTCCAATTCAAGACCTACTGAATTAGCAGCTTGGGGAAAGGGTCCTGCGATGTGAATGAGGTTCTGTAGGCCAGCATTTCAAGTCACCAGGCTACCTGACAACTGTTTCTTAGCTTTCATTTCGAAAGACAGTCAGCCCTGTGTATGCATACGTCGGTGGACTCAACCAACTAGGACTAAAAAATATTTTAAAGATTCCATCTGCATCTGGGCATGGTGGCGCACATCTGTAATCCTAGTACTTGGGAGGCTGAGACAGGAGGATCACGGGTTCCAGGCGAGACTCAGCGATGTAGGGAGAACCTGTTTCAAAATTTAAAAGAAAAATAGGACTGGGAGTGTAGCTTGGGGGTAGAATGCCCCTTGAGTTCAGTCCGTGGTAACACACACACACACACACACACACACACACACACACACACACACCTGTACTGAACAAGTACCGATTTTTTCCTTGTCATTATTCCCTGAATAATATAGTAAACAACTTACGTAACACGAACACTGTGCTAAGTATTATAAGTAATCTAGAGATGACTTAAAGCATACAGGAGGGTGCGGGTAGGTTATATGCAAATGCTGCACGATTTTCTCTAGGAGACCTGAACATCCTCAAATGAATCTTCCATGGATTCCGATAGGGTTGAGATAGAGCATGTACCCTGGAAAAGCCCACATAATTGGCAACGCAAAATGTTCAGGGGTGAAATAATTGTATCACAAGGGTTCTAGTCTCATCAGTGGATAAATGCCTTGAAGGATTAATAATTGAATGGATTTACTGCGTGGTATGGTAGGCAGGTGGGTGTGGCCGTAGGAGGCAGTAATGGCCTTCATATATCCATGGGCCCCTGCCTCCCTCTGTCTTCTCTCTCTCTCTCTCTCTCTCTCTCTCTCTCTCTCTCTCTCTCTCTCTCTCTCTCCTTCCTCTCCTCCTCCTCCTCCTCTTCTTCTTCTTCTTCTTCTTCTTCTTCTTCTTTCTCTTTCTCTCTCCTTCTCTTTCTCTCCCTCCTCCTCCTCCTCCTCCTCCTCCTTCTTCTTTTTCTTCTTCTTCTTCTTCTTCTTCTTCTTCTTCTTCTTTCTCTTTCTCTCCTCTTTCTCTCTCTTTCTCTCTCTCCTTCCTCCTCCTCCTCCTCCTCCTCCTCCTCCTCCTCCTCCTCCTCCTCTTCTTCTTCTTCTTCTTCTTCTTCTTTCTCTTTCTCTCTCTCCTCTTTCTCTCTTTCTCTCTATCCTTCTCCTCCTCCTCCTCCTCCTCCTCCTCCTCCTCCTCCTCCTCCTCCTCTTCTTCTTCTTCTTCTTCTTCTTCTTCCTCCTCCTCTCTCTCTCCTTCTCTTTCTCTCTCTCTTTCTCTCTCTCCTTCCTCCTCCTTCTCCTCTTCTTCCTCCTCCTCTTCTTCTCCCTCTCCCTCTCCCTCTCTCTCTCTCGCTCGCTCTCTCTCCTTCTGGACTCCGTGATGTGAGAGCAGTGATCCTCTGTGTACCCTGCTTCCACCACCATTATTTTTGCCCCAGAACCGGCCCCATGGAACAATGCCATGAGCCCTCTCTGACATACTCTTCTCAGGTATTCATGCTCCGGAGCCGGCCCCGTGGACTGACACCATGAGCCCCAATCACCTTTCCCCCTCTGAGTTGCTCTTGTCAGGTATTTTGGTCACAGTGGTGGGAAACCCGACGAAAATCGATGCTGAGGGAAAACTGTAATTTCAAATCTATAGAAAAGTTGCAAAAATAATTTAAAGGACTTCTGTAACCCCTATACTCAAATGTATCCATTTTTTTAACATTTTCTTACATTTCTGTGAACCAGTTGAGACTAGGCTGTATGTGTTCTATTTTTACATCACCATGTAGAGTTCCCAAATTTAGTAAACTTGACATTGAAAGGTATCTCCATCTGATCATATTGCACTGATAGCAATTTCCCCTGTTGTAGTAGCCTTTCAAGCATCTTTTTCCCTCTGATGCAGTCAAGGTCACACATTGCATTAGCTGTTGAGAGAAGCCAGAGGCCTCTCAACCTTTCTGTGTTGTTTACGACCGTGACATCATTGTAGGACCAGCTGCCCAATGGACGCTCTCTCAATTTATGCCTGTCGAGTGCTTCTTTGGGCTGGGACTCAGGCTGTGCAGTTTGGGTAGGACCTCTACATAGTGCTCTTGTGTCTTACCTGGTACATCCCATCTTTGTAGAAGACTCCATTGTGCAGGAGCCGGAGCCCTAGGACCTCCCTGCACCCTGTTCCCCACTAGGCTTTCTCTCACAGTGCAATAAGTCTAAGTCTGGAGGCCAGCATTGGGTCTTTCCACACGTGTCAAACTGCCATGGTGGTTGGACTTGGTCTATCTTTATGTTTCAGAAGGAGTTTCCAGCCGGGCCTGGTGGCGCACACCTGTAATCCCAGTACTTGGGAGGCTGAGACGGGAGGATGGCAGGTTCGAAGCCAGCCTCAGCAACTTAGCGAGACTCTGTTTCAAAATAAGAAAGTTAATTATGGCTGGGGGTGTAGCTTGGAAGTAGAGTATGCTTGAATTCAACTCCAACACCACATTGAAAAAAATCAAAAAGAAGAGTTTCCAGCCCCTCTGTTGTATCTTCATTCCCACCCCTGTTTAGTGAAGCACATTAGGCTTCAGAGGGGAATTGGGACTCCCAGAAGATACGTCCATAGCCTAACCCTCAGTACCTGCAAATGTGCCCTTATTTGGGAATAAAGTCTTGGCAGGTGTAACCAAGTTCAGAGGAGGTCACTAGGGGGTTCTGATCTACTTTGCCTACTATCCTTCTAAGAAGAGGGGAAATCTGGACCGAGACACAAGAATGCTACTTGAAGATGGGGACTGAGCTCAGAGCGATATATCCATGGCCCAGGAGCACCGAGTTTGCTGGAGCCCCTGGTGCGGGGACCGAGAGAGGCAGGGAGCAGAGACTCCTTCAGAGCCTCTAGGAGGTGCTAACTCTACCTTGGAAACCCAGGACCACCTTGATTTTGGATCTCTGGCTTCAGAGCAGCAAGAGAATAAATTTCTCTTGTTTCAAGCCACCTGGTTTGTGGTCATTTGTCCCAGAACCCCTGGGACATCAATGTAGAGGTCCTCCTTCTCATTTTCCAAACAAAAATGAAGGAAAGGTGGGATCGGGCCAATCTGTACATAGCCGCAATCCAGGATATAAGCAAATGCCCAGGGCTACCTTAAATACTCTCTGCAACAGGGCTGCTCTGTACAGAACTCCAGCTCCTGAGAATAACCCAAGAGGGAGGCTACTGGCTGGGAGGGAGGGAGGGAGGGAGAGAGGGAGGGCCATGGAGGACTGGCAGGGCAGCTGCCCTCCAACCCTCCAGGGACAGTGAGCTCAGTGGCCAGATGTTTTGATTTCTTAGAAGGTGGAGATCTTGACTTTCACATAACTTCTCCCAATTTAAAAATCTCAGCAACCCAGGAGACATTTTTAACTCTGTGCAAGCCACTCTCGCGTAGCGCCACAGGTCTGCGGGTGGGAGTTGGTCCCGGCACTCCCAAATTGCCATCTCTGCTGTAGAATAGAAGCCTCAGAAATCTCTGGGTCTAATCCCTCATTTCATATATGGGGGAAACTGAGGCCAGAAAGTAGAAGGGACTTGCCCAGTCACTTTGAAAGCTGGGGCTTGAGTTGGAATCTCCTGATACCCAACAGTGATTCTCCTCATTGTGCCAAGAAGGCTGCAGGATGGCCATCTCTGACGCTACTCACCGTGCGCCTGGGTGAGATGGTGAATGTTTAGAGAAAGGAAATGGTGCCTTTGTCGATCAGGTGACACGGGCTTGTGTATGCGTGGCTGGTGATGGTGCGGGTGTGAGATTGTGTGTGGTGTACCTGTGGGGGGTGTATGTTCTTTCTATGTGAGGCCGCCTCCTGGCTGTGATCACCAACGTACTCTTCTCTTACCTGCCTGCACGTTTTGCAATTCTTCCCTTAGCACGGATAATTTGAGCTCAGGGTGCAACAGGCAACATCAGATGTTTGGTTATGATTGCTTCTACCAGCATCTGTGGTGGGAAACATGGTTGGTAAGTGGTCAATGATCCTGATCCTGATCCTGGGCCAGGTATGTGCTGTTGGGTGTGGATAGTTCTGTCTCCTTGTCATCAGGACCAGCGTCTGATTGCTGCTGCCTTTGTCCCACTAGCCCCCCAGGCAAGGGATTGTCAGAGGTCAGCTGACTTTATGACAGAAAGTGACACTGCTGTGGGCTACGGTGGACACTGAGCGTCCGTAGTCCTTTCTGAGCTCCTGCGTCCCCATTCTGTGGATGAAGAAACTGATATTCCAAGACGGAGGTCCAAGGCTGAGGGTTACATAGCACCTGAGAGCCAAGACTATAAACAGTGGTGTGTTTAGACTCTAGGTGGCGTGCACTTTATGCACGTAACTTGGTCTGAGCCTTTTATCTTGAGACGGTACATTGGGGGTTGGGGTAGACGTTTTTAACCCACTTACTCCTCTCCGCCTCTAGTGGTCCACTCTGGTCAGTTCTCCAAGTCCAGTGAATAAATGTCTAGGTGGGATCATCAACCCTTCCTTTCCATGAAGCTTAATCTCAAAGTCTTGTTAAGTTAACCTCCATGTTAGGAGCTGATAACCGTTCTCTATAAAGAACCAGGTGATAGTGCCGGGCGTGGTGGCGCACGCTTGTAATCCCCGCGCTTGGGAGGCAGAGACAGGAGGATCGCGCAGGTTCCAAGCCAGCCGTGCTGGCGTAAGAGACCCTGTTTCAAAAATATAAAATAGGTCTGGGAGTGTAGCCCGGAGGAAGAAGGGCTTCCAGGAACCCCAGTACCACCAAAAAAAAAAAAAAAAAAAAGAACCAGGTGATAGTAAATATTTTTAGTTTTACAGATCATAAGTATGATTTCATTACGATGAATCAACTCATTGTCGCACAAAGCAGCTACAGTCAATACCCACACAAATGGGTGTGGCCGTGTTCCAATAAAACTTTATTTATAAAAACAGGAGGAGGGCCAGATGTGGTTCTTGGGATTTCTGTTGTCTCTGTCCTTCCAGTTTTATTTTCCCTGTCATTCACCATCACTTCTACCCTAAACTACCTTAGTCTAAATCTAAGTCTCATTTACAATGATTTCCAAATGGATATTTTCATATCTCCTTACTCCATCAATGTGACTTTTCCCAAATGAGAAGTTGGTCTCCATCCCAGGTTAAGATTCCATCACAACCTCCATGGTTGTTCAGAGGCTGTACCCTGCGGTCCTTAACATGGCCACGAGGCCCTGGATGAACTGGCTTCTGTAGCTCCATCCCCTCCTTGGCAATGTGTCCCCTAGAGTCCCAACTTACATCACTTACACCTGCTCTGGTCTCCCTTGCTTTTCTCCAGAAACACTTATCACAATCTGTAAGCACATGGGTGCTTATGTAACAAACTAGTTAATGATGTGTTCCTTCAGTGTCAGTCCCCCGAGGGCAGCGGCCACATCAGCCTTGCTTATTAGCCTGCCTGTCATGGAGCCGGCTCACCCAAATACTTTTGAGTGGATAACGAATATTTCCAAACATTTGCTCCATGCCCAGTACTTTAAACCTGCAGCTACTCAGGATTTGCAGGGCAAAGGAGAAAGAATTCTGCTGGTTGCTGGCTGGACTTGGGGCATCACCAAGATAGGAGCTAAAAACTCCTAAACTTTGGAGAACCTTTTGAATTTTATACATAGTTCTCCTGACATTTATTTATTTATTTATTTTGTAGTACTAAAGTGTCAGTCCCTCAGAGAGCTTGTGGTCTAGTTGGTTAGAAGCTATGGCGAATACAGGAAAGGCCTCTGGGCCAGGGCAGGGAAAATCTGTATTTCCTCCCAGGCCTGCTACTCCAGCTTGGGGCTCTTGTAAGATCACTTACTAGGGCAGAGCTCTAGTTTCTCCATCTAGCATGTGGGTGTATCAATGATACTTACCTACTCCATTGAGTATCGAGGGGAGGAATATGAATGATTATTAATTCACAAAAGCAGCACGAAGCAATTCAGTAAACATTTCTCTTTCTACTTCCTTGGGATTCAACTTTCAGAGAGTGTCCCCTCCACCGTGGGCTTTCAGCTCACTGTGAATCAAAAAGGGAGTGTTTCTAGCCTGGTGGTTTCTAAACTTGACCACAATTCACATCACTTGGGGAGCTTCAAAATATTCGGGTCCCCCAGGATGCACCCCATTTGAGCAACATCAGTATCCCTGGAGGGTAAGAGCTGAAACGTCAGTACTTTTTAAAGTTCCCTGGGTGGTTGTAGTTTGCAGCTAAGGTCGAGAAGCTCTGATGCAGTTAGGTAGCTGCCTTGGTCAATATTCTCTGTGCTATAATCCAAAACAACTGACCACACAATGTAGAGGAAAGAAGATTTATTTGCTCACGGTTTTTGGAGATTTGGGTTTAGTCTATGTTAGACTGGGGCCTGGGATCTCTAGATGTGGAGTAGGAAGAAGAGAGGAGAGCAAGGGCTCTGCTCTCATATCAGGGAGGCCAGGAGCAAGAGAGAGCAAACAAGCCAGGGGATTCAAAGAAAAGCACAGTCCCTAAGGCTACCACCTGGGGGCCCAGCTTCTCCAGCCACACTCCACCTGCCTGGATTACCACCCAGTAAATCCATTACAATGGATTAACCCACTGATGAGATGCCAACATCATGACTTAATTACATCAACTCTGAGCATTGATACGTGAGCTCTTCAGGGGACAGTCTATCTCTAAACACAGTAATAACCACCATATTCAGAAGCTATTCAGATAGGCAAAGGCAAGCTCTTCCAGGTTGTTCTGAAGACCTCCGCCTTTAGTGTTGGTGTTGGCAACTCTATCTTCTTATCTCACACCCAATCCAAGCCAGAGAAATAAATAGAAGACAGGCTTTGGACTGATGTGAATCCACATAATTCACAGGTGCAGAGGCCCTGCTGAGCTACAATTCCCTGGTGATGGCTGTCGCTTACTAACATATGATTACTATCAGGTGATTTGGTCCCCTGGCTGCATCTTCATCCAGATTGACATGGAGACACCTGCTTAGCCCCCTGAATACATGCTTGCAGGCATAGAGGGAGGGAGTGGGCATGGCTCCTGGAGTAGATCAGGATATGGGGACAGGACCAAGCTGTCCAGAGGGCCTAAAACATCTGCCTCCCCATCCAAGGATCATTCATTCACTCAACAGATGCTTGTAGGCAACCTCCAAAGTCAAGTGTTGTGTTGTGACATGAAGAATAAATTTGCTGACTCCGTACCTAAGATTTAGAGTGAGAGGAGACACTGGCAGAAAATGTTGGTTTTATAGATCAGCTGAATTGAAACCTCTCTCTCATTCCATGACGGCCAATCTTGTTCTCTGAATCTGGTATTTAACAAACTCCCATGGGGTTGGGGCACAGAGACCAGTCGGTGAAGGAGAGTAAAAACCGGGTTTTGTTTTTCATGAGTTGACAGGCCCCTGAGAAAATAAGAATGAGACAGTGAGTATTTCCACCAGGTACTTTAGTGAATTTAGTAGACAGCCCCCTTTAGCTTGAGAATACATCCTTCTCCCTTCTTGGTGTTAAATATATGTATTTTTAAATTTATTTTCTGGTGCTGGAGGTTGAACCCGAGGGCATTCTACATCGGAGCCACACCTCCAACCCTTTTTTATTGCTTATTTTGAAACAGGTCTAATTTGTTGCTAATTAGGGGAAGCATCTGGATTTTATTTTCTGTCCTATTTCTCTGTGCATGCCGCATTGCGAGTTCCGATACCACTCTTGACGGCCCCAGTAGTGGCCTGGCCACCCGGAGGACTCTGATCCCGACCTCGCTGGCTCCAGCACCGGCCTTGCCTCATGGGAGGCCCCGATCCTGGCCTGGCTGGCTGCCGCGGCCATCTTAACCCCTCTCAAATAGTTTTCTTTTTTCTTTTCTCCCCCTTTTTTTTTTTTAATAAGAGAAGAGAGTATGTGTGGTTTGGGAAGGATGTGGGATCAGGCACTCAGTAGCGATGAAAATTTTTTTTTCTTTCTGGGTGGGGGGGTCGCCTTGGATTTTATTTTTTAAATTATTATTATTATTTTTGGTGTTACTGGGGTTCCTGGAAGCCCTACTACCTCTGGGCTACACTCCCAGACCTATTTTATATGTTTTTATTTTGGGGAACAGGGTCTCTTAAGCCAGCGCGGCTGGCTTTGAACTTGTGCGATCCTCCAGTCTCCACCTCCCAAGCGCGGGGATTACAAGCGTGTGCCACCACACCTGGCCAATAAATGAGGATTTTAAAAAAGAAAATTAGTGTCTTTATGTGGAGAAAAAAAAAATGTCTCTAACTCTAGGCAATATATGGAAGTCTTTACCCCAGTACCTCAGAGGGTGACATTATTTGCCAAAAGGGTCCTCACAAAATATAATTAGTGGGGTTAAGCCGAGGTCATTCTTCATCCAATAAAAAGGGGAGTTGGACACAGAGAAACCCAGAGAGACGGCTGTGTTACATCAGAGGCAGACTACAGCCGAGTAATATCTAGGATTGGTGGCCACTGCAGAAACCAGGGGGATGGGAGAGCAGTACCCAGTGCCTGGAGCACGGTCTCATTGATACCCTCGAAGAAGAAAAGCATCGTGTGAAGCCCCCCGGTCTGTGGTGAACTGCCGCAGGCCTGGGGGACTCCGGGAGTCTTCAAGGGCTCTGTGTTCAATGGAGTTATGCAAGTACCGAGCTAATGAGCCGGTCTCCCAGCAGCAGTCTAATCAGTCTGGGAGTAAACGGGGTGCTCTGGGGGGGAAGCGGCAGGAGCTCCCTCAGCTGTGAAATTGCTCATCAGTCAATATGATCAAGTCATCACCCTGCAGATGGCTCCATAGTGTCCACAAGGGTGAAATTCTGTTCCCCAAATACCCCCATGGCTCCCTGGGCAGCTCTTTGCTGTGGAAGAGTCTGGATCTGTGGTCCGCGGGGGGCTCCCTGCAGAGGAGCGGGTGGGAGCCCCTCAGTCGCGGCGGTGACCGCCAGCCTCAGGCCCGTGGGTCTACGCAGCCGGCTCCACCAGGGAAACAGGCTCTTTGGACTAAGCTGTTTTCCTGGTTGAAAGGTTTCGTCAGAAATCCCCTTTGTGTTTTCTTGTTACCCCGTTTTCTGATTTAGTAGCCAACGCAGTAAAGCAGTTCTTGATTCGTAAAGGCCACCCATCAGTTGGCTTGTGATGGAATGAGGGCTGGATGTAGTCAGAACCCCCCAATGTGGGCCGGGCTCTGCTGGCCAGAGTCAGCCAAGTTAGTCAACCTCTCGTATGTGTGTGTGTGTGTGTGTGTGTGTGTGTGTGTGTGTGTGTTTGAGATTGAACTCCAAATTATACCCCCCAGCCCTATTTTATTTTTTATTGGAAAGCAGAGTCTCACTAAGTTGCCGACACTGGCTTTGAACCTGTTATCCTCCTGCCTCAGCCTCCTAAATACTGGGATTATAGGCATGCACCACCACTAGAATCTGTTTTATATAAAATGTTGATACATTGCTAACCTTGGATTTTTGCATTTAATATTTTTAAGCTAAAACTTTTATATTTTATATTTTCATTTTGATCCCCGAGGGTTGTTTTTTTGGGCTACTTCCTGAGGCTCCAGCTTCAGCAACTTAATAGGACCCTCAGCAACTTAATGAGACCCTGTTTCAAAATTTAAAAGTAAAATAGGGCTGGGGCTGTAGCTTAAAGGTAGAATGCTCGTGGGTTCAATCCCAGTATCACATCACACACACATACATACACACACACACACACACACACACACACACACACACACATTATCCTACACTTCTTTTTATAAATTCTTATGTTTTATCTTCATAACTTCACATCTAAATCCTTAAAACCATTACTTACTTTTACATTTTAAATTGATTATTTCTTGGTGTTAGGCCCACTTATCTTAATCTTTTATCTCTTTTACCCTTCATCTCTTAAATTTTATCTTCATCAACGACCGGCAGCCTTTTCTATTTTAAGTTCCTTCTCCTTTTATCTCCCCACTAAAAACAGTTCCTGTGTTCTCTTTACCGGAGTTCTCATTCACTTTTAATTTTTCAGCTATTTGACTCTTTTACTTTACTCTCACTTTTATTCAATTTCTAATGAAAGATATACAGTGTTTCCTTTTTTGCTGAGCTTTGGATAAATGTCCCCCCGAAAGCCCACGTGATAAAGTTTTGGTCCCCACTGTGATAGTATTGGGAGGTGTTGGCACCTTTAAAAGGCGGGGCCTAGTGGGAAGTCTTCTAAGTCATTGGATTGTGCCCCGGAAGGGTATTGTAGGACCCTAGCCTCTTCCTTGTCTTTGGTTCTGGCTCATGAGGTGAGCAGCCTGCTCTGCCACGTACCCCCGTGATTCATCTTCTTCTCCAAAGACCCCCATGGATGAGGCCACTCCATGTCAGTCAGAAACCTCCAACACTGTGGACAAAAATAACCCTTTTATCTTTATAAGTTAATTATCTCAGGAATTTCATTATAGTTATAGAAAGCCAACAAATGTGCTTCCTCTGTCTCTCTATGACTATGACCCCTTATCTTTGGTTGTGTTTCTAACAGTAGAGAAGCAGAGAGTAGGAAGCCAGCCTTGTCATACGCAGGAGACAAGGATGCTTCCCTGTGCCCCCGAGTTTCAGCAGAGGGACACAGGCTGGAGGCTGGCCACATGTGGTCACTCTGGACTGTGCAGTTCTGTGTGTGGGTAGCATGTTTGATCTGCTAACACAGCAGTGTCCACAGTACGTAGGACAGGTCTTTCATGTGACATTAGCACCTTGAATATACGTGGGACTCTTTGACCGCTGCTGGTCAACCCAGGCTGGAAAATTACTCCTGAGTCCCCAGCTTCAGGATTCCCAGAGGAGCTTCTTCTGGGCCAGCTCAGCTTACCAGGAAGATGAATAGGATGTGACTCAATTATCTGCACCCTCTTTCCAAAGAAAAATGCTTTCTACGTTCAGGTAACCCTTTTGGCAAAAGGTTTCTTGGGGTGAGCAGATGGTTTCTGAGTCTCTGACCACTGGGTAAAGCTGACCCAAGAGGACCAGCTGGACTTCCTGCTGTCAGGTGTATTGCCCCCCTGTGGCCCCTTCACACAGTGAGACGGGACTTGAGAGGGCTATCTCTCATCCATGGAAGGAACATTTGGGCGGTAGCCTGGGAGGGGGCAGCACCTACATGAGTTTATCCCAGGGATGTCAGCCTCTTTCTCCTTGGAGTGAATTTTCTCCTTATTTTAACTTTGGCCGTACAATTGTGTGCATTCACTGTGGGCCTGAGAAATGTTGTTTTTTTGGGGGGGCAGTTCCAGGGTCTTTCAGTTTCTACAGAGCTCAATGTGGGTACAGGCCTTCTAAATCTTCATCTCAAACACCTCGTCTTTCTCCTTCTGCTGGGTGATTTAAACATACAGACAGTCTAGTTCACTTAGTTTTCCGCTATGCAAGGTCCCTGCCCTTCATGCCTGGTCAGTATGACTTCCTCCCTGCTTTGTGGAAAGGACTGATAGGAAAATCTCTAAGAGGTCAGGGCAGACCCTTGCTGTCGACTCTTGGACATTCTGAATTGTTGTTCATTGTATATGAATTCATCGAACACCAGCATATGCCAGGTTCTGGGTATGTAAGGCAGACACAGTCTCCACCAGCAGATGAATGGATTACAAAATCATGGGATAGACACACAATGGAATTCTGCTCAGCAACAAGGAAGAACAAAAGTATGTCATTTGCAGGGAAATGGATCTGGAGAACATTCTGTTAAGTATATTAAGTGAGATTAGCCAGTCACAGAAAGTGAGGGGTCAGATGTTTTCTCTCATACATGGAAAGAGAGGAACATTCAGTGATTGAGGAGAAACCCTCGTGGAGTGATGGAGGGAGTCTTGGGGAGGGTGAGGGGAGAATTAATGAAGGTAACACTTCCCTTGACATTATATACATATTTGAAATTACCACTGCCAACTCAGTATCATGTATGGGGCAGGAGAGGGAGCTGGGGGGAAGCCCGCCAAGTACTATGTGCATGTATGTCTCTATCATTCAGAACTATAGTACGATGTGAGACTACAATGTACCAATTTTTAAAAACGGAATACCAAGGATTGTTGGCAGCCACTGGGAGCTTAAAGAGAGGTGAATCCTTGGAGTCTCTGGAAGGAACCACTCCTGCCGACTCCTTGATTCTGGACTGATACCCCCTGGAACTATGAGATGGACATTTCTGTGGTCTGAAGGCACCTGAATTGTGATCAGTTATCATGGCAGCCCCAGTGTATGCACAGACCCTGGGCAGGGCTCCACCAGCACACTTGGTCTCGGTGGCTCTGATGACAAGGTGACATTCAAGCTGAGACATGAAGGAGCCAGGTGCAGGAAGACATGGAGAGCAGGACTCTGGGCAGAGGGAGCAGGGACTTCAAGGGCCTCGAGGTAGCAAGGAGCATGGTGTGTTTTAGGAAAGCAAAGTGGCTCAGTTAACATTCTGACTGCTATTGTGCAAAAGCCTGACCACATGACTTAGAGGAGAGAAGATTTATTTGCTCACAGTATTTAGAGATTTGGGGGCTCAGTCTATGTGAGGCCGGGTCTGCGGATCTCAAGGCATGGTGATGGGAAGCCAAGAGAGAGAGAGAGCAGAAGGGCTCTTCTCTCACATCATGGAGGCTGGACGCAAGAGAGCAAAGAATCAAGAGGATTCAAAGACAGAAGCGCTGTCCTACGGCCCCACCCTCAGGGCCCACCTTCTCCAGCAACACCCCACTGGCCTAGGTGACCACCCAGTAAATTCATTACAGTGGATTTATCTGCTGATGAGATTCCAACCCTCATTAATTAATGGCATCGACTCTGAACATCAATACATGAGCTCTTTAGGACACATTCTCTATCTAATCATAATGGGCAGGAACCCATAGCACTGGAGGATGGACGCCATCACTTATGTACTACAGCAAGAGCAGGAGCCAATCCAAAAGGCCTTTTTGATAAATCCAGTCACTATTCCAGTAGCCATGAAGGAGGGGAGTGTTGCGGTCCCTAAAATATTATACCTGAATGATGTTACCATTCTTAGCAAAGTTAGATAAGACTGCTCTTCCAGCTAAAAATAGGGCAATGAGCATTCTCTTCTAGCATTTATTTTTTGCTTAGTATATGATAGAGCTCAATATTACTTAAATGAAATTGTCAAATAACAGAGTTTTATGGCCATAAGTGGAGAATGATCTCAATAGACAGCTAACCTCTCAATCTACTTCTAGCCAAACTAAAAACTACTGGACAGCTAAAAGAAAAATAGTCATTTTTTTTTTTTTTTGTGTGTGTGTGTGGTATGGGGGTTCCTGGAAGCCCTTCTACCTCCGGGCTACACTCCCAGACCTATGTTTTATATTTTTATTTGGGAACAGGGTCTCTTAAGCCAGTGAGGCTGGCTTCGAACCCGCGCAATCCTCCTGTTTCTGCCTCCCAAGCAAGGGGATTATAAGCGTGCACCACTACGCCCGGCTAAATAGTCATATTTTGGGAAGACAACTATTGTATATCTCTTATTTAATAATCTTTTGTACTGTATTAATCTATTCATCTCTCTAACCATGTATTCACAACTAGTTTTAATTTCTTTTTTAGGTATACCAGAAAGCTATTTCTGCTCAGTAATAAATGTTGTAGAGGGGCTTTAATGAGCTTTTTAACTTTGAAATTTCACTCAGTGAATGATAATAATGGTTTACATTTTGCATATTGCTTTTGGTTTAAAAGTACTTTTTTGCATATTATCTCATTTGATAAATAATGATAATTATCCCCATCTCCCCGCAAACAACTTGACTTTCCTGGGTGAGTACATGGTAAACGCTGGGGTTTCATTTGGATTCTGGTTGTTAATGAACACTTAGCACGCTTGAAAAGGAACTGACTAACGATTATCTTAATGTATTATCATAATGTTTAGCATATTGGAATATAGATGAGGGAGAATAATTAGGCATGACAAACAGATAAAAGTCAAGTTCTTTTTTCTGATGAAGAAGAAAAGATCTAGATGGATAATAATCACAAAGAAGAATCACAGAGTTGTTTTTTGATCATAAAGTAAGAGTTTGAATTTTTTCGGTACTGGGAATTGAACCATGGAACTTAGAGAAATTATATCTCTGAGAAATATCCACAGCCTTATTTTATCATTATTATTATTATTATTATTATTATTATTATTATTGTTGTTGTTGTTGTTGTTAAAACAGAGTCTTACTAAGTTGCCAAGGGCCTTGCTAAATTGCTGAGGCTGGCCTCAAACCTGAGATCCTCCTATACTAGGATTATAGGCATGCACTACCTTATCCAGCTGAAATATTTTAAAATACAAAAGGAGAGGAGATCAGAAAATCACAGAGCTTTATAGTTTTTAAACGGAAGCACCTAACTTAGCCATTCGTTTGTTCATTTAACAAACAAATACAAGAGCCTCATTCTACGTCCAGTCTCTCGTCAGCGTGGAGAACATTTCCACTTCTCACATAGCCCAGTGGCCAGGATCGCAGTCCTCAGGTCTTTGGCGAGTAATTTCCAACAGAAAGATTACCGTTGTCCTTTATCTCCAGAGCTTCTACTTTTTGCAGAAAACACATCCCAACGTGTACTGTCTGTGTCAACACTGCCCACATTGGTAGCCTGCCTGGGAACCATTCTCCATCCATTCAGTGACCACAGCGCCCAGAAACCTCATGTCCATGACACCTGATCATTTTCATTTCTGGGTCAGCTGTCAAATCTCTGCTTCCCATGCATGTTTCCAATATTGGAACAAAGCTGTCAGCACCATCCCACACTCCCCTGGCTCCTCCTTCCCCTTTGTCTCTTCCTCAAGTTTATTCCCACAACACAGCCAACAGGAGGTTTGCAAAGGGCACTGTAGTTTGTTAGTCCTTGCTTATAACCCTTCCGTGGGTCTCCAGTGCTCTCAGGCCAAAGACAAAACAATGGCCCACCGGGCCCTGTGTGCTGTGGCCCCTACCTTTCCAGCTTCTTTTTGCACTGTATTTCCTCCTCCTCCTCCTCCTCCTCCTCCTCCTCCTCCTCCTCTTTTATTCTTCTTCTTCCTCCTCCTCTTCCTCTTCTCCTCCTCCTCCTCTTCTTCCTCCTTCTCTTCCTCTTCTCCTCCTCCTCCTCTTCTTCTTCCTCCTCCTCTTCCTCTTCTCCTCCTCTTCTTCCTCTTCATCTTCCTCTTCCTCTTCCTCTCCTCCTCCTCCTCTTCCTCTTCTTCCTCTTCCTCTTCATCTTCCTCTCCTCCTCCTTCTCTTCTGTCTGTCTGTCTGTCTGTCGGTCTGTCTGTTTCTCTCCAACACATACACACATGACCCTTCATACCATCATATTCTTTCCTGCCCCAGGGCATTTTTACGTGCTGTTTTTGCCGTCTAGAACAGTCAGGTGCCTACAGTAGACATTGCCCGTCAGTCTAGATCCGTGTCTCCACAGGCGAGAGCCACTGGGATTCTGGAGATGCTGTGCATGAAAGCAGTTGACATGGATGGCACCTCCTCAGAACTTTGGAGTTTCCTTGCTTCTGTTTCTGGAAGGAATCCCAGAGCACTTGTGAAGGCCCATGGCCTGTCCATGGGCATCCCTGTGGCCACTCTGTGGGAGCCCAGGGGGCCAAACAATAAAGCAAATGGCGTTGTACTCAGTGAAGCCGCCGGCAGCCTGCGTGGCAGGGGACTTGCTGGTGTTTCTGATTTTGCAAGAAGCTGACCGAAGGGAACGGAGTTTATGAAGGAGTTGAGCTCCCTTTGTATATACAGATGAGTCTCTGGATGAATCCAAAGCGCCATTATTTTGAATTCCCATGGAATTACTTTCACTGACTTAACACTTTGGTGCTCATCTTCCCTCACCAGTAATTGAAGGACATTTTAAGATGGTCCCGAGAGCATGCTGTTGACGATGTTGATTGCTACAGTTACCTGTGTCCTGTGGAGACTTGGAGGGATAATTTATTTCTGATGTCAGGAAGAGGAAGAGATGTGATTTTCATACTTTCCTGCTTTATTTTGCATTTTGAACTCAGTGACTAACTCAGGTAACTGCTTGTGTTTTCTTTTTGCTCCAGCCACCAGGAGGCTCAAAATCAAATCCACGGCCAACTTTTTCCATAGGCAGCATAGGTATTATGTTATGCTCTTCCTTGTGGAGTCACATAAGTCAGTCTCTCTCTCTCTCTCTCTCTCTCTCTCTCTCTCTCTCTCTCTCTCTCTTTCTCTCTCTCTCTTTTTTTTTTGGTACCAGGGATTGAATTTAGGAGCATTCTACTTCTGAGCTGCACTTCCAGCCTTATTTTATTATTTTTATTTTTATTTTGAAGCAGAGTTTTACTAAAATGATGATGGTCTTGCTAAGTTGCTGGTCTTAAATCCTCCTATCAGCCTCCCAAGTCCTGGAATTACAAGCCTGCCCCACCATGCCAGGCTTGCACTGGCTCTTAAACCAGTGCTTCTGAACAATTATTTGAAATTCTTTCCTTGGGCTGCTTGTCTACCTCAGTGTGTTGGAGTTAATAGACTATTTGCCTTTTTATGTATTCCACAAGGGCAACAGTATTCATGGTTCACCTCTTAGATTCATGTTTGGAATATAGAAGAGGGTCAGGAAATATTTGCTGAGTGGCTATTAGCTTGGGCTGAATTTGGGGAGCCATTTTTCTTTATTCCCAAAAGTAGAATAGAGGACGTTTATAAATAATTCAAGGTATTGGAAATTCTGTTAACTTGAAGCTTTATGGTATGGAGCAGACCTGGATGACTTATGCAGATGTGTAAGAACCTCTCCAACCAGGGTGGCCTGGACATGGTGCTCCCTTTGCTTTTAAGGCAGTGGAAAGCGTATGATGCTCCTTGACTTTATCTGCAGGGCCAGGAGGAGAAGAAAAACTCTAGTTAACTAAATTGTATAACACTAGAATTGCACAAACAAAGCTCACTGAGAATGTGCTGCTAGTGGAATAGAGTACCTTTTGTTGACTTATCCAAGAGGCTCTCTGAGATGGAATCTTTCCTTTCTTTGCAGATGTATTGAGTATAGAGTCTGTAAAAGCTGATTGTAAATCTCAACAGTGTTTACTGTCTGAGGTCTTAAATTACATGTGATGGAAATGATTTGAAACTGAATAAATCCTGTTCCAAGTCTTAGATCACCAAGTGGATTGAGCGCTTCTTCCTCCCCCTCCATATATATCAGAGGTTCAGAGAGGTAGGGTGACACGCCTCCGGTCACTATCATTGATGAAAATGATCCCAGATTCTGCCATCAAGATGGGTTTGCCCTTGTCAAGTGCCACCATCTTGCTTGTGAGACCAAAGCAATTCCATAACCGTCATGTCCTGAGAAAGTTCATCCCTTGGCTTCCAAATTGATGGAACAGACATCTCTGTCAATATTCCCATGAACGTAACCCAAACCAACTGACCATACAACTTAGAGTAAGGAAGACTTATTTGCTCAGTTTTTGGAGATTTCAGGGTCCAGTCCATGTGAGATTGGGGTCTGTGGATCTCAGGAAATGGCGGCATGATGTGGAGAGAGGAAGAGAACAAGTTTCCACCCTTACATCATGGAGGCTTGAAGCAGAGAGAACAGGCAAGCAAGAGGATTCAGAGACACAAGCACAGACCCTACGGCCACGCCCCAGGGATCCACCTTCTCTAGCCTCACTCCACCTGCCTACGTTACCACGCAGTAAATCCATTACAAATGGATTTATCCACTGATGAGATTCCAACCCTCATGAATTGATTACATCAACTCTGAACATTAATAGATGCATTGTTTGGGGCGGGAGATTCTATATCTAGCCATAACAGACGTGTATAAATGCATCCTCATATTGCCATGAAATACCCAAGATCCCTTCATCTACCTCCATTTGGAAGTACTTGTGTTGTGCAACCACAGCGTGGAGGAGTGGGTGACAGTGAGGAGAAATGGCTATTGGGGAGGTCTGCATTATGATTATTGTCTTTATAGTTGGCTTTGGAATTTGCTCTGCACAGTTTTTAATTTTGAAGTAACTTTGGACCCCCAAGAAATTGCGAACATACCCAGTTTCTCCCAGTAACATTGTCTTACATAAGTGCGGTACGTTACCCAAACCAGGAAAGTGACATTGGTGCAGTGCCGTTAACGTGAAAGCAAGAGAATCTCTGTGTTGTTTGCAGGCACATATATCTGGGGGCAATAACTGAATCCTTGTTCCATTGCAGCCTCTTCCCATGCTTTTAGCTTATAAATCCATATTCAATGAATATATGTGGAAGATATATCTGTATCCTCATTTCACAGATGAGGAGACCAAGGCACAGAGAAATTAAGTAACCTGCCTCAGTGTGTGCAGCTGGTAAATTGTAAAGTTGTGATGTAAACCCAGAGTCAGACTCCAGATCCTGTGTTTTTAACCCCTCTTCTGTATTGCCCCAATTTCAGCAAATCTCTAGGAAATGGGGACTTAAATTGTATATGCTCCAAAATTTCCACCACTGATTTATGAGTGGTGAGGGCTCACCACACACTAAGGTTTTGTTACATGTATGTACATGTGTATTGAGTGTATTAAAAAGGTCAATGGGATATGATCAGACTGTATTCTCTCCTGACTTCCCTGGAACTTGCTGTAAATTTAAATAATAAAAAATAGTAATGTCTCAATATGAAAAGAAAGAAAAAAAGGGAGAAAGAAGGGAAGAAAGAAAGAAAGAGAAAGAAAGAGTGCCTTGATGTACATCTTGAGTCATATAGGTGGAGAATGAGCCCATTTTTCTAGGCTTTGTGACTGATCACAGGGCTAGGGACAAACCAAATTTATCTCCATCAGGCACAAATATTTGCTTACTGGGAACCCAAGAGTACATAAGCTTCAATAGGGGTTAATCCTCAGATTATTTGTGATGGATGTAAGTCTATAATTTCTTCACATTTCCTTTCTTTTTTTTTCCTTTGGTCAGCCACAATATGAATGTGTAGTTCCTAAGCAAATATCAACTAGTGGTAGGGAATAGGAGATCATTCACAGTGGTACCTTGGGGTGGACAGTAGGGATGGGGATGGGAATCAGTAGAGGATAAACTTATTTAAGTTTGATAAATACTTAATGTGTAGCCATGATGGAACGGAACTTCCTTGGCTACCCATGATCTAGGATTCAATGGCTATGACTCTGGCTCTTGGGAAACTCACATATGATGAGGTTGGGGGTGGGATGCATTTTGTAGGGAGGAAATGCTTTCAGACATGGGCTCAAATCTTGGCGCCCTTTTCATTGACCAACTGATTAGCACCAGGCAAGTCTCTTAACCTCTCCAGTCCTCAATTTTCTCATCTGTAAACTGAGGATAATAATACCTACATGAAAGATCAGCTGTGACAAATGAAAGAAGACAGACATAAAAGACGACGCACTGGATGACTTCCTTTGTATGAGATGTCAAGAAAAGACAAATATGGAGAGACAGAGAGTTGATTAGTGGTTGCCTGTGGCTGGGGCTGAGAACAGTGAGTAACTTTTACATAAGGTATCTTTTTGAGCAGATGGAAAATCTTCTAGAACTGGGTTGTAATGAGAATTACAATTTCATAAAATTGTATACTAAACATCATACACTTGTATACTTCGAATGAGTGAATTTTGTGATATAAATAAAGCTTTTTTTAGTATAAAAGTATCAGCCATGAGGCTCAAGTGAGATGGTAAATGAGCATGAATTAAGGCTTTCTGATGTGCTGTACACGTGTGCGTTATCGTTGGTATTTTCAAAACTAGAAATTGACTATTTCCCAGAGCAAATTCACACAAGAAATGTTGCTGGGGAAGAGCAATTGTGCCAGGTTCGTTGCCTATTGGTCTAGCAGACAGCATCATAGTAATTTTCATTAACCCCTAGTAAGATTCTTGGAAGTATGTATTGCCCTTAGATCCATATCTCCCCAGGATCCTGCAGAAACTTCTTCCAGCCATGGTGAGTTGTGTTGCTATAAACCAACTTCCTGTCAAAGATAACTAGAAAAGGTAGAAAAAATATTGGAAAAAAAAACTATTTTAAAGCATTAGTAAGCTATCAAGGTAGGAAGTACTTGAGTAGAAATGATCCCAGAGAGGAAAGAGGGAAAGGAAGGTGAGCCCAAAGTTAAATGTTGCTTTTCTCTTTGGCATTTGCTAATTCCAAAATGGTAGCTGAGAGATCAATGAGCTGAACAGAACTTTCTGAACCTCATAGTGCTTAGGGAAAAAAATTGGATCTCAAGGCCTATCAAGCAGAAAAGGGGCCCTGGCAAATAGCATTGTGTTCAGTAAGGATCTTGAAGGGCTATACTCTAGGAGTAAGGGTAAACTAGAAATAGGCCAGGGCTTATAAAATAAAGCCTAGTATCAAATCTGCTCAATACCATATTGGATTAATGTGATTTACCTCTCTCCTGTCTGCCAGAAGCAAAATTTAAATCCTCTGGAGAAAAATAACATCATCCAGAAGCTCAAATTATCTCCTCCAATTTTCATGCACTATTTTAGGAATTCAATAAAAAATTACCAGACCTATTAGGAGGCAAAACCACATGATTAAAAACTAGAAGGTAAAAAGAAAATATACCCTGAGGAGATACAGATATTTGAGTTCTCAAACATGATGGACTTTATCTTCTTCTACTTTATAATGATTTATTTTTAATTGTTGTGTTCTTGGATTTGCAAGAATTAGGAGTTGTCTCTTCCAATGAGTCAATGATCTTTTTTTAAAAGCCAGCTCTACTGAGGTATAATAAATTGCACTCATTTGAAGAATATAGTTGGCTGATTTTTTGACAAGAGCATCCACCTGTGTAAATGGTTTCACAAGGAAGACAGGAAACATTTTTATCACCCCAAGGTAGTTCTCATCCCCCTTACAGTCAGTCTCTCCTTCCCTCTGCTCATCGTCTGCCTATCTTTCCTCTTTCACTCTAGATTACATGTTCTAGAGTTTCATATAACTTGATTCTCAGAGTGTACATTCTTTTGTGTCTGGCTTCCTTCACTCAATATAATGTTGAAAAGAATCTGTCATTGTATTTTTCAGTGTTTTCTGATTTTCATGGCTTGCATATCATTGTAAGGCAGAGACCTTAAATAAGTATTATTAGGATATATAAGAAATTTGAAAGCCGGGCGTGATGGCGCACGCTTGTAATCCCAGCATTTGGGAGGCTGGGACTGGAGGATCGCGGTTCGCGGACAGCCTCAGCTAATTAGTGAGGCCCTCTGCAACTCAGTGAGACCTGGTTTCAAAATAAAGAATAAAAAACAGGGCAGGGGGTATAGCGCAGAGATTGAATGACCCTGGGTTCCATCACCAGACCCGAAAAAAAAATTTTGATGGCAAGATGGATAATTTCAACAGAGATCTAGAAACAATAAAAATCAAATGGACTTTCTAGAAATGAAAATCCAATATCTAAAATTAATAATTCAATGCATGGATTTAACTGCATATTAGACAAACTCGAAGAGAAAATTAGTGAACTCAAGGAAAAAGCAGGAGAAAATTTCTGGACTGAAACAAAGAGGGAATAAAAGATAAAGCAGCCGGAAACAATATATGTGAGACATCGGGGATTCCAAAGTTCTAATATATTTGCAACTGAGATTCAAGAGAATGAGGAGAGAACTTAGGAAGAGGAGCAAAGTCTACACGAGTTTTTTATCCCATTATGATGTATGAATACAGTGCACCAATAAAAAAATAAAAAATAAATGAATAAAAAGACAGTGACTTAGATCTTTCCAAAAAAAGACATCCAACTACAACTTCAAGAAGTGCCTCGAATCCCAAACAAGACGGATACAAAGGAAATCACATCTAGATAGCACATCTTAGTAAAAAATCATCGACCCAGTGTCCTACAATCAATTATTGGTTTGTGCAGGGTGCCCTGCCATTGCACATGTGAATAAATGAAGAAAATAGAGGAAAGGAAAGTTGGAAAGAATAAAATAAAGAAGATAAATCATGGAGCCTGGCTTTCTTTGCTGAATTTGCTGAACATTACAGGTTGTTTCGCGGAGGGAACATCCTAGAAGGAGATTAGCATGGTGGAAGTTTATTGAGAAGAACTGTTGGAATCGACAGCAGTGGGAAATGGTTAAAGGCAGCATGACAAAGAGAAAGAAGAAGGTGAGATAGGATATTCTCAACAAAGACCTCGCCCAACCTCATAGGCTTCTAGGGAGCTGAGCTGGCCATGCTGTGTTGGTCTGAGTTGGAACACAGGGCCCCGGTCTTTATTTGACTTCACTGATCAGCCTTTGGTAGTAGGGTGTCCCAGGGAGGGATTGGGACTTCAGTAAGGCTGCCTTCTTTAATTAAGGAAAGTTGCCAGGAGATGTCTGGGTGGTGTATATAGTGTCATTGTTTTCTGATTCTTCTTCCCATATCTCTTTCTTCATATCTCTTTGGAAAAGAATAGGCACTATAGCGCAGTATCCTGCGTTCAATAGCCTTTGGGAGTTATCGAAGTCTTCAGCATCTCTGTCAAACACCATCAGCCCTCATATCATGTGGATGAAGAAAACACAGTTTTTTATGGGACACAGAGACTGGAGGTCTACTTGTCTATTCTGATTTCAATGACATCTTTCTTCTCTTTTTCCAAATGTAATCATTTAAAAACTACTTACGAAATATTTTTGATTCACTGTACAAATCTTCCCCTTAAAGTCCTTATGTATTATCTGCTGTGTGACAAATTACAGTCATTTTTAACATAATTTAACAAGAGGAATATGTACTGAGAAATGTGTCATTAGGCAATTTTATCATCTCTGAACACTGTAGAGTGTACTTATACAAACTGAGATGCCTGTGATGTCAGTAGTTGTGGTATTATCTTATAAGACCACTGTCATAGACTCATTACTGGCCCAAATGAATTAGATAGCATATGACTATCTCAAAATTTACTGGCTTAAGACAGCAATAAGCATTTATTATTCCACAGCATCTGTGGGTCAGGAATATTGAACAAGCTCCGCTGGAGAATTTGGAGTAAAAGTCTTTCATGAAGGTGTAGTCTAGATGTTGGCTGGGGCTGAGGATGATGGCACATGCCTGTAATCCTAGTACTTGGGAGGTTGAGACAGAAGGTTTACAAGTTTATGGCCAATCTCAGCAACTTAGTGAGGTTCTCAGCAACTTAGACCCTAATTCAAAATAAAATGCTAAAATATGGCTGGGGGTGTAGCTCAGAGGTGGAATTCCTCCAGGTTCAATCCATCAATCCATGGTGTGTGTGTGTGTGTGTGTGTGTGTGTGTGTGTGTGTTGGTTGGGGCTGCAGTCTCATCTGAAGGTTTGATCAAGGCTGAAGGTTCCAATCCAAGATGGCGTAGTCACATGGCTGACAGGTTGGTGCTTCTTTTGGCAGGGGGCCTCAGTCCCTCTCCACATGCATCATCCTGCAGGGCTGCTTGTATGTCCTCATGATGTGGCAGCCCTAGTTTCTTAGGCACTTGTCACCATTTCTCCACAAGGCATTGGCTCTCTCCATTTTGCTTTGTCCCATGGTAGACATCGAATAAGCCATATATGACTCTGACACGGGCTTAATGAAGACAAAGACTTAGGAATGGGCAGGTAATGGGGGCTATTAGAACCCAGCAGTAAAGAATTTAACATTGGTTAGTAGATGACATTCTTTCTCAGGCTGTTGAGCAGGACTTAACCCCTGCACCTGAGCTTCCTCAACATCCTTAAAGCATTATACATCCTCCTAGACAAGGATAATATTATGTCCATGGATATAACTACAGAGAGGGGAACATGTTTTCTCAGCACTCTGGTCTGTCCCACCAGAAGAGAGTGTGTGATCACTCTAGGGTTACCCAAAGATTCTTGTTCCCAAAGAAGGTACCTAAAGCATGAATACCACAGGGGCAAAGGTACTGAGTACCCCACTGCATATGGTAGGATGGGATAAGAAGGGCTAGGATGCCAAGTTTTTTGAAGGTAGAGAACAGAATATTCTTTTAAGATAAACTTTTATCTTAACTGCAATTGTGTATCAAATTCAAGTCAAGTCTGAGCACATCAGGACACAAAGCAGAGATCAACTCTTTCCCCAATCACATATTAATAGAGCAGTAACGCTCAGAGAATGTCAAAGTAAATTTCAGAGGCAGCGGTGACATTTCCAGAATAAACATTAGTTAAACACTTATGAACGACTGTCAAAATTATTTTGCGGGTGTAAATTAAAAGGCAGCCCCGTAATGTTGGTTCATTTTCCTCTCCCCAAGTTTCCACCATTGAATGCACAAAAGTATGACGGAAAGATATTAAGGGACCTTTCTCCACATGGAGATGTCAACAGCCCTCCCTTTCATCTTCTGCTAGGTTGCTTTTTCAACTAGATCAATCATTTGCTCCTAATAGCGATATTAAATTCACATTTTATCAGGCAATGAGCTAGAGTTCTAAGCAGCCCACCCAGGGAGAGGCGATCAGAGAGTTTCTGGGCATTTTCCCATCAAGACCCGACCAATCCACTCAGTTCTGAATTATCCACTTGTGAGCTTCTGTGTATCTTATCCTTGGAATGAGCTTTCTCTGGATTTATTTTAAGAAATACTTTTTAATTACAAAATGTGATTTGTGTTTATTGCAATGAGTTTAAATAATTGACAAGTAAATCAAGTAGAAAAGTCAAATACTACCACCCAAAAGGAGTCCATTTAGGGACCGGTCTGAGTATATCTCTCCTGATTTTTTTTTCTATACATCCTAGTGTTTGTTGTTTTAATTTTATTAAAATGTGTATTTTTCCTTACCTTGATTATTTTCACTTAACACTGTATTCAGGGAATTTTTCACATGGATATATATATTCATAAGCTGTATAACAACATGTTGGTCAACAATAGACTGTGTATTTGGCAGTTGTCTTATAAAATTATATCACCCAGCCATGTAGCCAGTGGTTTGTGTAAATATACTCTGATGTTCCCACAATAATGGGATCACCTAATCATACATTTCTCAGAAGATAACCCCCTTATTAAGTGACATGTGACTATATATACAATGAAGGCATTGATAGCATGTAGTGTTTCATACTGTGGCTACTCCCTAATTTATCTATTCACTGCTCTCTTTTACTGAACTTTTCACTGGGGTGATGTCTTGCAAAAGTAGACCATCTCTGACTTACAAGGATTAGACTTACTTTGGTGGTTGTTTGCTTTAGGATGGTACAAAAGTGATTCTAAATTCACTAAAAACCATACTTTGAATTTTTTTTTTTTTTTGGTGGTACTGGAGTTCCTGGAAACCCTTCTACTTCCGGGCTACACTCCCAGACCTATTTTATACTTTTTTATTTGGAAACAGGGTCTCTTAAACCAGTGCGGCTGACTTCGAACCTGCGCGATCCTCCTGTCTCCGCCTCCCAAGCGCGGGGATTACAAACGTGCGCCACCACGCCCGGCTTGAATTTTGATATTTGATATGTTCCTGGGCTAGTGTATGCATTAACATATTCTCTCAAGATGCTGGGCAGCAGCTACGAGTGAAAGATCTCCGTCAGCCACACGATCATGAAGATGGGCAACCAGTTGTCTCCAGAGGCTACACTGCAGTGATCAGTAGGGTAGCTGCGTTACCTGCATTTTTGACTTACAATATTTCCAACTTAAGATGAACCTGTTGGGAGGTAACCCCACCATAAGCAAGGGAGCACCTCTGGGTCTCTGGGAATAATGCTAACTGTTCGAGTCTGCCTTGGAATACAGAGCCTGAAACAAGGATTTGGTACTAAGGCTTTACCTGGGAGGGCAATTCCAGGACCTTGGTAGTGAGGGATGAGGAAAGAGAAGAGGACAGCATGAGGGAATGTACCACCACTCTGGTCATTGGTCCATCATGAGCCAGGGCACAGCTGGTCTCTCAGCAGGTGCATTGCTCAGTCACATGGGATGCCCTAGGCTGTTATAGTCAGATATAGGAGGTTCTTTGGAAAGCTGAGAGTTCAGACGGTTATGTAATTTCATCAGTAGATAACTCCATTGTCATGGCTTTTCTGGGTGGTCACATAGGCAGGTGGGGTGTGATGGAGAAGGTATATCCTGGCGGTGTGGCCGTAGGGACTGTGCTTGTGTCTCTGAATCCCCTTGCTTGCTGGTTCTCTCTCTGTCTTTCTGCTTCTGGCTCCATGATGTGAGAAGCAGAACCCATGTGCTCTCTCCCTCTCTCTGCTTCCTGCTGCTATGTCCTGAGATCCACACACCCGGCCTCACATGGACTGAACCCAGAATCTCTAAGAAACTGTGAGCAAATCAGTCTTCCTTCCTTTAAGTTGTGTGGTCAGGTTTTTTGGCTTACAGCATCAAGAATGTTGACTGACACACAGGATGAGCAGGACACCATGTCTCAATAACTGTCCACGGAGGGGAGGGAAGATATGTCCGCCTGCTTCTCCTACCTTGCTACCCAGTACCACCACTCTGGTCACTGCTTCACCATGAGCCAGGGCACAGCTGGTACCCACATGGGTGCTGCTCATGGAGGCCAGACCCCAGGCCCATGCTTAGGGTTCCATCCAAGTCTGGTGTGGGAGGCATTGGAGACTAGATACAATGCCCTAGATCAGCCTCAGGTGGCAAAACCACAAGGACCACGTGGAGTTGGCCCTGCAGCACTGATAGATTACAACCATTTGCTTTCCAATAAGGTGAGGCTGATCTGCATCCCCACTAACAGAGCAGGGCAGAGCCACATCCTGCACCATCACCCACCCCAGGAACCACTGGTCTTGATCAAGGGTGTCCAGGTCAATAGGCGGCAAAGGGTTTTGTTTTCATCCTCCATAGTTAATTAGTAGTGAATTTCATCGTAGTTATGTAGATTATCGTTTTTTGTGTGTGAATTGCCCATTTGTGTATCTTAGAACAAGTTAAAGTTTCTATTTTCCAAAAAGCTCCTGGGCTGTGATTTTCAGGGAGTATGAAGGCTTTCTGAGTGATCCTACAGAAGACAAACTGTTTGCCAAAAGAACTGCATCTTTCTTTCCACAGGCAGACACAATGTGATTTTTTTATTGAGATAAGATGATACATAACATATAATTTATCATTTTAATGTGTGTGTCTGTGTGTGTGGTACCAGGGATCAAATCTAACGTACCTCTGAGCTACACCCCCAGTCCTATTCTTTTTCTTTTGAAACAGGGTCTCACTAAGTGGCTGAGGTCCTTGATAATTTGCTGAGGCTGGCCTTGAACCTGTAGTCCTCCTATCTCAGCCTGGGCTTACAGGTGTGCACCACCAGGCCTGGCTCATTTTAACCATTTTTAAGCATACAGTTCAGTGGTGTTAAGTAATTGGCATGGTCGTGTAGCCATCACCACCATCCTTCCCCAGAATTTGTTCATCTTGCAGAACTGAAACTCTGCCCCCATTAAACTCTGACTCCCCACTGTCCCCGTCCATCACCCCGGTGACCTCGAGTTTGCATCTGTCTCTACAGATGCAATGACTCCAGGGGCCTCGGGTAAACGGAATCATACAGTATCTCTGTCCTTCTGCCGCTGTCTTATTTCACCTGATATATTGTCCTCAAGGTTTATCCATGCTGTAGCCTGCACCATAATTTCCTTCCTTTTTAGGACTAAATGCAAATATGACCCAGTGTTATTAATTAGGATTATCTGTCGTCCTTTGGTGGGCTGTGGGTTCCAGCAGTGAAGAGGCTGCAGGTTGTGTCTGAGTGTCAGATTCCCCGGTCATTTCTGCTTGGGATCTGCGCTTTGGCCAAATCATGGGGCCCGACATCTGGGTCCTCCAACATCCACTCCCACCGCATCTCCTCACCATGAACATAAGGTGTGCTTGGTACCTAACCCATGCCAGGTCCCATCCACTGGTACAGAACATGAGTGTGTGTGTGTGTGTGTGTGTGTGTGTGTGTGTGTGTGTGTGTTTCCAAATATTGACAACTTTCTTTTTTAATTTTTTTTCTGGGTTTTATTTATTTATTTTTGGTGGTACTGAGGGTGGAACCCAGAGGCTTTCTACCTCCGGGCTATACTCCCAGACCTTTTTTATATTTTATTTGGAAACAGGGTCTCACTAAGTTGCTGAGGCTGGCTTCGAACCTGTGCGATCTTCCTGTCTCAGCCTCCGAAGCGCGGGGATTACAAGCGTGCGCCACCATGCCCAGCTCCAAATATTGACAACTTTCTGTTCACATGCACAGCTCCATTTGACTGGTATGGAAACTTTAGCAGAGACCAGGTGCTAACTCTGACCTTGCCGTAGACTCTGCACCTTTGAAAGCTTTTGTGTGTAAATCAGAACCAGGCTCGATGAGCGTCTCCCAGGGGCTCTTGCCTCTTGTGACCTTGTCTTGTGGCTTCTGAGCCCGAGGTGATACCAAAGTCAGAAAGAAGGAAGGAAGGAGAGATAGATGCCAGGGCCTCTTACAAATTAAAACCAGCAACACTGACCTTTTTTTTTATGGTAGTATTGGGGTTCCTGGAAGCCCTTCTGCCTCCGGGCTACACTCCCAGACCTATTTTTTATTTTTGGAAACAGGGTCTCTTAAGCCAGCGTGGCTGGCTTCGAACCTGCGCTATCCTCCTGTCTCCACCTCCCAAGCGCGGGGATTACAAGTGTGTGCCACCACGCCCGGCAACACTGACCTTTTTGAACATAATGCCAATATGATTTATCACAGAGGTCATCTTACTATTTTGAGTTCTTAAGGTATTTTGAAATGTATACTTTTTCCTAAATATATATGTTTTAATCTCTTTCCATATATTCATATATATATATATACATTCCAAATTTGAAAAAGAATTGTAATACACATACATGTATATGCATACACATACACATATATACACACATGAGTATATACATATGTACACACATGGATGGAGAAGAGAGAATGTGGGATGTGTGTGTGTGTGTGTGTGTGTGTGTGTGTGTGTGTGTGTATGTGTATTTTCCCACTGGGAGCATTTTTAATGGCTACGTAGTATGTCCTCAAAACATGCCCTCTGTGTTATTTACCCATCCTCTCATTGTTTGCCATCTTGGGTTGGCATTTTAAACAATTCCATAACTCCAAAACCAATCTGCACAGCTACAGAGCGCCGTGAGCGTCTGTGATGATTTCCTGAGGTGGCATTTTTAGAAGAATAATCTCTGTGTCACAGAGTGTGCATATTTATAAGGCAAGTGAATTATATTGCCAAATTATTCTATAAAAATTGTACTGACTTATACTCCCCCAAAGCTAAAAATCTTCTTACTCGGGAGACTGAGTAATATAGTAGAAAGACCACTTAGAGAAAAAAATGATAAGAAAAGGAAAATGATTGAGCAGTCCTCAGGCTGCCGCGGCCCAACTGGTCTCTCTGGGCAAATCACAGCTCCTGCTCCCCGGGCCTCAGTTGCTTTATCTGTGCAAAGGGGAAGTTGGGTTAACTCAGAAATTGACAATCTTTTTCCAGAAAGAGCCAGATGATAATTATTTTATTAGCAGCGTCCACAGACAACACCCAAGAGAAGATGCCGCCGTGTTCCAGCACACCCTTGCTTGTGAACTGGAAGCATCGAATCATTTTGTTATCAAGTATTTTCAATCTGAAGTTGGCTGAGTCCACGGGTGTGGAGCCCACAGATGCAGGGGGCCGACTGCACTTCCCACTGACAGGAGGGAGGGAGGATGCTCCTGGTGGGCAGCCCCTCGAAGCCCTGTGCACCCCAAGTTTAAGCTGTTACTCCCCCGTGTGCCTGTCCCGCCTTGCTTAGCCTGTCAGCCCGGCACACACCGCACACACCTCTGCACCGCGACTTTAGGGTATTTCTACACAGAGGCCCACGCTGCCCAGGGCGGGACCAAGACACTTCTGCCTTCGTGTGGCCCTTTCCCTTTCAAATTAACCAATTAATTAAAAGAATACCTTATCTCTCTGTTGGCATATGGACAGCATAATCCATGCTGGATTTATTGTGATAAGTATATTACGTTATATAGTATACGACGCTATGTATCTTACATGATGACAGGCATATCGCATTTTTTTAAATTTGTTTTGTGTGTTGGGGCCGGGGATGGAGCTGAGTGTCACTTGCCCGCCAGGCAAGTGCGCGGCCATTGAGCTATACCCTCAACACTTTTTCTTTTGAAAGAGATGAAAATGGCGGGATATCCGTTGACCCCTGTAGGTAGGGAGGACGCTGGTGATGGATGGAGAAGCCATGGTGGGAACTTGTTTTCCAAGTCCAGGATGAAGAGGTAGCTGCTGGGCTCTGCTTTCTCGGGCAGCTTTCTTTATTTCCTCAGCCAAGATCGCCTCGTGTTCAGAGCTGCCAACACGATGCTTCGTTAATCTGAAGTCTGGAGGAAATGATAAAGCCCTCTACCCATTCACTCCCTCCTTCCCTCATTCTGTTTTTTTTTTTTTTAACCTTTTGTTTTGGTGAAAGTGCGAGTGTCCAACACAGTGGGGTTCGTTTCAGCTCCATTGTACAGATGGAGAAACTGAGGCTTGGCAAGCTTCAGTACTGCTCTCTTTGCAAGCCCTGCTGGGCCACTCGGGTGCCTTGCCTCTATCCCCAGCTGTAGGACATTTTGGAGACCCAAGCTGACCCCTCCTGTGGGGCCTGGTTCTTGATGGCTGGGCTGCGGTGCTGGCTGGCGACTGCCCAAGGGTGGGAGAGCCATGGCTCATGCTTCTGAACCTACTACGTGCCCCACTCTGCCTCGCCTCTCCCCAAGGGCACCAGTGGCATCAGAAGTCCCGAGGCCTCCCGCCACACCTGCCGGCTGGCCTCAGATCCACAGAGCCCCGAGTTAAGCTGTCAGTGAGGCCCTTGACGTCGTCGCCGCTGTCCATCAGAACTCCTTGCTCCTGCGCCGTCTCCTCTGTGGATGGCTTTCCCTGAGCCCCTTGCTGAGCTCCTCTACTGTGAAGAGGGCGGCAACTCACAGAGGCAAGCCTCGCGTGGGGTCCCAGCTCCAGGGCCCGTGCGGCGGAGGCCGGCCAGGCTCTGCAGCCTGGAGGCTGCTCCCTGAGAGCCAGAGGCCTCCTGCCGGCTGCACAGGAACCCGCCTCAGTCTCTCTCTGCAAGACAGGGGGATGCAGGTCTCTTCCCTTACGGTCACTGAGAAGACTAAATGAGGTCACACGCGTGCAGCAAATATATCGGATTTCTTATCATTAATTAACATCAGAGGAGTTTTTCTCTGTGTGCAAACTAGCCGTGCCTTACCTTGATTTGACGCAACTAGACCCTCATTAGTGACCTTCCTGAGCCAGACGGGGCCCTGGGAGATGGAGATGAGCCAGATGCGTCCTCTGCCCTGGAGGAACTTGGTGAGCCGGTGTGCAGATCACTCTACAGCACCCACGGGGCTGGCCTGGCCACCTGGTCCTATTGCCCACAGAGCCCGCTCTGCTGTGGCTCCAGGGTGGGCAGGGTGCTGGGGAGGCAACAGGCGCCTCTAGGGAGCAGAGGGGAGCTTTCATGTCTCCCCACAAGGCTGGAGCCCTTTCCCCTCTCCCTCCTACTCTGGGGCTGGCTGTTGTGTCTTTGCAAGCTTCCTGGTTTTCTTGTCGCGTACAGACAGGCTTTGAAGGGACGGTTTGCTTTGTGTTGTGTGCGTGTGCGTGTGCATGTGTGTTGGGGGTTACTGGAGACTGGAGACTGAGCCCTGGGGCATTTTACCTCTGAACATCCAACCCATTTTATTTCTTTTTACTTGGAAACAAGGCCTCGCTAAATTGCTGAAGTTGTCTTTGAACGCCTGATCCTCCTGTCTCAGCCTCTTTCTAACTTGTCTATTTCATTTTTTCTGCATTATAGGTCTTGAGAATTTATACACTCGGTCAAAAATTGGCACACCATCACTTGCCAGTCAAATCTGGCCCCCCGAAAGCAAAATGCACCGTGATGGTGCAACCACCATGGAAAACAGTCTCATAGTTCCTCAAAAAGCTAAGCATAGAATTATCATGCAACCCTGCAACTCTGACCCTAGAGATATACTCTGAAGGGTTGAAAGGAGTTTTTCAAATATGAATGTTCATAACAGCACTATTCACAATGGCAAAAAGTTGGACATGGCTCAAATTCTCATCAACAGATGAATGGATGTGTGAAGTTTAGTGAGCATGTAAACATATATATAAATATATAAAAATATTATAAATATAGGCCGGGCGTGGTGGCGCACGCTTGTAATCCCCGCGCTTGGGAGGCGGAGACAGGAGGATCGCACAGGTAGGTTCGTAGCCAGCCACGCTGGTTTAAGAGACCCTGTTTCAAAAATATAAAATAGGTCTGGGAGTGTAGCCTGGAGGTAGAAGTGCTTCCAGGAACCCCAGTACTACACACAAAAAAATTTATAAATATATATTATAAATATGTATAAATATATATTATAAATATAAGTATATATTTATATAAACATTACACATACAGGGGAATATTATTCAGCTATAAAAAGATGAAGTGCTAATACATGTTGCAACGTGGATAAACCTTGAAAACCGTATGCTGAGTAGAATAAGTCAGACACAAAAGGTCCCATCCCTAAGATTCCACTTAAGAGAAATATTCAGAACTTCACGAGTAGACAGACGCAGACTGGTGGTTGCCAGCAGGTGGAACGGGGAGTGGCTGCTCAGTGTATCCTGGGTCTCCTTAGGGGATGATCAAGACGATCTGGAACTACAGAGAGGTGATGTCTGCATGACACCCCGAGTGTACCAAATCATCCGCTTTACAATGGTCACATCTATGCCAATTTTCCCTCCATTAAAAAGGAACCTGGGAAGCCGGGCGTGGTGGCGCACGCTTGTAATCCCAGCATTCGGGAGGCTGAGACCAGAGGATCCCGGTTCGGGGACAGCCTCAGCTACTTAGTGAGGCCCTCCGCAACTCAGTGAGACCCGGTTTCAAAATAAAGAATAAAAAATAGGGCAGGGGGTGTAGCTCGGAGGTCAAATGCCCCTGGGTTCCACCCCCAGACCCACACACAATAAAATAAAATAAAATAAAATAAATAAATAAATAAATAAATAAATAAAAAGGAACCTGGGCCGGGCGTGGTGGCGCACGCTTGTAATCCCCACGCTTGGGAGGCGGAGACAGGAGGGTCGCGCAGGTAGGTTCGTAGCCAGCCACGCTGGTTTAAGAGACCCTGTTTCAAAAATATAAAATAGGTCTGGGAGTGTAGCCCGGAGGTAGAAGGGCTTCCAGGAACCCCAGTACCACTAAAAAAAAAAAAAAAAAAAAAAAAAAAAAAGGAACCTGGCCCACTGCCTGTCTGTATGTGGCGCAGGAGCTAAGAATATGCATTTTCACTTTGAAATTCGTGAAAAGGAGAAGATCTACCGACACATAAACTCTACAAAATTAAACTTTAGTCTGTAAACACAGTTTTAGTGGAACACCCTGCCCACGGATTTGGACATCGTCTGTGGCAGAGCTGCAGCGCAGGGACAGAGACCGTATGTGCGGCGATGTCTAAAATATTTGCTGTCTAGTGCTTTACTGAAGGAATTTGCCGACCCCCTGCTCTAGACCCTTCTCAGCCAAGTGATCAGGGGAATTCGGGAGAGAGCCACGCCGTAGCCGATCCCAACCAGGTGCGATGCTTGGTCCCCAAAGCCGCTGCCTGCAGGGCCATAGCTGGGTGGCTGAGAACAGCAGACTTCTCATAGTTCTAGAGTGTAAATGTGCACATGCCAAGCGTTGGAGGCTCTGCTGGCGCCGGAGCTCCAGGGCAGGGTCTTTCTCGTCTCCCCCTGCTTCCGGTGGCGGCCAGCAGTGCGGGCGTACCTTGCCTTTCAGGGATTTCGTTCTGATTCCTGCCTCCCTGTCACATCCTCCTTCCTCTCCAAGTGTCTCTGGCTTCGTCTCTCTCTTCTCTGAGGACGTTTGATTAGGGCCACGCTAACCCAGGACATGTTCGTTATAACTCACATCTGCAAGACCCTGTCTCCAAATAAGATCGGATTTGGAGGTCCTGGGTGAGTGTGAGTTTCAGGAAGACGCAATTCCCCCCGGTACGTGAGGCACCCACACGGGCTTTGATTCGAAAGGAGAGAGCACAGGCTTTATCTGACTCCCTCTGAGGCAGAGTAGAAGTACGGAGAGGGGGACAGTAATTGAGAACCGGCTAAGGGCACCACCATAAGTGCTCAGTTAGCACAAAGTAAATTAAGCAAGATCTCACCCAGAGTTTTATAGCTGCCAGATGGCCGAACCAAGACCCCGGCCCCAAAAAGCAGACCCTTCTTTCACCCAGTAAACACTAGGCAGAGTGGCTGCTAACATTCTCATATTGAGATAAACAAGTCAGCAGTCTGGAAGAGGTCAACTCAGATGCGAACTCAGGACACAGGTTGGCCCATCGCCACACCAGCAGCCGCGGGGCATCTGTTTCTCCTGCCCAATTCCAGGGTGAGCTCTGGGGATGAAAGAAGCCAGCGGCTGCGAAACTAGTCACCTGGGGGCTTTGAGCGGGCCTCGAAAGCCCTGAGCTGGCTTTCTGCAATCGCCCCTGAAAATCCCTTTCAGCCTTTAGAGAATCAAGGCCTATTGACAAGGTGCACGCTGTTGGCTCGTGCTCGGAGCCCGCTGCCTGCCGCGAGGTGAAAGGCGTACAGGAGGCCCGTGAATGCGTCTCCTGAGTTCATCAGTCCTGCTTTGATTTCAACAGGAGCCAGAGTGATCGTACTGAACAAACCTATCATCAGGCTGTGTTACTCTCCACAAGAATAGGCGCTCCAGGTCAGGGCAGGGGAGGGAGTGGTCCAGGGGGCATTCAGAGCCCTGCTCCGTGGAGAATGGGGGCAGGTGTCGGAACCGAGCTCTGAAAACCCTTGTGATTGCGCCCGCGCCCACCTGTCAGGCCCGGGCCGACACCTCTTCCTCTCCCCACCAACTCACAATCGCGTGGCTTTTGAAAACCCGGCGAAGATTGCACCTTTGGGTTTGGTTAGCTGAGTTTAAGAATTGCGAACCTGGGGCTGCTTTGTCAATCGACGCCTGCCTCTTTGAGAGGTGCAATCAGACTGTCTTTGAACAGGGGCTCTGAGTGCTTTTGCAGGGTGGGCTATTTTGTCCTTAATGACGGCTGAGTCACCACACCTGGGCATGGTGGCTTCCCGGAGAACTGGGGGTACCTTTAAGAAGACAACGAGCCATTTTCTGGGCAAGAAAACTCGTCGTGGCTTGATATCACGAGAGGCTGTAGATGTCACGGACTTTGCAGTGTGGTCCGCAGGCTCCCTCTGGGTGCAGCCCCTTGGTACATTTCCTTATCCCCTGTTTCTTCCCATTTATCTCTGACATCTGACCCACACCTCTGATAAATAGTCGAGATGATAGCCCAGAGCCCCACGATGTTTGGGGTCCTCTGCTGTGATTTCTCTTTTCACCCATTGTTGGTATCTTTGACCTACAGCAGTCATCTTCAGACAATGGAAATAGGTCCCTCCAAAGAAACCTGGCACTGTTTGGAAATGTTTCTGCATGCCACAGCCAGGCAGAGTTGGGGGGCTGCTGCTGGTGCCTCCTGGGATGCTGATTGACATCCCAGAACGCACAAGACAGCCCTGCCACAAAGAATAGTCCAGCCTCAGTGTCATTAGTGCTGGGGGTGAGAAATGGCGTCTAGAGTCCTGGTTTTCCATGTGTGGACCCAAGGACAGTCACATCAGCATCATCCGGAACTTGCTGGTTTCTCCCCCTATTCTTGGTCCCCACTGCAGCCCCTCTGAACTGGCCACTCTGGGGCAGGGTTTAGCAGTCTACGTGCTAACAAGTCCCGCTGAGAATCAGATGCTTGAAGTTTGAGAACCTCTGAGCTGCACCCAAGAGTGCTGTGTGAGGCGGGGAGAGGCAGGTGCGTGTGGGTGTGGGTCTCATAAAAGGCTAGGGATGCTGCCCCAGCCTCAGGATCCACAGTGCTCAGTCACAGGGGCCTCCCCAGCCCATCCAGAGGTGTGTCAGATTACAGATCCTGGCCAGGCACGGCCGCACCCACCTGGACTCCCAGCATTTGGGAGACTGATAAGGGAGGATTGCAGGTTAGAGACCAGCCTCAGCAACTTAGCAAGAATCTCAGAAACCTAGTGAGACCCTGTTTCAAAATAAATAAATAAAAAGTAAATAAATAAATGAATAAATAAACAAATAAGACTGGTGATATATCTTGATATAGAATGCCCCTGGGTCCAATCCCCAGTACAAAAAAAAAAAAAAAAAGTATAGATTACAGACACAGCACCAGTGTCTGAGTCCGTCTGAGAGGCCAGAAAATGTTCAAGGTAAGTTGAAATGGGGCGAGTGGTAATTGAAGGTGCGACCTTCGCTTTTCCTGATGGAACCTCTGCTTGTAGACGTGGTGATTGCTCATCTCCAAGGACGGCAAGGGAGGCTTGTCTTCATTCAGATTTTCATGGATAATTGAGTCTATGTCAGATTCACATTAACTAGACTTTGAGATGATGGCAGGGATGTCAGCTTACTGATGTCCAGTGAAAGCCCACTGTCACTGTGCGGCGATTCCCAGTATTACGATGCCAGCCCTGGGACTCCGGGCTGGAACACTGGACACTTTCTTCCTGTAGGAAATTCCTAAGGCAGGAGGTCCTGGCAAGAAATTGCCCCTCCTCCCCTGATTAGCTGCCTTAGGCAAATCATTGAACTTCTCTGATCTGCGACGTTCTATGTGAAATGAGATGTGGCCCAAATCTTATAGGTTGCTGTAAGGCTGTTAAACATAAAATGCCAGGTGTGGAGCAGACTTTTTTTTTTTTAACTGTAATTGAACCCAGAGGTATTCTATCTTTAAGATATATATCTAGCTCATCTTATTTATTTTTTATTTTGAAATGAGTATCTCACTAAGTAGCTGAGGCTGGCCTTGAAGCTGCGATCCTCCTGTCTCAGCCTCCCAGGTACTGGGATTACAGGCGTGCGCCACCACACCCGGCTCAGAGTCTTCATCAATGCCCACGTACGCCTATTCTTGGGAGAAACTGGTAAGTACGTGGGAGGTCTAGACAAGGAAGATTCCCTGTCTGAAACGCTCGGGATCACAAGTGTTTCAGACTTCAGATTTTTGTTAGATGTTGGAATATTCACATATACATGAGATATCCTGAGGTAGGAACCCAAGTCTAAATGTCAAATTCATTTACATTTCATATATACTTGTATGCATAGCCCGAAGATCATTTCATAGAGTGTGTCTAATGCACCCAGGTTTGGGCTGTGGCTCCATCACATGAGGACAGGTGCGGAGCCCTCCGCTTGTGATGTCATGTTAAACACACCCTACCAGTTTCAGACTGGGGAGTATTTTGGATTTCAGATATCAGCATTAAGGATGTTCAGCCTGTATTAGTTTCCTTTTGCTGCTATAACAAGAGATCATAGACTGAGCGGCTTAAAATGAACACACTGATTTTTCTTACAGTGCTGGGAGTCAGAAGTCCAAACTGAGTCTTGTGGGGATTAGAAAGCAGATGTTACGGGGCTGCTTCCCTCTGAAGCTCCATCCTTGCCTCTTCTGGCACCTAGGAGCCATCATCCTACTGTTCCGTTTCCTGGCTTCTGCTCCTATGTTAAACTACACTCTCTCCACTCCCCCGTGTGGTCACATTGCCACCTTCTTCCTTTGACTCTCCTGCCTCCCTTGTAGAAGAATCCTAGCGATTACATTCAGGGCCCTTTAGGATAATCTCACTATCCCAAGATTCTTTGTAATCAAACCTGCAAAGTCCCCTTTTCTTATAAACATCCATAAGGTGCAGGGATGAACACCTGGGTATCTTTGGGGTGCGGTCACTCAGTGGACTATAGTAAGTAGTCATTTGCAAGTGTCTAAACTCCCTTGTAGGAGATTCAAGGGGGAAAGTAGCCCGGCCACTCTGTGACCACGGGATGATCTCTGGGCAGCCTTTGTTTCTCAGTGATATTTCTAAGCAGGTGGGGAATGGCATCTGCTACCCACCGATGCCTGGCCCCAAAGCATCAGCATCACATGGGAGTTTATGGGAAATACATATGCTCAGGCCCAGCCTAGGGTATTTTTCCAAATACCCTGGCAGCAGGGCCCAGCAATCTGTATTCTTATGAAACTCTCCAAGTGATTCCAATATATGCTCAAAGTTTATCTTAATGTTTTTTTAACCTATGTTTTTATACTTTTTATTTTGGAAACAGGGTCTCTTAAGCCAGCGCGACCGGCTTCGAACCTGCGCGATCCTCCTGTCTCGTGCACCACCACGCCCGGCTTATCTTAATGTTTTTAATGGCTTTATTAATACATAATCCATACACAATAAGGCTGAGCCTTTTTTTTTGTAGTACTGGGGATGGAAGCCAAGGGTATTATAACTCTGAGCTACACCCCCAGCCCTGTTTTTTTTTTATTCTTTATTTTAAAACAGGGTCTCACTAAGTTGCAGAGAATCTAAGTAGCTGAGGCTGGCTGCGAACCTGCAATTCTCTTCTCTCAACCTCCATAGTACCGGGATTATAAGCATGCGCTACTATGCCTGGCAGATTGAGTCTTTTAAGAATTATTCAGCCAAGCTGGGTGTGTTGGCACACGCTTGTAATCCCAGCATTTTGGAGGCTGAGACAGGAGGATTTCGGTTCACAGACAGCCTCAGCTACTATTTAGTGAGGCCCTTTGCAACTCAGTGAAACCCTATTTCAAAATAAAGAATAAAAAATAGGGCTGGGGGTATAGCTCAAAGGTAGAATGCCACTGGGTTCCAACCCCAGTACTGCAAAATAAATAAATAAATAAATAAAGCCAGGCATGGTGGCACATGCCTGTAATCCCAATACTTAAAAGACTGAGATAGGAGGATTGCAGGTTTGAGACCAGCCTCAGGAGCTTAGACTCTCAGCAACCTAGTGAGACCCTGTTTCAAAACCAAAAAAAAATTAAGCTCAGAGGTTCAATCCCCAGTGTCACAAAAATAAAATAAAATAAAATAAATCAGCAGCTTTTAGTAGATTCACCGCTCTGTGCAACCTTCACTTCTGAATCCACAACATTTTCACCCTCTAAAGAAGCCCCGTACCAGTTAGCTGTTGTTCCCTGTCGCCCCTCCCGCCGTCCCCTGGCAAGGTCAGCTCTGCTTTCTGAGTCTGTGGGTTTGCCTACTCTGGACGCTTCCTGTAAGTGGAATTATACAGCGCACGGCTTTCGTGTCTTCCTTCGCTCGGCATCCTCTTCTAAAGCCCGGCTCCTTCGTGGCATGTGTCAGCGCGCCGTCCCACGGCTTGGATGCACCGCGTCTCGTTTATTCCTTCGTCACTAGATGGGCGTGAGGATGCTTCCGCTGTTTGGCCGCCGTGAACAGCCGGGCTTGAGACCCACAGCGTTAGGGAACCCGTGGGAATTCGGAAATCGGGATCTTGCTTTGCAGTTCAGAACCCGGGTTCTCTTAGCCTCAGTGTCTCATTAACTAGACTTTTGAGACAAGTATGAAGCGGAATGTTAGTTTATTTACAATGAAAACTCACCATCACTGTGCTTCGATTCCCAAGGTCCAAGCGACTCTCCCATTTGTTCTCTGCAGAATGTCCTTCTGGAACACCAGATCCTTACATCCTTACAGGGAGGCTTTCCCTGGGTCTTATGCCTGCGCCTGAACCAGTTGCTTTTGGGTGAATGTGGAGCCGGGGACAAAGGAGAGTTTGCTGTGTGTAAAGTCTGGAGGCCTCGGGGTCACACAACCTGTTCCCTTGGCCATCGAGGGCCAAGCTGCCTTGGTTCAGATCCTGCCTTTCCCGCTTGCTAGCTGTGTGACTTCAAGAAAATTATTCAACCTCTCTGAGCAATTTCTTCGTGGTTTTGAGATATTAATAAGTATAACGAGGCTGGCGTGGGTTGTTGCTAGGATTAAACTAGATAATTTGTGCAACGTGTATTAGCTCCGGTGCCTCGTGTATAGCATGCAGGTGGTGGGGACCACCATTTCTCTGGCTGGTGGGTTTGCTGCTGGGACCGGAGAGGTCCCAAGTCACTGTCTGTGTGACCTTGTACGTCAACATTTTAGTCCTTATAAGTGAAATAACTCAAACTGCTTTAAACATTTAAAAATGTGGATTCGAAGCTGGGTGTGGTGGTGCACGCTTGTCATCCCAGCATTCAGAAGGCTGAGACAGGAGGATCACGGTTCACGGACAGCCTCAGCTACTTAGTAAGGCCCTTTGAACTCAGTGAGACCCTGTTTCAAAATAAAGTATTAAAAAAATAGGGCTGGAGGTGTAGCACAAAGGTAGCATGCCCTTTGGTTCCATATCTGGTACTGCAAAAAAAAAATGTGATAGTAACTGGAGAAGCTTCGGGTATTCAGATGGTGCTCACATCTCAGATGGTGCTCACATCTCTGGCCTCTGCTGTGCCCATCTCAGGCCCGTCCTGAAGGGGGCGCAGCGGAGCAACTGCCAGGGATGGAAAGTGTCTTTACAAGGGAGAAAGGGCCCAGGGCTTTTCATGGGCTCTGATTGGCCCATCTTGGGTCACATGAATATGCCTGAACCAATCATGGTGTTCCTAGAGTCAGACTACTTGGCTGGTGGATTCTGACTGACTCCCCAGGATTGGCAGAACCCCGCTGTGCGGATGGACCTCCAGCACTGAGAGGGGCCAGGTTGTGGTGACCAGAACAAAAGAGGAACGTTGAGCTCTAATCGACGGGTATCCAAAGCCAAGGAGCTGTGTCTTTCCTTTCCTGATTGACCAAGACGCCCCTTAGATGTGTTCATTCACGGAGACAGGTTGTTAGGTCTGTGGATTGAGGTCCCCTCCTAACCCCTTGTGTAGTGACCTCTAATCATAACACTGTTGATCTATGGGGCTGGGCAGCTCTTTGTTGTAGAGGGCTGTTCTGTTCATTTGTAGGATTTTAGCGTCTCTGATCACTACCCACTAAACATCAGTAGCATCCCAACCCTCGTGTCGTGACAACCAAAAATGTCTCCACACATTGTTCAATGTCCCCTGGGGGTCAACACCCCCAATTGAGAACCACTGTTTTAGGTCTGACATTGATCTGTTAGGCGTTATGTTAGGGCTAGGCTCCTTAACTCTGTGTGTGTGTGTGTGTGTGTGTGTGTGTGTGTGTACACGTGCACACCCAGAGATTGAACCCAGAGACATCTACCTCCATCCTACACCCCCAGCCCTTTTTATTTTTCAATTTGAAGCAGGGTCTTACTGGGTTGCAGACAGTCTTGCTAGGTTGCTAAGGCTGTCCTTGAACCTATGATCCTCCTGTCTCAGCCTCCCAAGTACTGGGGTTGTGTCACCAACTTTCTTCCTTATCCCCAAGCTCTTTGACCGTGGCCTACCCCTGATAATGCCTCCCACTGATAAGCGTGGTCCTGCTGCAGCCACCAGGACCTATCCCAGCTCTGCTCAGCATGCTTCCCGCCCCGTCTAGGCGCACTCAGGAAAGACAGGCTTTGGAATATAGACTCCCCGTCTTGACCTTGGAAGGTGATCTATCACAAGGCTGTCCCCACAGTGTCTGCAAAGCACAGACAGCGTGACACCTCTTTGGACAGCGCTTTGGGAGAAGGGAGGCGATCTATTGCCTGAAACGCAGACTTCCTGGGCCTGGCGCGGGGCTTCTTCACGTCTGGCCCGGGGTCTCTTACAGCCAGTTCATCCGGTCTGTCCCTGCGGAGTCCGCTCAGGCAGTAAATCCCAGGGAATGAGTCTGTGTGGGGAACATCTCAGGAGCCCTTTTGTTCTACGGACAATTAACTTCTACTGCACATTAACTGCGAGCGGCTGCATAATTTAAAAACACCACGCTTCCATTGGGGAAGGATTTCAGCTCAGACGACTCTGAATGGCTGTGATTTAGGATCCATAAACTCAGTTCAAGGCAATAAATATGTAAGTAATTGATGATGTAGTGTGCGAGGAACTTAAGCGCCATCCATCACGCCGAGGCAAGTCAGGGCTGTGGACGCGCTCTGAGAACAGAATGATAGGAGGGGGATAAATGGCCGGAGGGACCCAGACAGCTCTGTCCTCCCATAACTCACTGCTCCATCTCCAGAGTTGTGGCCTCCTTCCCACGGGAGCCTGTTCCCTGTTTTGTCTTCCCTGGCCAAGGAAAGAGAGGCTGGGGACGCCTAGGTTGCTCTAGGGGCCACCACCTTTTCAAGCACACCTACTATGTGCCGGGATTTACTTTATATCCCTCATTTGCCTGGTTCTTCAGGACATTTTGCATATGAGTTCCATCTCCCCCATTTTACAGAGAGAGGGAAGTCCAGAGAGGGTGCAGGCACAGCCCAAGACACCTCTCAACTCTGCACCTACACACGAATTCCATTCTGCCTTTTAGGCAAAAGAAGAGGCGCTTTGCACCCTGGGTTGCCTGGGTTGTGAACCCACAATCCACAAATGAGTCCTTTCACCCACGCCTGGGCCGGGATGTCGAGCCCAGCTTCTAGAACTGTACCGGTGGTCTCCGTGTCCCCCACTTTCCTCTTCCTGGCACCGCTGTTATTGCTGCTACTGCTTCTGATGGTTTATTTCAACGAGAGACCATTTACAATTGAAACTGATGGAACACAGGCCTGGCTGTGTTTCTCCCTGCACGAGGACATTTGCAGCGATGGCCACATAGGGCTTCTGTCTGTCAACTCTGGTTTGTCATCATTTAAGCCTGAGCCAGGCAGGGTGAGCCAGCTTCTTCCAATTATTATCTTCCTTCGGGTCAAGGAGACAGGTCCTGAGTCTGTGTACTTTGAGTTGGCTCTGCCAGCCCGACCTCGGATATTTAGGGTCTCCAGGCCGCCTCTCCTCCTCCTGCCGTGGGCCTCCAGGAAGACACACAAGACCCCCTACCCACTCTGCTGTGGTGTCTCCCATCTAAGAGACAGTCTCAGAAGTGGCTTTGCCGTCAGGGAGACTGTCTTGGTTAACATTTTCACTATTATAATCCAAAACAACTGGCCATATGACATAGGAGGAGAGAGATTTATGTTCATAGTTTTTGTGAGATTTCAGGGTTCAGTCTATGTCAGGCTGGGTCTGTGGAGCTCAGGACATGGCAGTGGGAAGAAAGAGAGAGAGAAAGGGAGAGAGGAGAGGAGAGAAGGGAAGGGAAGAGGAGGGGAGGAGGGGAGGGGAGGAGGGGAGAGGAGGGGAGGAGGAAGAGAGGGGGGAGAGGAGGGGAGAGGGAAGAGAGGAGAGGAGGGGAAGGGAGGGGACAGAAGAGGAGAGGAGAGGAGAGGAAAGGAGAGGAGAGGAGGGGAAGGGAGGGGAGAGAAGAGGAGAGGAAAGGAGGGGAGAGGAGGGAAGGAGGGGAGAGGAGGGGAGGAGGGGAGAGGAGGGGAGGGGAGAAGGAGGAGAGGGAGGAGAGGAGAGGAGAGGAGAGGGAGGGGAGGAAGGGGAGAGAAGAGGAGAGGGAAGGAGGGGAGGAGGGGAGGGGAGAGGAGGGGAGGAGGAGAGGGAGGAGAGAGGAGGAGGGGAGGGAAGGAGGGGAGAGGAGAGGAGAAGGAGGAGAGGGAGGAGAGGAGAAGAGGGGAGGGAGGGGAGGGGAGGGGAGGGGAGGGGAGGGGAGGAGCCGACCCTGCTTTCACATCACAGAGGCTAAACACAAGACAGCAACAGGAAGGAAGAAGGAGCCATATATAATCCCCAAGGCCACACTCCCAGAGATCTACCTCCTCTCGCCACCGCCTTACCTGCTCAGGTTACTACCCAGCAAATTCATTACAATGGAATTATCCGCTGATGAGATTAAAACCCTCAAGACTTAATTATTTCAACTCCGAACATCCATACACGAGCTTTTCAGGGGATATTCTACATCTAACCACAATAGAGACCTAGATTCAAATCACTGCCTGTATCAGTAAGACATTTTCCTTGGGCGACCACTGAGCCTGTTATTACTACTATTTTTTTGTAAAATGGAATCATTAGTAACCTTTCTCACAGGGCACATTTTTAATTTATTTATTCATTCATGCAGTAAATACATGGGGAGATACCACTCAGTGTTAGTTGCCAAGGAAATAGGGAGTTGTGGGGGCGGTCGTATGAAATTGACTTGGTTATTCTAGAGTCAGTGGGCTAGTGAGCCAAAAAATCTTGGGCCAGGGGTCCCCAAACTTGAGTGTACCTTATTACCTGGAGATGAGCACAATTAAATCAGGGATCGTCATGATTTTTATTTAAGGGCCATATATAGCAATTATTTTTGGCTTTATGGGCCTTTGGGCTATAAGCTCTGCAGCTCTAGACAAATAGACATAATCATGTTCCAATAAAACTTTATTTACAAAAGTAGCCTGTGGGCCAGATTTGCCTCATGGACCACAGGTAGCTGACCTCTGAATTAAATCACCGTGGAAGTGGGGCTGACACACGCATCCGCGTTTCCAAGATGCTGGCAGTCTGGGAAACCACCGATTCAGGTGTGCCTGGTCCACATCTCTTGTTATCACTATGACTGTGCTTCAGATCAGAGAAGTCAAGTCATTTTCCCAGGGGGAACCAGGACAGTAATGCTGGCCTTGCTAACTCCATTCTTTGGACCACTCCGTTTTGCCTCTAGGTGGTCAGAGCCTCAATGTCTTCCTCCATGAAATGGGATGGACGTTGAGGGTGGCGGGGAGGACGGATGGCTAAGTGGACATCGGTGACAGGTTGCCCTTGGGTGTGACCTGGTCACTGGTGCACATTACGGGGGAGAGTCAGGAGGGCTGGTGGGGGCTGAGGGGTCAGGACCTGGGGAACCGCGAGGCCTTGAGTGGCCAGGAGACCGGGAGAGGAAGCAGGCTGCATTAGGCACCCCAGCCGAGGTCCAGCCCCAGCTCAGGTGCAGAGTGGGGCTCCTGGCTTCAAGGGACCCGACTATCCCAGGCCCTGCAGGAAATAAGGATTGAATTCTTTATTCATAGGGACGCTGCCAGCCTGTTTTTGCTAAAGTTAGCAAGAAAAGCCGTTCATGTCTTAGCTCCAAGCCACACTCCGACACAGACACCAGACACATAGCAACGCAGAACCGGCAGCCTCCACCCCAGGAGCTCGCGGTCAGCGGTGGAGGAGAGACCCGTGCTCACGATGAGGCGAGCTGGCCGGAGAGCCACCTGTGGGCACCATAGGGTGGTCACGGCAGGGGCGTCCTCTCCCGGGCTTCCTGGAGGGTGGTGCATGAGGTAGATCTTGAGAGAGGAGTCGGCCCGAGTCCACATAGGAGAAAAGGGTCAGAAGAATGTATATTGGAAGGTGGGGCCATGAAGCAGAAGATTCATGGCATAATGTGAGTATAACTTGGGAAAGGTGGACAGGCCCCAGTGGCCCCAAGCTCTGGCATCCTCCTTCTCAAATGCATGGGCTTCTCTTCCCCTTTGGCCTAGGGTCAGCATATTTCTCCTATCTGCATGCCGTTCACTCAGGTTGATGCGATGCTGTGGTGGGAGTCTTTGGGACAGTTATTTAAGATGTTCCAAGTTTAGACCAACCCTCTGGAACAGGGACCACTCATAATGCCACTCAGCACTCATCTAGGACCCTGCCCTCGGGCTTGGTGAAGCCCCCCACTCCCCAGCACCACAAGGCACCTCCTCAGAGATCTTTTTTTTTCCCAAGCACCTCCCAAACAAACCAAAGGGGGTCCATTGTCCTCACGATTCTCCCGTGTCTCTAGATGTTAACGTTTTATTTCCTTTTGTGTCCATTTTCCTCTTATGACCTCATTACATAAAAAGAGCTTGACATGTTAGGATGTGTCCCTTGTCTTTTCAGACCTTAGCAGCAAAATGAGAACAAGAAACGTTTGAGTGGGATTCTGAGGGAGGGGCAGGGAGAAGGAAGGAAGGTAGGATTCCTCTTAAGTCTGTTTTATTTTTTATTGTGGTGCTGGGAATTGACCCCAGGGGCTTTCTACCACTGAGATATACCCCAGCCCTCTTTGTTATTTGTTTCAAAAGTAGGTCTCACTGAGTTGCTGGGGCTAACTGCAAATCTGAAACCCTCCTGTCTCAGCCTCCCAGGTACTGAATTACAGGGGTGCACCACCACGCCCAGCGGGCTCTCATCTTTTTTGGCTCCTTGGGGTGTTGTCTAACAGAATGAGAAGCCCATGGGCTCGTTTTTCTTGTCACTACCCCCACTCCATTGGCCACGGCTGTCCCCGTCCCCGGCACACAGACCCATCCTGCTGTGAACATCTGTAACCCCACAAGGGACAGAACGACTCTCATGGCAAGAGGGAGAGATGTTCCTGCTGTCCACACGTTTGATTTATGGCAAATTAAGGAGGCCCTAAGTTACCTGCCAGGACTCAGAGGCCAGGTGGTAATAGTCTTTGTAAAAGAGAGAGAGAGTGATTGTGGAAGGGGATTATTAGAATTAATATGTTAGAGCTTGCCCAGTAGATCCCAAAGGTGTCTTTGATTTAGATTCACCATCTTTTTTTCTAACCCTGAGCAGGGACCACGAGAAACAGGTGATGGAGAATGAGGCTTCTGTCCTGGGATGCCTTTCCTGCACTTCCCTGTCTCTTCTTCCCACGTGTCAGCCCCACCTGCTCTCTTACCTTGGCTCAGTGCCTTCAGTGTCCAATCTTCCCCTTACAATGATGGTTCCCACCTGGAGACACTCCCAGCCGGGCGTCTCCTCCATCCCCTTCACCAGGACCGCCACCTCTCCGGTTGTAACTCACACTCTTCAAGGCCTTCTCTCTGCTTTGATAAAGTGACAGCTAGAAAATCGCATTAATGAACCCAGACAGACGCGGCGAGAGGAGAGAGTTCATTTCCCTCTTCCGCTGCCTCGCCAGTCGACCTGGATTCCAACAGTTGCCTGTCATCAGAGGCACCCGCTTCTCACGGAAGATTCTACCAGGAGACGGTCAGGGCTAGAAAGAACACAGGTCTTGGTTATCTGGGCTTCTTCTGGGTCCTTCTATGCCCAGGAGGCCTCTTCTGTAAAATGGAGATCAGAACAACACGGCCTTGGAGTTCTGGGATTCAGTGAGCAGAGGTGTTAACACCAGGTGGTCACATATTTTGACTTGGAGATTGCAGGCTATTTATCCGAGGGTTCCCTTCGAGTAAGTAGTCAACGTGGGTCTTGAACTCAGGTCTTTCTCCAAGGAAGAACAAAACATTTCTGCTAATCAGCCAGAGAGATGAGTTTCACAGCCCCAAATCAGGAATTGACCTACTATTTTTTCTTGGTACTAGGGTTTGAACTCCAGGTCATTCTACCCTGCAGCTACAACCCAGACCTATTTATTTATTTGTGCTAGGGATTGAACCCAGAGGTGTTCTACCTTTGAGCTTACCCCTAGCCCTATTTTTTTAAATTTTGAAACAGGGGCTCATAGGTTGCTAAGAGCCTTGCTAAGTTGCTGAGGTTGGCCGTGAACCTGAAGTCCTCCTGTCTCAGCCCCCTGAGTTTTGGGATTACAGGTGGGCACCGTCACACCTGACTTGAAATACTTTTGCTATAAGGGGCCGGGTGATCATCATTGTAGGGTTTGTGGGCTATCCTGCTCCTGTTACATTGACTCGACTCTGTGGCTCTCATGAGGACGCAGACGTACATCGATACGCACGCCAGCAAGGGACTTCATGGCAGTCACACTTCACTTATGAAACCAGATGGTGGGCCGGATTTGACCTGAGGGTCAAGCTTGTTACCTCTGCTCTGAATCACGGTCCACGGAGAGCTCTGTCGTGTTCTAACTGGCGTTTCAATTCCAGAGGCAGAAAAACTATGACAGTGACAGAAACAGAAATAACAATATTATGTCGGGCACTTCATTGAGTGCCGTTCTAATTTTGTCGCCCCTCTCAATCCTCCTAACAATCCTACGAGGATGTATGATGATCCCTTTCTGTAGGAAATGAAACTCAGACTCAGAGAAGTAAAAGTGAGCAAGGTCCCATAGCTCATAAGTAGCAGCGATGGTATTTGTCACAGATCTGCCTACTGCAGAGCTCCCTTCTCTTCTCCTCCTCCTCCTCTTCTTCTTCTTCTTCTTCTTCTTCTTCTTCTTCTTCTTCTTCTTCTTCCTCTCTCTCTCTCTCTCACACACACACACACACACACACACACACACACACACACACACTGGGAAAATGGATACCTGGAAGCTCTCCCCATTCAGAAACAAGTTCGTGGTTCTGTCTCCAAGGAGGCCCATACTCAAGGCCTTGCCTCTAGACAGAAGCCCACACGTGCCCTGGTGGCTTTGGCCCTGATGCTCCATTCTGCAATGCTTCTGTTCCTACAAAGGAAGCTTGGCCATCTCCCTTGTTTTGCCTCAGAGCCAGGGCCCCAGGAGTCTCCTCTGAGACCCCAGGGTGTGATCTCCCACCCAGAGGGAACATCAGTGTCCTTACTCACCTCCAGCCTCACAATCAGTCCCCTCTGCCTTATTTCTTGCGCCGTGACAGGGTTTCAAACCCACCCTCTTCTGTGTCCATGCCAAGTGGCCCCCTGGAAGGCTCCCTGGCCATCGAGGGTCCCAAGTGGTGTCATCCAGATCTTGAGAAGCGGAGTGCACTTGTCTCAGAGAGAAAGCTCTGTCCCAATCCGCACAGAAACTCAATTTCGCTCTGCATGCGGCGCCGCGGAGCTGTAACCTTTAGAGACAGCACATACTTCAAATACTCTTAGACCCGATGTATTTGAGCTGGATATTAAAGCAAATAGAGTTATTCCCTGCTATGTGAATACTTTCACGAGTGGCTTTAGTCAGGGACCGGATGGTGCCTTGGCTGAATCATTGGGATTTTAGCTGTTGGTTGACCTGTGGCCCCACAAGAAAAGTTTAATGGTTTAAGTTTTATTAGCTTTGGGTATCTTTGGGCCTGAAGAATTTTCTAGTTGATTCAAATGCAGCCTAAGTTATTGCTCAGTCTGACATGTCCCCGGCTGGAATCTTTAGTAGGACAATTTGGATTTTATTTACAGTATTTCCAAGCAGGAGCTCTGAGGCTTGGCTGTCCCAGTTCAGACGCCGGTTTTCCTGCCTAAAACGGAGTTATGGAGATTAAGTGAAATTCTGTATCTAAATCTTATAATCTAAGTCCTGCCATACAGTAGGTGCTCAATAAATGTTAGCTGTTTGTATTAATAATGTTATATGCTCAGAGGTCTTTATCTCCATGGAAACACGTAAGGATTAGGTAGCTCCCCTCTATCCAAGAAGGTTTAGAGACCCAGAGACTCTCATAGACAGTTTCTCGTGGTCCTTTCCAATTCTAGAAAAGGGATGGGTTTTAAATTCATTTTTTTTTTTTACTTATCTCAGCAAAGGGCATAGTGCAGGGGTGGATATTAAGACTTCAGTTGTATAGGAAATTGGAGTTAACTCTAAAATGCACAAAGCCAGGCGTGGTGGCGCATGCTTGCAATCTCTGTACTTGGGAGGCTGAGACAGGAGCAGCACAGGTTCACAGACAGCCTCAGCTACATAGCGAGGCCCTCTGCAACGTAGTGAGACCCTGTTTCAAAATAAAGAATAAAAAATAGGGCTGGGGGTGTAGCTGGTAGGTAGAATGCCCCTGAATTCCATCTCCGGTACCACAGAAAAGAAAAGAAAATCTACCAAATGCAAACCAGATGACTTTGAACAATGTGGTTGTCCTGTTTTCTTTACTGCAAACTGGGGATGTTATCCCCTAAGGACTCGGCCAGGAAGTGGCTTGGGAGACATGTCTTCATCCGGAAGGTGTGCGGTAGATTAGACTCCACCATGCTCCCCTGGCAGACAGTGGCCCGAGTCCTCTGTGCGCTTTATCCGACCTCGTCTTCAGTCAATCTCTCAAGACAGGTACTGCCATTGCCCACATTTTTTTTCCATGATGATACTGAAGCCCCCAGGGCTGTCACTCTCCCAGGGGTGCACAGCAGGTCACATCTCTGATAGGCCTTAATTTGCCATCTGTAAAATGGGGTACTATGTATGTCCCTGCCTACCACACAAGAGTATTTACAGGATTAATCAGTTTAGATTTGTTCCAAGTCGCATGCAATATTTCTCTAAGATCTTTCAAGGCAGCTGAGTGCAGTGGTTCACACTTGTAATCCCAGTACTTGGGAGGCTGGGACAAGAGGATCGCAGGTTTGCAGCCAGCCTCAGCAAATTAGGGAGGCCCTCTGCAACCTAGTGAGACCCTGTTTCAAATTTAAAAATAAAACAGGACTAAGGATATAACGCAAACGCAGAATGTCCCTGATTTCAATCCCCTGTCTGTCTGTCTATCTGTCTCTCTCTCTCTGTCAAACACACACACACACACACACACACACACGAGTCTCCCAACGCCGTGCAAATTTCTAGTCAACCAGTGAGCTAGCAGCTTTAGCCAGGACTTGGCACTGGTTCATTTATGATTCATGTATTCATTCATGCATGGACCACTCACTTTTCCTTTAAGCAGATCTCAAGCAAGACACTAGGGATATGGTGACAGATGAGACTCAGGCCCGCCTCACGGACTGTCAGCATAGTAGAGAAATTTTTTTTTTTTTTTTGTGGTACTGGGGGTGGAACCCAGAGGCTTTCTACTTCCGGGCTACACTCCCAGACCTTTTTTTATATATTTTATTTGGAAACAGGGTCTCACTAAGTTGCTGAGAGCCTCACTAAGTAGCTGAGGCTGGCTTCGAACCCGTGCGATCCTGCTGTCTCAGCCTCCCAAGCGCGGGGATTACAAGCGTGCGCCGCCACGCCCGGCGTAGTAGACAAATTTTAAAGAGTGATTTTTTTTTTAAACTCTGCCTTGCCTTCATCCCATGGTTACCTCTTTCTTTTTCCCGAGTTGAATTTAGGAGTACTTATCTCGTGATACTTTCTTACGGAGTTCCCCCTGAAATCCAGTCTGGGCCATAGCAGATGATCCGGTGTTAACAAATTAGTGACTTTGAGAAGCAGCACTCGCTGCGCTCTTCTCTACCGTCAGCAGATGCTGTGCGTTACTTGAGCAACGCCCCAGGCTGCAGCGTGAACTGCATTCCCTTGGCTCTTCAGCAGCGTTGAGGGTTCAGGTGGGATCGTGACCATCAGATAGGAGAGGACCAGGCTAGGAGAAGAAAGTCCAAGGCTCGCATGCCGGCCTGGGATGGGCTAGGGAGTTGGGGGGGGGGGCTGAGGAAGTGGGGAGACCCTGCCGCTGTTCTGCAGTCACAGCCTGGCATGCTTGCCCCCCCTTGGAGAGGGAGCCAGAGGGAGCTCTTAGATTTGTAAGACACAACACAGCTAAGATCAAGGTTCCCATTGCCTTCAAACAACTCCCAAATCATCAGAGTTTTATTTTCCTAAAAAATGCTTACCTGTCTACTCATTGGCTTTGCAATTCCACCGCTAGATCCTAAGCTCAGAAACTTTGTTCTACTGTTCCGAATATCCCCAGTTTCCGAAACCGTACTTGGTACAAGAACGGTACTGTATCAGTTCCCTGTGGCTGCTGTGACAAATGGCTGCAAACTCCTTGGCTTAAAAACTACACAAATGTATTACTTTATAGTTTCTTTTTTCTTTTTCTTTTTCTTTTTTTTTTTTTTTTTGTAGGTCTGGGGATGGAACCCAGGGCATTTGACCTCCGAGCTACACCCCCTGCCCTATTTTTTTATTCTTTATTTTGAAACAGGGTCTCACTGGGTTGCGGAGGGCCTCACTGAGTAGCTGAGGCTGTCCGCGAACCGCAATCCTCCAGGTCTCAGCCTCCCGAATGCTGGGATGACAAGCGTGCGCCGCCACGCCCGGCTGACTTTATAGTTTCTGAGGGCGTGAGTCTGAAATGGGTCTCTGGTTCCTTCTGAGGCTGAAGAAGGGACCTATATACATCCACTGTCATACCTGGATTAAATGCAATACTATATGGGGTCCAGGAAATAATGTATAAAGGGCTTGGTTTGTAACATTGCTTGATACATGGTAACAGTCAACGAAAAGCAGATCTGTTGTTATTTATTTATAATTTTTCTCTCATCTCTTTTCTCTCTCTTCCTCTTTCTCACCAGCCCAGTCTTGTCTGCCATCTTTGTATGCACCCCGTGTGCTTTTCCTGTGCCTAACTCATCTGTCAGCCTAATTTCCGGCTCATCAAGGCAGAACCAGAGGGCTGTACATGGAATGGATGCTTTATTGCCGCCGGTTTCTTCCTTCTGTGAAAATTTCTATTTGTCTCTCTGACTAACCAATGTGATTTCAAAGGCCAGGGCTCCCAGTGTGTCCCCTCTTATGCAGAGGTATTTATGCAAAGTTGTCAACAGCCAGACATGTGCAAAGGGAGAAGAAACCGCCTTCCTTCCGACGCTTTCTCTTCCTATGCACTGGAAATGAAAATATCTAAGAAGCAATGTCTATTATTTTATCCCCAAGACAGACGGCAGCAGGGATGTGCAAACTTCTGGCTCCCTGTCTGCATGACTTGTTATCAGAAAATTAGAGTAGAAAAAGGAAGCTTTTGTGCAGCTATGGAGACATCTTAATAGGTGTGTTGATGGTTAAACAGAAGTCTCTGTATCGGTTTAATGGCTGTAAATGTTATTTGCCTTCTCTGTTATGATAAGGTCTCTGTTCTCCTAGTTCCCCCCCTCCTCTTCCCTTTCAACAGTTTTCCCTTCTATAAGGCTTGCAGTGGCAAGTTTAATGAAATCCAAACAAAGAAAGTAAAGAGAGCTTCTCGAAGTTCAAGATGACAGAGCCGGGGAGGGAGCTGTGCGGGGTAATTACAGCTGGAGACTAATGATGTTGTCATCGCTTAATGTAATCGGCAGAATCCGCCCCTTCAACCAGGTATTGAGAAAATGAAAACCAAACTGCTAGACTTAATCACATCCACTTTTGTTTTTTTTTAAAAAAGGCGCTGTAATTGGGAGTAACAGGGTAACTAGTACAGGAACCTAAGGGTGAGATTTGCTTCTCGCAAAAGCTCACCGGAGTTTTAGGAACTCCAGCTGATTTTCTTCCTTTCCTGGTGGAGGAGGTGATGGCGGTCAAGGAGGAGTTATCTAGAGACAGAGAGAAGCACAGACAGCAGTTTTCAGCCTTGGTGTGAGTGCCACATTCTCTTTTTCCGGTGGGAATACTGATAACATTGTGTGTACAGAGACACAGTATCCGGGTATAAAGTGCACAGCTCAGTGTCTCACAATATTGACTCATGGATAAACTCAGTGTATCCATTATAATACTGTTGGACCCGACAAACTCGTGTAAGGTTCTTACTCTGCCCCAGGTGTTTATGCCATGATGATAAAGGTTCTTGCCTCTGCAGAGGTGACACCTGAACACAGGCTTGTGGGCGCTACCTTAGTGTCCACTCGTGGCAGACATTGCTAATCTATCTCGGTTCTCTTTCCCGCCGAGCCTCAGAATCCTTCTCAACACAACTTATCTAGTCAGCCGCTACAAGTGGCCCATGAGACAAAGCCTGTTGGCGCTCCTAGGATTGTAGATTTCCCCTAAGGCCAACCCTTCCTCCCCAGCAGAGCCTCGAGAGGCACTATCTTTCCGCCAATGTCTAATTTCAGTTCCCAAAGAAGACAGGAATGGGGAGTGTGGGGAGGGGGAATAGAATGCTTTTGTTCTCTAATTTACTTTTCTTTCTTGTCTTTTTTGTGCCCCCCCCCACCCGCCGAAATTGAAACCAGTAGCAAAACGGGCTTTGAGCTCGATGACATTTAGTTTTTAGTTAAACCAGAGGAAATCCCACGGGCTCTGCGTCTGACTGATACATCACCCTGTCTCTTTGTTGAGTTTTCTCTGCCCTTTGGGGCTTGGAAAATCATTAGCTTGTTCAGAAAGGGTCCCAGCTTCACAAGGGCAGAGTGAGGGTTTCTGGAAACTGCTTTCAGGCTGCCTGCAGTGTCATTAGACAGAAGAGAAGGAGTGGGTTGGGGTTAAATGCTCCCTGATAGGTTCTGACATGCCCGGCTCCCCTAGGAGCAGCCCCTTCATAACAATAACTGTGCAAAATGAGGCTTGCCTCTGCAGCCCTCCATCCAGCTGGCCCGAGGAATGAGCGGGCCGGGGTGGGCAGACACCGGCTCCCCTCTCCCACTCACGAGAGGTTTCACGGGCAGCACAGTTGGCTTCTGCGAGTGCTGCATCTCTCTAGGGCCTGTGAGCTCTGCCAGGAGGCTGGCGCAGGCAGCCTGGCGAGAGGGGCGAAGGTGGGGCTGGAGCTTGGGGGCTGCAGAAGACCCAGAACTTGGGCAGGAAGGAGCAATGGAAGTCCACTGGGATTTAGCCTAACATGCGAAAGCATAGATGGGGCAGGGGCCGAGTCTGAAATCTGCATGGTTCCCCCCCTCTTTCCAGCTCATCATCCACCCACCCATCCATCCACCTGCACATCCATTCATGTCTACCTACTTATCCACCCATCTGTCTATCCACCCACCCATCCAAATACCCATCTGTCCACACACTAAGCCATACACCCATCCAGTCATGTGTACCTACTTATCCATCCACCCACCCATCTATGCATCCATCCACCCTTCCATTCATCCACCCTCTACCATCTAACTGTCCACTCACCTTCATCTACCCACCCAGCCATCCACCCATCCACCTGTAAATCCATCCATCCATCCATCCATCCATCCATCCATCCATCCACCCATCCACCCATCCATCCATCCATCCACCTACCCACCTACTCATCAGCCATCCACCCCTCCACCCGCTTTTTTTTTTTTTTTTTTTTACAGGTCTGGGGATGGAGCCCAGGGGTATTCGACCTCCAAGCTACACCCCCTGCCCTATTTTTTATTCTTTATTTTGAAACAGGGTCTCACTGAGTTGCAGAGGGCCTCACTAAGTAGCTGAGGCTGTCCGCGAACCGCAATCCTCTTGTCTCAGCCTCCAGAATGCTGGGATTACAAGCGTGCGCCACCATGCTTGGCTCCTCCACCCACTTTCATCTGTCCATCCCACCCACCTACCTGTCCATACATCCACTCACTTACTTACCCACCCACTCATGCACCTGCCCATCCACATTGATCTGCCCGTCCACCTGCCCACCCTCCTGTTCATCTATTCATCCACTAATCTATCCACTTTTGTCTCTCCATTCATCCACTGACCCACCTATCCGCCCATTCCTCCACCCATCTCCATTCTCCATCGTCCCTCCGTCCACCTGCACTCCCGCTCACCCATCCATTCGCCCACTCACCCATCCATGCATTCTTTCATCCACTTATTCTAGGATGACTCTAGGTGACACATGGTTGGACATTCCAAAAATAATTATTACAGAATACAAGTATGACATGGTTTTCCACATGGAGTTTGCATTTACGATGAACATTTAAACAGAAACATGAATTCAACTTAAAATGTTAGAAAAATAATTTTATGGGTTGTATACACAGTTATGGCCAAAATTAGAGGAGAGTGATACCTACATGGCGGGCATCTGAATCTACTGCACTGTAACTTTGCACACAAGGGGGTAAAGTTTTGAGGGCTCTGGAGTCCCTCAGACCCGGATTCCCAGCTGCTGGATTCACAGCCACGAAGTGTCGGCATCAAGCAAGCAGCTTCCCCTCTCCCAGCCTCGGGTTCCTCACCCGCACCCTGGCTCCTGGCAAGCCCTCCTCCTGGGTTGTCTTGAGGATGCAGCCAGCTAAGTCGCGAGTCACGGAGCACAGGCCGGGCGCATACAGTTCCTTTGTGAATGAAATGATGCTCAATTTGATTCTTCCCGCAGCCATCTCCTGGCTGCCCTGGCCAGGGGACGTCCCATGGGCTTATGTGACACCCTAAACCTGTTCTCCATGTGGTCCAGTTTGGCAAGTGCAGACGTGGGAGGCCCGCCTGAGACCCGCAAGCCTCCCTGTTCCTTCCAGAGCTTGACCAGAGCCCGCCCTGACTTCTGACTGCCGTGTAACAGAATTCTCTCCTCCGCTCTTCTCTCTGCAGACACACTGTCAGTGCCGCGCTGGTCCCCGCAGATCCCTCGCAGAGACCTGGGCAACTCCATCAAGCACAGGTAGGCTGCCTTCCTGCGTGCCCGGGGGCGGGTGGTGGCAGAAGGCTGGGAGCTCCCACATCACTGTGCCCCTCTCTCCTCTGCCAGGCTAAACCTCAAATTGGCAACCAGGGCACTGAGATGTCTACATCCTATTAACCCTGCCCTGATCAAATTAGCTCCTAGTGCTTAAACGACAGGGCTTTGGAGTTAGACCAACCTGTGTTCCAATCCCAGCCAGCAAAGCTTGCAATCTTGAGGAAGTTACTTAACTTCTCTGAGACCCCATTGTTTCATCAGATACTTCTGCCCACCTGTAGGGTGGATATGAAGATTAAATTATATGTGTGTATATATACATCACATGTATACGTATATACGCACATGTGTATATATGTATACACGTGTATATATATGTTTACATATATTTAAATTATTTATTAAATTATAAATTATATATCATATATATACATCATATGTGTGCATGCACACTTAGCACAGATCCTTGCACAACAATAATTGGTATCATTGTTAAGATTAATGCTGCCGGGCGTGGTGGCACACACTTGTAATCCCCACGCTTGGGAGGCGGAGACAGGAGGATCGTGCAGGTTCAAAGCCAGCCGCGCTGGCTTAAGAGACCCTGTTTCCAAATTAAAAAAGTATAAAAATAGGTCTGGGAGTGTAGCCCAGAGGTAGAATGGTTTCCAGGAACCCCAGTACCACCAAAAAAAAAAAAAAAATTAATGCTTTGTATTCTTTTGTGTGTGTGTGGGGTTGGGACCCAGGGGCTTTTCTACCTCTGGACTATACTCCCAGACCTATTTTTAATACTTTATTTGGAAACAGGGTCAAAGTTGCTGACAGCCTCACTAAGTAGCTGAGGCTGGCTTCGAACCTGTACAATCCTCCTGTCTCAGCCTCCCAAGCGTGGGGATTATAAGTGTGCGCCACCACGCCCGGCCGAATGCTTCACATTCTAATTTGGAGAGCTCCTCACCAGAAAACACAGATTGCAGGCTGAGCTGCATGGTGCAGAGCAGAGGTGCAGGCCAGTCCAGAGCCGCAGCCCTGCTGGTGAACAGCCACCTTGCCAGGAATATACTTGCCCAGGATTTGCCTGAATCCACAGGCATCTGAATTTGACTTCCCATGTTTTATCTCATTCTATCCAAAGACTCCTTACAAACCCAATGGGGAAATGGGGCAGGCATGGCTGTGCCCAACAGAGAGGTTGGGAACCTGAGGCTCTGGAAGATGTAGCTGGGGCTTCAGAGCCTCAGTACCTCGTGTTCTTGGACACTGCGGCCGAGATCGTCGTGCCCTGGGACTGAGAGCTAGCTGAGGGACTCCTTCACTCGTCTGTGGATGACCCCCACTAGTGCAGAGAGTTTCTGTGCTAGGATTGCAACACGGAGCAAGACACAGGCATGAAGCCATTCCCTCAGGAGCTCACAGCTAGGGGAGGGTCAGTTAAGAGACCCTGGTGGAGCTGGCGGACGAGGGTTCTGGGCTCTGGGGGAGCAATACAGGGCCTACACGTTGCATGGCTCGGGGCAGGCAGCAATGAGCCCTCATACCGAACGGCAGCTCATCAACAGTTTTTGCAAGCAGTCTGTTGACAGGATAGTTGTTAAGACTCAAATGAGAAAACGTGGGAGGAGGCAGCTAGAGATAGGCGATAGACATGTCAATGGTCAGGCTGCCAGAGCTGCAGGGGAGAGTAGCAAGCTGCTGGAGGACCTGTTGAGGGTGTTTGCTGCCTGAAGGAGCTCCGAATCATCTTCATCCCTGGATTTGCCACGCCCCCGACTCAGCCACACTCCTGATTGGCCACATCCCCTTCACTCAGCCACACTCCTGACTGGCCACGCCCCTCACTCCACCACACTCCTGACTGGCCACGCCCCCAACTCCACCACACTCCTGCTTGGCCACGCCTCCAACTCAGCCACACTCCTGATTGGCCACACCCCCTTCACTCAGCCATACTCCTGATTGGCCACACACCCCTGATTCCACCACACTCCTGACTGGCCACGCCCCTGGCACAACTGCATTCCTGGATTGGCCATACCCCTGGTTCAGCCACACTCCTGGGTTGGCCACGCCCCCAACTCAGCCACACTCCTGGATTGGCCATGCCCCTGGTTCATCTCTTCCCTGGATTGGCTACACCCCAGCTTCAGCCATGCTCCTGGACTGATCACGACCTTAGTTCAACTGCACTCCTGGATTGGCCACACACTGGCTCAGCCATAACCCTGATTGGCTGCGCCCTGGCTCATCTCCATCCTTGGATTGGCTGCGCCCCTAGCTCAGTTCCATTCCCACCTCTGTTCTACCTCCCCTCCCCCTATTGGCCACACTCCTGGTTCAAGCCTACACATGGATTGGTCATGGTGTTGGCCACAACCCCGACTATCTACCTTGTATTGTCCATGCCCCTGGCTCGGCTGCACACTTACTTGGCCATGCCCCTGGGTTGACCACACCCCTGGAGCAGTGCCACACCTGGATTGGTCACGTCCCTAGCTCAGCTCCGCCCCTGAGGCAGGCTCCACCCCCAGGCTTTCTCTCCCTAACCTTGGAACCCTGAGGTCCCTCAGCTTCAGATGCTGGTAACTAATCTTGAGTATCTATGGGTCCATCTTCCTAGAGGAGCAGGGGCCTGGGATGACCTGCCAGTCTTTTAGTCTTGCCCTCTGTTCCTCGCTGGGGCTCAATGCCAGGAAGGAGAAGCTTGGACTCATCCCAGCCTTGAGGAAGAAACGAAATTAAAACCCCATTCCCTGCCATCAGAATCACACTGATCAGAGCTGGGGGACAGGGAGCGAGCCGGAAGGGAGAGAAATCGCCACCAGCCACTCGCCTCCCTCCATCCCTGCACTGCTAGCTGAAGGGCAGGACACGTGCCCCTTTGCCATCCCCAGAGATGGCAAATCCTGCAAAATAGGCCCTGCCAACCTCTCCAGCCCTGCTGAGGGCACCCAGAGGAGCTTACCCACCCCCACGCCCCAAGCTGGAGAGGGAGCCAGCCTTGGCAACCAGCAACCCGACTTGGAACGTTACTCTTTGCTTAGACAAGGAGGCTTTGGGCTGCGTCTCATTCTGTTTGGAGAGGGACTGACCCAGATCCGGCAAGATGGCACGGCCGAGGGAGGCCGACTTCCCCTCAAAATTCTGTCTCCGAGTTATGTAATCGCTTCCGACTTCCCTTTTGACACTCCGAAGCAGTGGAGATTAGATACAACTTCTGCCGACAGTGGCACAAATTGAAAATTAAAATTAACTGTGACCTGGACACCTTCAATACTTTTCTTGGGTCCAGCTCTGCTGCCGCCTCGTCTGTCAGAGGGAAGAAAGAAGCATGGGGGAAGGGATGCCGGGGAGTTGAGGTGCCTCGCCTCTCCTCGCCTCTCCTCGCCTCTCCTCGCCTCTCCTCGCCTCTCCTCCTCTCCTCGCCTCTCCTCGCCTCTCCTCGCCTCTCCTCGCCTCTCCTCCTCTCCTCGCCTCTCCTCGCCTCTCCTCGCCTCTCCTCGCCTCTCCTCCTCTCCTCGCCTCTCCTCGCCTCTCCTCGCCTCTCCTCGCCTCTCCTCCTCTCCCCTCCCTTGGGGATGGCGTGGGAGACCCTCAGACTTCTTATATTTGTGGCAGGTGGGGACCGATGGGGAGGGAGGTGGGCCAATGGTCTGGACAGGCTTTCCTTTGGGGTCCTGTTCTCTGCTCCTGAAGTGGGGGAGGTCTCAGCTCTTTGGGGATGGGGAGGGCCCCCTCTGAAGCTCCTCAGCTGAGCTAAACTCCTGGGAGGCCCTGCCTGGCTTTGTGGCCCTCTGAGAGTAATGCCAGGCCTAGCTATCGCTCTGTCCTGGAACGGAACCTGGCACATAGTAGGCCCACCCAGCAACATTCATCAAGAGAATAAATGACTGCTATGAAAGTCTAAGGTAATAATATAGTCACAACCCAGGCGCCGTTTGAAGCCATTAACACGGATGACCTCATGCAGTCCTCCCAAAGGCCGTGGCTTCATATCTTTCTTACCCCCACTTTGCAGCTGAGGAGACTGAGTCTCCAGTGGTTTACACGACTGAAGTCACCTGTCTCGGGAGAAGCCGGGCAGAGTCCAGGGCCATGCACGTCCCCTCGAGGTGCACCCTCCCAGAGATGGGTCTCTCCCCGTGGCCTGGCGCTTGAACGCTTCCTGTCTCTTTTCCTCAGGTTTTCCACCAAGTACTGGATGTCGCAAACGTGCACCGTCTGTGGGAAAGGCATGCTGTTTGGCCTCAAGTGTAAAAACTGCAAGTAAGTGTCTGGACCTCCGGCGACTCTTCTCTGCCTGACCAGCCGGGACCGTGCCAGGTTTTGGTGGAGCGCATGAGTTGGATTTCTTGACTCTTGGAAGAGTTGTTTGCTTTGCATTTTGGAAATGGGTCTTAGCCAGCACCATAGCGCATGCCTGTAATCCCAGTACTTAGGGGGCTGAGGCAGGAGGATCACAGGTTCGAGGCCAGCCTCAGCAACTTAGGCCCTTGCTTGGCAACTTACCAAGAATCTGTTTCGATCTTGTTTTTAATTTAAAAAAGGGTTAGGGCTCTTGAAGAAAGAGGAGGAGGAGGAGGAAGAGGAGAGAAATGAAGAAAGATAAAAAGGAAGGAAGGAAAGAGAGAAGGAGAAAAGAGAAAGAAAGGAAAAGAAATGGGTCTTAGGTGAATCCCTGTGCTTGGGTAGGAGATCAGGAAGAGCTATTCTGAGTAAGAACCAGAGATGATGGAGATGGCAGAGATGCCCACTGTGTGCGGGGCACAGTGGTACCTCGTATTTCCATAGCATCCGAGGTCGGGATTGGCAAGCTTTCTCTCTAGCCGACCGGATAATGACTGTGTTAAGCTTTGAGGGCTGTAGGGTCTCTGAAATTACTTCCCTCTGCCCCTGTAGCTCAAAAGCAGCCATAGCAATACAGAAATAGAGGGGACCACTGCATTCACTACAGTACAACTTTCTTTGTGAAAACAAGATGTCGACCAGCTTCGGTGGTCTGCTTGTGTTCAATTTGCCAAGTCCTTCTCTCCTCTATTCCTCCTCTTCCTCCTCCTGGCACCTCTCTGAGGGAGCATCACAATTCTCCCCATTTTACAGATGTGAAAGCTGTGCCTCAGCTAGCAAGGCTCCGTCAGGACTTGAACCCAGACCCCTAACTCCCCATCTACCTGCTTTTGTGGCCTCGTGTTGGTCCCGAGTTCTGGCGGGACCGTCCCAGCCCTGGGCACCCTGCCCTTCCCTACGCCAGCCCAGGTCACGGCTGGCCGAGCGAGGGAGCGAGGCAGGAGAAAGCTGGAATGCCGGGCTTGGGCACTGGTTTCAAATCCTGGCTCCTTCACTTTGTAGCTCAGGACCTCGGGCAAGCCACCTTTCTGTTCCTAGCATTTCATCTGTGTGAAAGGAACCGCAGTACCTGCTTGTGCCGCTGAGAACACTCAGTAGCTCCACGCGCCGGAGACAGAGCCCTGCACCTGGCTCAGCTCAGTTCCCGTCCCTTCCTGGCCGGCCTCTCTCCTCCCATAAACAAGTACCCTCTTAGTTCCGGCTATTGTAAAAGAACCATTCGCCTGTGTGTGAAAGTTTCAAGTAACCATGCGCCTGTTTGCTTTGGGAGCCCTTTAGCTTAGAGAATCTGGAAGTCCCCTTTCCCCTCCGGCCTCACTCTTCCTTTTCTAGCACAAGGACGGAACTCTCATGTGGGCCCTTTGGGACCTGCCCTCATCCCTCACCTGGATAATGAATGTAAGGTTGGGCTCCCTCCCTCCCGCCTTGTGTGGAGGATTAATTACCTTCCCTCCCGCCAAGGGGCCTGGGCTCTAGGTAGAGGGAGGGGGCAGCAAGGACAGGAGTCCGCCCCTGGAACCTGCCCTCCTGCGAGGGCCTCAGGACCCAGGCTGTCAGCTGGCCCCGGTCTTTCTGACTCCCGGAGGCGCAGGGCCAGCGCTCCGGTCTGGTTCACGGGCTGTCTGATCTTGTCTGTACACCTGCTGCTTTTGAGACCTGCCTGTCCCCATCCAGTCACACCATGTTCTGTGGGGGAAATGGCAGCTTTCACAGCCTCACACCTGCAGCCTGGAGGCTTTGAAGTCAAGTAATTAGGTGACAGGGCCGCAGCCAGGAGTCAGCCAGGCTGAACACTTCCCAGGCCGGTTCAATTTTCAGCACTAGAGGCAGAACTGGAGGCGGCTTTTCTGTGCTCTCTGTTTTAGGAGTAATGAGCAGAGACTCTGGCCCTGCCAGGGGCTGGGAGAGGAGGCTGGGGAGGGCTGGGCACAGGGGAAGAGGGCTGGCTGCAAGGACCACGTGTATGGGAGAAGCTGGAGCTGGATTAGGGTCCCTGCCCCACCGCTGAACTCCCCGCATGAGCGTGAGCTCTTGGGAGGGGTTGCATCTTGGGCTCGGTTTCCTCATCTGCAAAGAGGGCACGATTCCAGTGCCCACCGCAGAACGGCAGCAAGGAATCAACGTGGCGTCCTCGCCCCAGATTACAGTGTGTTATGCAAGGACGTTTCTCTCTGCTCCTTCTCTCGCAAAAATAAGCTTCTGGCATATAGGGGGAGAATTCAAATCAAATCAAGCCATGGCTCATTTTACCAATGACCTCGCCAATCTGCTCGGTCCTTAGAAAAACCGGCAAAAGGGTGCAAGTGTCTGTTGTGGAGTTCTGATGTTCTCTAGGGGTCTTAGCATTAGAGTCGTGTAAACTTAACAGAACTTAGTGCTGTCTGCAGTATGTGATCCTGAGTATGCATCACCACCAGCAAAAGAAGTTCAAACTTAACTCTCCTATGAGTAGAATCCTGCCCTGTCCTCACCGATGAAAGCAAGGGTGGATAGTCATTCACCTGTGTTTTCAAGGACGGACAAAACTTTGGACACCCTGGTGGGCTGATAAAAGTGTTGGGTGAGGGGTAGAAGTAACACAGAGACCTGTGGTTGGTTAAGAGGAGACCCACGAGGGAAATGAGATTCAATGAAAGAGAAGCATGAGAGCTTCAGAGAGCTGGTACCAAGAACATGGAGGCAGCTTCTTCGAGAAAATGGACAGAACCATTTATTCTCTGTTCAACTCATACTGGTTGACAAATGAATGCTGCAGGTTGAAAAGCCCTTATCCCAAATGCCTGGCACCAGAAGTACTATCATGTTTTAGAATAATTCTGATTTGGGAGCATTTATGTACACATAATGAGCTATCTCAGGGATGGGACGTCGGTCTAAACATATAATTCATTTATCTTTCATATACTCTGTATCCAGGTAACCTGAAGGTAATTTTCTGCAATATAGTTAGAGCGCCTGCATTTTGACTGTGACCCAGCATACGAGATCAAGTGTGGAATTTTCCACTTTTGGCTTCTAGTTGACACTCCAAATCTTTTGGATTTCAGAGCATTTTTTTAATTTCAGATTTTCAAATTAGGGATGCTCAACTATTAATACGTTAAAAACTATGTACCAAATACTTTTTTAGGTGCTGGGAAACAACGGGGAACAAAACAGATGGTTTCAGCCTTCTTTCTCACGGCTGTAATACAAAACAACTGACCACACAACTTAGAGGAAGAAAGATTTAGTTGCTCACACTTCTGGAGATTTCAGAGGTTCAGTCCAGGTCGGGCTTGGTCTGTGGAGTTTAGGGCGCAGCAGAAAGCAGAGAAAGAGAGCCCTGGGTCTCTGCTCTCATATCGTGGAGGCCAGAAGAAAGAGCAAACAAGCAAGGGGGGAATCCAAAGACGAACACACAGTCCCTATGTCCACACCCCAGGGACCCACCTTCTTCAGCCTCACCCCACCTACTGAGATTGCCACCCAGCAAAGCCATCACAGTGGATTCACCTAATGAGATTACAACCTTCAGTGCTTAATGTTATCAACTCTGATATAATCAACGCGTGGGTTCTTCAGGGGATATTTTATATCTAACTATAACAGAAAAAAGTCCTGTGCTCGTGGAATTTAAATTCTGGTAGGGGGAGCAGGAGGTGGTTAGACAGTAAACAAAGCAAATTAGCTTAAATATTTCCAGTGAACAGATGCTGCTAAATACTGAGAACATAGCAGAGATGGGAAATTGGAAGAGGCAGGGTAGAGCCTTGCAGTTTTAATTAAAGGGGCCAATGAGATGAGTTCTTGCTCTACCCAAGGGAGAACTTTGAGAAAATAGAGGTATGTGGTCCAGGTAATTTTCTGTCCTACTAATAAATATAGCCTTGACACACCTGGATTTGAATTCCCCCTGAAGGGAGTGATTTTCTTTTTAGGCCCAGAGCAATCCTTCTTTCCTGTGTGCCAGACCCTTCCTGTGCAACAAGGGCTGGATTATACCCGGCTTTTCGATGCGTGGTGCCCAGACCAGCCGCATTGGCATCGCCTTGGGAACTGGCTAGATGTGCGCATTCTTACGCACTGCCCACACCTGCGGCGTCTGAATTTGCGTGTCCGCACGGTCCCCGTCGTTTTTGTACACACGAAGTGCAAGAGCAGCACTCTGAGTGATCTCCGCATCCCCTTCCTCAGCGACTTCTCTTTTTTTAGGTAATGGGTCTCAAACTTTTGTATGCACCGGAGTGCCCTAGAGGATTTGCTAAAATCCCCATCATCAGGGCCCCCAGAAGATGCATTTTTAACAAGCTCCCCAGTGACGCTGATGCACAAAGTGGGGTCCTGGAACCCCACTTTAAGAACCACTGCTCATGCCGGGCGTGGTGGCGCACGCTTGTAACCCCCGCGCTTGGGAGGCGGAGACAGGAGGATCGTGCAGGTTCGAGGCCAGCCGCGCTGGCTTAAGAGACCTGTTTCGAAATAAAAATATAAAAAATAGGTCTGGGAGTATAGCCCGGAGGTAGAAGGGCTTCCAGGAACCCCAGTACCACCACAAAAAAAGAAAGAAAGAAAACACTGCTCTGCAGAGAAGTCACCAATTATAAAACAAAATCAAACTTCATTGTCCATCTGGGCATTATATAGCTGGGAGGTGTTTTTTTGTGTGTGGTTTTGTTTGTTGGTTGGTTGGTTGGTTGGTTGGTGGTACTGGGGATAGAACCCTTCTATTTCCGGGCTATACTCCAGACTTATTTTATATTTTTATTTGGAAACAGGGTCTCTTAAACCAGCGGGGCTGGCTTCGAACCTGCACGATCCTCTTGTCTCTGCTTTCCAAGTGCAGGGATTACAAGCGTGCGCCACCACGCCGGGCAATGGGAGATGTTTTTATAAGGAAGAGCCATATTGGGGGTGGGTACTGGGGATTGAACATCAGGGACTGTACCTCCAAGCTACACCCCCCCAGACCTTTTGTTAATTTATATATAAATAGGATCTTGCTGAGTCTGGCCTTGAACCTGCAATCCTCTTGTCTCAGCCTCCCAAGTCTTAGGATTACCTGAATGTGCCACCACGCCCGGCTAGGAGGGAAGTCTTGACTGATTTTCAAGCTCCTCTGTTCTTAGGCACCCTCAAGTGACCTCATAGCTCTGGGTTTTGTTCATCATCCTCTCTCTAGGAAAATTGATTAAAATTT